>NC_043766.1:5916782-6271782 GCF_902148845.1 Salarias fasciatus | reverse complement strand
GTAGTCATTGTCAATATAATGCTTTCTCGTATCAAAGTCTTTCATCTTGAACATGTGAGCATCTTTTTCACAGTTTCAGTGTTTTCTCATTACCAGCAGAAGTGATAAACCCATATAATCACTCTCTAATGCTGTTTGTGTAAACAGAAATAATCAGTGTTATACCCTCCAAGTGTCAAGAGACAATTAGAAGGCAAACACTGACTTTTAACTGCTGAAGTGAAGGAAACATTTGGATTGCCAAGATGGCAATGAACCACATAACTTAATCATTTCTTATAAAAAAAAAAAAACAACTTATTAAAGCTCAGCACTCATCCTGACCTTAGCATGACCACCCAGAGGAGTGTTTATTTTATCTATTTATCGATCACTGTATTTATTTGTGTATTCATTAATTTATTTGTGCTTAATTTAGACTCAAAACACAGATAAATGCTTTGATAGGCACTCAGAGTAACTTTTATTGTACAGTGTGATGCCAGTTTAGCCACAGAGCTTAGAAGAATTCATTGTAATACCGATTGACGGGAAAACAATTTACGTTTTAAGACTAATACTTGATATTGACTATTTATAAAAAAAAAAAAAAAAATGAAAACAAACCAATTATGATGTGCAGATAAGACAAGTCATTACATGGCCACTAGGGGGAAGCAACTAACACATGTGAATCCAACAATAGAAAAAAAAAAATCCAAATGCATCAAAACATAAACAAATCTAAAGCGTTTTCAGCTGTCATTAAAAAAAAACTTGAAGAAGTATTTACAAATTAATAATAAATATCACATCCTGTCCATTCCTTTGGTCAAAACAATATGTATCAGGAAGTCAAGACTGTAATTACGTTGCAATAAAAGAATAAACAGCAAGGACAGTCTTCTGATGAGTTGAAAGCTGGATTTTTATTTGTTATTGTTGTCATTTTCATTGTTGTTGTTTGCATGAATACACCCTTATTTAAAGTCTTACACTCTTCTTTGCTGATTCCAAGCATCTGTCACCCTTAAACAATCAAACAGACCTTCTGTTCCTTTTAATCTAAGATGGTGATTTTTGTAGTTAATCTTAGAAACTCCATTAAAATTAAAACTGCCTTGTAGCACAAAAAAAAACATATTCATAATCAAATGTAGACTGTTGGATCTGACATCTTTCATCCAAATCTTTACTTGTAGTGATTTGATAACTGATCACAATTTTGATTTATTGAACCTCATTGAAACAGGGAGAAGAATACTTCAATATAAATGGAACAAACATAATATATTCCATGTAGTTCTAGTCTTCTAATTGGTCTCAGAACTAAAACTGTTCAGAAATCCTTTGAAGGTCCATTTCTGAACCTCATACACTCTGAATGGAAAACATAGATTACATGTTAGATTCAATCTAAACAAAACTGATCAAAGACATTTTTCTCAGATTACCACTTTCACATATAGGAGGTTGCCTAAAAGGTCAAGGCCTTAAATAAAAAAAGAAAAAAAAAGAAAAAAGTTTCCATTGACAGTGAAAGTGAACAAATCCCATCAAAAAAATAAAGGAACAAAATTAAACTGAACATTTAAAATGATTCAGGAAAACACTGAAAATCTCAAATTACATTTAATTATTATGTGGATATACCTGTGCTATATTTAGCTGTTTATTAAGAAACATAGACACAGGATTATCAGCAGTGTGTGTGTGTGTGGCAGTGTGTGTGTGTGTGTGTGTGTGTGTGTGTGTGTGTGTGTGTGTGTGTGTGTGTGTGTGTGTGTGTGTGTGTGTGTTTCCCAGAGGAAAGTAATGCATAAAACAGCAAAAATGGATGCTGGGGAAATTAAATAAATTAAAATCATACTTGTCATTACATTATTTTTTTGTTATTATTATTATTATCATCTTAAAAGCCTGAACAGGAAGCGCAGCCTATGGAGGAATTATTATTGACATTATCATCATAACAAACACTGTGCTTTATTATCTGTAGCTCCCTCCGAATAGCTTACAATTAGAAAATTAGCTTAGTAGAAACTAAGCTAATACAATACAATGAAAAACTGAGAGCTACAAAATTGATAAATCAAACATTTAACTGAATTGCTATGAATTGCTAGTAGGAAATCACACAAATGTATAATAGGGATCATAAAAAATTAGTAATTACTCACAGTAGTGAGATGTTTTTCTTAAGAATAACTGGGTATATCTTATTTGATGTGTGTTTATTCACAATGGTTTGGGTATGTTAACTTCCATAGTTAACTTGAATAAAGCACTATATGAACTGAAGAATAACTTATGAATTGGTGTATAAAGTGTTCACCTGCCTGATCTTTAAACGTACTAAATCAAAATGGTTATTCCCTCCAGCCATCATACAGTAAATCAAGTTCATTGTCTGTGAACACTGTTTGAAAAATGTTGTTTATACTTTTCAAACTTCTTCAGGTTCCAGCTGAAAATCTTGCTTTCCTTTGGTAGTCACTTTTTACGGAGTATTTGCTGCCATCTGGTGGTCACATAATGGACATACTATTGGTAGAATCTGCTGAAATGCTTCCACGTCTTTTGAAAGAAGTCACATCATCTCTTCTGTTTCGAAGATGCAGCCAAAAAGTAAAGACACAAAATCAAATGAAAGTCAAAACATTTCATTTAAAAAGTTTCCAGGTCCGATTTTAATCTAAAGTGTAACTTGCTTCAGTTATCCGAACACCTGAAGCATGTGAAACTCAGAATAAACACAGAAGATATGAACACGGAATTAAGTTTTTTTTTTTCAATTTTAATGGGAAAAATTAATTGTCCTTAAACAACTTAAAAACACAATACACATACATCACTTCATTTAACTTAGTCTCTATTGCCCTCTTTACACTATAATGGTCTCAAACAAATTATTCACAATGATTTGACACAATGATCACAATGATTTCAATAAATCAAAATTGTGATCCACAACACACACACACACACACACACACACACACACACACACACACACACACACACACACACACGCACAGTCTTGCATTTCTATCCTTGTGGGGACCGTCCATTGACTCCCATTCATGTCTAGCCCCTAACCCTGACCCTTACCCTAACCCTAACCCACACCACAACAAAGCCTAACCCTAAAGAAATGTTTTTGCACTTTTACTTTTTTCAGTAACAACAACATGGTCAAGAAAACACTGTTTCTCCTACTTAGGACCAGAAAAAGGTCCCCACAAGGCACGTCGTTCCACGTTTTGCTATCCTTGTGGGGACATTTGGCCCCGACAAGGATAGAAATACAAGAACACACACACACACACACACACACACACACACACACACACACACCCATTGATTAGTCAACGGTTGTGTTGTCAGGACTCGCTTTGTTTTGTTTTGTTTTGTTTTGTTTTTCTATTGCTTTTACACTTATGTAAAACATCTATAAAGCTGGTCAAGTCGCTGTACAAAGATGTTTTTACGGATAAATTAATTATATGCTGCTGCCCTCTGGTGGCCATAAAATGAGTTTTTTTAATGACTGATTCTGCTGAGCTGTTTTGAGTGACTCTTCCTGAGGCGGAGTGTGGGTCTCAGTACAGAGGGAGCGGAGCTTTCTCGAGGGGCCCTTATGATCTGTAGCGGAGCCAGAGTGGGGGCAAGGGGGCGGTCGCTCCAGGGCCCACAAAGTCATAGGGCCCCGTTTCATGTGATATGTTCACATTTACTCGTAAATAAATTAATATAATACAATGTGCAGTGTGTGCAGGAAGGTATACACATATGATTGTGGGCTCCAATTTGCCAATTCTTACATTACGACTGTCCATGAATGCATCAGAGCTGTAAGCCAGCGCTGATTGGCTGTGCGACATGAACCAGTGTTTTCTTTTGTTCTTGATCTGAACTCTTTGGAGGAAAGTTAAACAGTATGCTAAACACTATGCTAGCTGCTAGGGGTACTACCCAAAACCTAACATCGGAGCCACTGGTGAGTCAGTGAAACCTTCAAAAATATTATCTTTATCAGAATGCTGTGGTCTTAAACACCTCCCTATTTGAATGTGCCTTGTGTTGCTCTCAACTATAAGAGACCGCGAGTCCATTTTTTTTCTAATATACGTGAATTCCAAAAGATATAGATAGCTGTGTCTATATCTATCTGAATAGATTGTGTAATTTTAGACCAGCTGTGTTCATTTTATATTTAAGCTGTATCAAAGATGGTACAGATTTAGCCCGTGACTTTTTCTCTGAGTTTTCAGCACCATGGACAGCGAACGCTCTGAGATTGATTGACAGCTGTCAGGCTGCAGTTGTGTGTGTGTGTGCGTGTGTATGTGTATTTGTTCTTCAGAACAAGTTTGTGAACTGGTTTGTGACTTTATTCTTCTTTCTGAAGCATATAGGTTTACTTGGCTCATTAAAAGTGTGTTGTTTGATGGTAGGATGAGGTATTGTTTGAATGGTAAAATAACTATCAAGGGCCCGTCGAGAATGCTCCGCCCCCTCTGTCCTGAGACCCACGCTCCGCCTCTGCTTATGATAGTAATTTTATCATTCAAAAAAAACTGTTCTTGAGCTGAAACAGTTGAAGAAAGCCAACAGGGACAAAACCGCAACACACCAGTTCAAGACAGCTGTGGCTGAAGAGGGCCGGAGTATGAACCTTTCTGCTATTAAAGGCTCATCAAGTCTTTGTTGCGCCAATCAGGCAAGGAAAACAGCTTAAAGGGGAAACCTTCCATGAACCTGAAATTCCTGCTGACCATGCAGAAGGGTTTCCAATAATGTGGATCCACCAGAGGCGGAGCGTGGGTCTCAGTACAGAGGGGGCGGAGCATTCTCGACGGGCCCTTATGATAGTAATTTTACCATTCAAACAATACCTCATCCTACCGTCAAACAACACACTAATGCTCACTTTTATTGAGCCAAGCAAAGCTATATGCCTCAGAAAGGAGAATAAAGTCAAACCAGTTCACAAACTTGTTCACAAACACACACACACACACACACACACACACACACACACACACACACACACATACACATACACATACACGAATGCAGCCTGACAGGTGACAAGGTGTCAATCTCAGAGCGTCCGCTGTCCATGGTGCTGAAAGCTCACTGACTAAATCTGTACCATCTTTGATACAGCTTAAATACAAAATGAACACAGCTGGTCTAAAATTACACAATCTATTCAGATGGATATAGACACAGCTATCTATATCTTTTGGAATTCACGTATATTAGAAAAAAAATAGACTTGGTGGCCTCTTATAGTTGAAAGCCACACAAGGCACATTCAAATAGGCAGGTGTTTAAGACCACAACATTCTGATATAGATAATATTTTTGAATGTTTCACTGACTCACCAGTGGCTCCGATGTTAGGTTTTGGGTAGTACCGCTAGCGCCTAGCATAGTGTTTAGCATACTGTTGAACTTCCCTCCAAAGAGTTCAGATCAAGTGCAAAAGAAAAAAACTTGTTCATGCCGCACAGCCAATCAGGGCTGGTTTACAGCTCTGATGCATTCATGGACAGTCGTAATGTAAGAATTGGCAAATTGGAGCCCACAATCATATGCTATACCTTCTCGCACACACTGCACATTTTATTATAATAATTTATTTACGTGTAAATGTGAACACATCACATGAAACGGGGCCCTATGACCTTGTGGGCCCTGGGGCGACCGCCCCCTTGCTCCCACTCTGGCTCCGCTACAGGACTCTTTGTCTCTTTTTGTCATTATATTTTGACAGTGAAACACAGTTCTTCACTCCCGTCAGTATATAAAATGAAGGCTTCAAAATGACAATGCTATTTATGGGAAACTCTCACAGACAGGTTATCTGGCTTTAAAAACGAGTTTGTTCAAATCACAGTTTATATTTTTACTCATTCATACAAAAGAAAGAGAACATTAGAAAGTGATCCTGGTAGAAATACGGCTTGATCATGCCTGCTATAGAATCACAGTCAAGTTCAATTTGATAGATTTTACTACAAAAGAACATATTTCCAAGCATTGCAAAGTTAATATTCAAAATTTGAAATGTGAGAATGTAAACCTAGGAGCCCACCTGAACAAAACTCCACTAATGTCACACACATGATATGTGCTGCAAGAAAATGCAACAACCGAAGAGCACCAGATTAGTGTAAAACATGCTCTGAGATATGTGAGAAACACAAAAACAAAGGTTGTGGTACCATTTTGACATTGGAGGAGTGACACTACAATCATACTTTGATTTATCAGCAGAAGAAAGAGACAATCATAAAATCATTACATAAAGAAAAGTTAATAAAATTTTGCAATGGTAATATTCTGAGACTCTCAAAGTAAGATATACAGGCGCAAACATTGTGAAGTGAGATAGCTTGATGTGAACTTTTCTGGAAAGCAGTGAATGCTGAACCTGAGGATCATTTGGATCAGGTTTAAACGTTACATTTAGAAAAGAAACAAAGCCTGCCATGATTGTCATGTACTATGCAAACATGTAAATAATGATTCCCCTTGTGACTTTCAGTTTTTAGCCCCAGAGACCAAAAAAAACGTCCGTGTGGGTGGGTGCGATGTACTCTGACTTCAGATCTGATTAGACGGTGTCAATGCAAGAAAAAATGGAGAACTTGTCTTGTGTTTCAGAGATGGACAGTCTTTAAGAGGGATGATCCTTAATGTTGAACCTGCTGGACCTGGATTAATGCACATTATCTGATGGAATATCAGAATCTTAAATTCAAACTCCTGAATGTACTGAATTCAGAAATTGCCAAGTGAAGAGGAAATCACTATTTCAATAATTTATTTATTTCATTCTCAAAGTAATGATAGGTTGGTTACTTCCATTTAACATTTCTTCTATTGTGTTACGTGTTCATCTTTTTCTTTAGCTTTTTTTTTTTTACTGTCTTGTACATCACTTCATATCTGTATAACAACCATCAGCTTACAGAATAGTGTAATAGGTGCAAGACTTTTACGTCAGCAAATACAACTGACATGCCTCAGTTATTATAGATGTATAAACAAATAAATACAAATACAATAAACAAAAAAAATGCCATAAAGAATCCTCTAGAAACAAAGACTCTTTTGATTGATGGTTAAAGTCCAGTTGTTCATTGTCCAGAGAAGAAAGCTGTTTGGTTGATGTGAAAACAAAGTCCAAACTTTTTACTCTGTCTTGTTCAGTTTTGATTGATGATAATACTGGAATGCAAGAAGCAAAATCCAGTAACAATTACAACATTTTTTATATAAATCTCCATAAGATAATTTAATTCATTGTGTTCACTCATCTACACAAAGTAGCTTCAGGTGTTTGCTGTCAAATGCCTCCCAAAATGCCTGTGCACCATGACAGGTAAATGCATGGATTATTATAAACACAAGGAGTCTGGATCAGTTGTAGCTGTTTGAGATGGAGGACGATGACAATGACTCAAGAAATTGGAAATTTTTATTGAAAACATTTTAGCAAAGTTGTTGGTGTCCAGTAGAGTTCAGGACTAAAACCACATGAACAAAGCTGCACAGAAAGTACAACTGTGCAACAGAGCAGTTCTGTATATCTCCTGTTTGTGTAACACAGCACCAAAGCCTGGATTCACTATCATTTGCAAAACTTTGATGCACAATGTCTTTTTCATTGTGCTTTCCTTTAGACTGACACGTTTTTTGGAATTCATCTTATGCTGCTGCTTTAATGCTGTGGCAGAACAAGTATCCCTAGATTCAAATATTAAGTATTATGATTTGACTGTATGAATATGTAACTCATATTGCTTCTTTGAATGCTGCATATACCTCAGGGAAAATTAATTTGAACTGATATATGTGTGTCTTAACTAAACCTTTCAGGTGCAATATAATTTGCATAGAAATTATTGAAATGATCAATAGAAAATGATATAGGGGAAAATTAGGACTGCTTTATTTTACTTGGTGTGATCCTTGTAAAAATGAAGAGCATTATATATTGTGGACGTTTTTTGGTTGGATGTAGAAACATCCAGTCATAATATTTTCTTTATTAAGTGTTTTTGGAGAATGCCTTCAAGAAATCTTATGCTTAATTTGTCTGTTATAAGACACTGACTGCTGTGCTCTTAAAGAGTTCTTTTAACAATTTTTTTCCCTGCTATTTGCCAGCAATCGCATTTCAACTAATGTGTCTCCACACAAAAATAACATAGCATAACTGAAATTCACCATTCAGAATTTCGATCTTTGCACCTTTTAAAGCACTTATAACTTCAAGAATTCTTACATAAATCCCTAGTGAGAAATAAAATTTGCAAGGAGTCATGTTGAAGGTAACTTTGTCTTGAATTCTGGATCAATATTACCTAAAAAGCTATTAAAAAAAAAAAGCAATTCAGTTGCAGAGGAATGGGAGCCTAATTCATTGCATGATTCATTTTAATCTGTCTATAGTTATATTTGTAATGCATTCAGTTATTTAGAAAAAGTGTCATTTAGGCTCAGTGTTTAACATGACGAAGATATCAGTACTATCACTGCTTTAGATTTTGAGTCAGTACATAGAAAAACCATTGATGTGACCCTTGAAAGAGCTCTCCTTTGGTCAGCTGTTTCCAATAATTCCCAAATTCTCTTTGTCCATCCTGGAATGTGCTTCATGCTTCTCTCTCATAGCAGATGGAGAGCAGCTTGGTACTATTGATGACAGTAAGAGATGACACCGTTTCCCATTCTCTGAAAATTTGAAAAAAAAAAATTGAAGTTGATATTATGTTTTTCTGCATTTATAATGAAAAAAAGAGGTCTACAATACACACCAGCGCTTCATTATTAATAAACACTAAAATCTATAAACTGCATAATGCTTTGGTCTATCGGGGTAATAACAGGCATTGATCCTGGAAGCTGAAAGCAAAATCAGCAGCAGATGTAACAATACATCTGGTTTTGACTGTTACAGTTCAGCTTCTACCAAAAGAGAAGAGTCGCATAAAATACTTTATTTGTTTTTATAAACTTCGGGACCATGATGACAATATTTCATTTAAATCAAATCTATATAAAAATTTGAAATAGACAAGAATACAATTTGCAAGTTAAACCAAAGAAACATACCCAAAGAGTTGCAAACTGACTCATGCGCACGAAGAAACACGATTTAACTACATTTTTTAATGTAAATAGTGTTTTCCTCCAGTGGTCACTGTTGTTTTTCACAATATTTATTTGTCTTGACATTTAGTGTTCATGTAAATCATAATACGGAGATCATAGAGAAGCACATGCCGCATTGTGCGCTCTCCAGCAGCCTCATCCAGATGAGCTGTCAGCGCGCTCCGCTGCGTCTCCGAAGCACAAAGCAGCGGGAACATTTGAATCAATTTAATTCACAATTTGCGACAAATACGTCCTTCTTTGTTGAACGGCAGCTTCTAGTAAATCTGTGATGTCCGTTGCTTCTGGTGTTTGGCTGCTCTGTGAACAAAGGAATCCAGGAGTGGATGAAGCGCCGATCAGCTGAGATGGAGCCCTCAGCTCAGATACGCTCCGTGCCATCTATCCACATCCCTGCTTCTGGTAGAAATAAAACAGCTGGAGCAACTAAACCCGACGCGAAAAAATAAAAATGTCCTGCCCCACTGAGGGGGATGGGGGCTCCTATCCCAATGAAGTGGATTTTCTGGATGTTGTTATTCACATATTTGATGCGCATCCAGTCGCCAAATACTGAGAGTGCGTCCTAATAACGTGGAGACCGGGTGAATTAAAAACTCCACAGTCCTACATTCCACAGTGAATCCATATGTCCTGGCTACGCGCTTTGGCTGAGGAGCACCGCTAGACTGACAGCCACAAAGACCATAGGGATCACCCATCTCTACCTTTGTGCGCCGCTCACGCGCGTTGGCCTGCTTCTGCCTCTCGAGCCCGAGGCATTATGGGATAGTTCAATTTTCAGCGTTTTCATTTAATCAAACGCATTGAGCACAATATCTTTATACACTGGTTGGGATAACAAAACATGAAAAGCATATTTTTAAATAATATGTTTTAAAAGTATGACATTCCAGTTCATGGCAACACACTTTGATGACGTCACATCATATGCAAACACGTGACAATAATTTCTCAATTGACCAACTGGTGTTGCTGTGAAAATAAACCCTCACCTTCTTTATTTGGATTTTTTTTTTTGCTATGTGTCCATATCAATGAAAAGAAAATGTACAAAATTCTGTATTTTGACCTTACTGATTATTTTACAGAATAAAGCATTCATAAGGCTGAATCTAGAAACACAAATCCTTCATTCATTGCATTTGAAAAGGAAATGAAACTATATATGAAAGCAATTAGTCATTCAAATAATAACAACGCTGCTACAACTCCATTTATGTAATTGGCTTTGTATTTTTTCAGTGAAAATGAAATGTTATATTTCAAAGCCACATACACCTATTTAAAATACATCAGTGTCTAATGCAGGTAAACAAGAACTGATGATGCAGGGAAGCATGTTGCACCAGGAAGAACTCATGCCCAAACCACATCATCATGGAGCTCCCATGATGCAAAAATAATACTTCAACAGTTAGTGTGGTATTATGAAGTAAAAGTAAGAGATACTTTGACACAACTTCAGGAATTACACACTAAGAAGGAGGCCCGCAACCATCTTCCCCATAGGGATTAGATGATGTTGGTTCCCAGCAAAGTCTGTGTAATACCTCCTCCGTGAGATTGTTCTTGATCCTAAACAGCTGAAGAATGCCACTACAGCTGCAGCACTCCAGACCAATTGAAGTGGCTGAAGAGGCCCACAGTTGGAACTCTGGCTCATTAGTCAGACAATGGAGAAATATCTTGATCAGCATTGACAATGTAGTTCCTGAAATTGCATCTCCGATTTAATTTCACCCAAATAATGCTACACTGATAGCTGGATATTCAATAAAGTGGATGCTTCCACCTCTGTATTGTCAAAAATAGCATTGCTCACACTAGATTCTTTAAAAAAATGTTTTCATTTCATTCATAAAAAAAACTAATTTAGAGCTAATGTAAGCATGTAAAATCAATAAGTAAAAGTGTTATGTGAAGCGTAGAAAAGCCATGCTGTCCAGTCAGAACTGTAAACACTGCAAGCACACATGAAACTCAATGATTCAGTAAATTTGGATTTTTGTACCCCTGTTGTCTCATAGGTCACAAGTTCACAGAGATTCGGGTGAGTAGTCAAAAAACAAAAAAACACTCAAGTAAAAATTTACCAGTTTAAGTTTTTTTAAGTTAAGTTTTTTTGTTACTTTTTTTTGTAGTTTCAATTAAAAAAAAATAATAAAATCATACATGATTCTGAAAAGTCTGCATTGACTGTCAAGTGCGTCTTCACTTTGGAGGAGTCCACGGAGGAAGTCGTATCTACAAGCACATGCACCTTCCACCCAGCTCCATCACCTCTTCTCTCTCTTTCCACTGTCACTTATGATTGCTTATGTGGAAGTGTTGGATTTTTTTTTCCCTGTAAAATTGCCTTGAAATGACTGTGTTGTACTTGGCAACAATATTACAGTTTTTCACAATTGCTAAAACACATTTCTTGAAACCTCCATCCATTTTCTCAAAACCTTAAACACAAATCCAAAAATCCACACTACATTCACAAAACCTCAGATATTTCTGTCAAAATCAAACTATCACCTCAAAACCAGTTCTCTTGTGTTCAAAACCACACTATGCGTTCAGATCTCACACACAGCAGGTAAAAACATGTTCACCTCAGATCATTCATTAGACACTACATGCAATTACTGAGGACACAGCAGCAGTCCACACTCTTAAACCTGCTGGGTTATTTTCCCAACCCATTTTCTGGGTAGCCCTAGATTTTGTGCAGATTGGGTCACTTTTACCCAAAATTAGGTGAATTGTGTTGACCCAGCAGAGTGAGTTGATGATTTTGTGGGCTAAAGGAAAGAGAAGAATCACCATTTTGAACATTCCTGCAAGTCCTTCTTTTTTTTTTTGCAAAATGCATTTACAGTACGTAAAATAAACATTTTCTGTGCACTACACACTCTTAAAACTGCTGGGTTACTGTAAAAATAACCCACATTGGGTGAAATTGCTGACCCAGCGTTGGGTCCAAAAGGGACCGAGCCAATGCAGGGTTATTTCTACCCAGCCAAATGGGTTGAAGAGTTGACCCTGATGCTGGGTCAAGATTTATCAGCGGGTCTGGGAAGGTTACTTTAAAAATGTAATCCCTTAGAATTCACACACAAGTGCCCTCTGCCATACAAGGCTATCAAACCCTCCACTGGAAGCCAGCTGGGGTTCAGTGCAGTTCATTGACATGTAGAGGAATGGATTTGATCTAGCAACCTCACAACTGCTAGACAACCACTCTACCAACTTAGCCACAGCCACACGTGTCAATAGGGACAGGGATGTCATAGGTCTGTTCCTTCTTAGCCATTTCAATAATCTGTGAGAACACAGGACTCCAGTTTTCTGTTGCATATGTTGCCAGAAGTCTCCAGATGCAAGAAAGAGAAGGAGTTGCAGGAATGTTCAAAATGGTGATTCTTCTCTTCCCTTCGGCCCACAAAATCATCAATACACTCTGCTGGGTCAACACAATTCACCTAATTTTGGGTAAAAGTGACCCAATCTGCGCAAAATCTAGGGCTACCCAGAAAATGGGTTGGGAAAATAACCCAGCAGGTTTAAGAGTGTGGACTGCTGCTGTGTCCTCAGTAATTTCATGTAGTGTCTAATGAATGATCTGAAGTGAACATGTTTTTACCTGCTGTGTGTGAGATCTGAACGCATAGTGTGGTTTTGAACACAAGAGAACTGGTTTTGAGGTGATAGTTTGATTTTGACAGAAATATCTGAGGTTTTGTGAATGTAGTGTGGATTTTTGGATTTGTGTTTAAGGTTTTGAGAAAATGGATGGAGGTTTCAAGAAATGTGTTTTAGCAATTGTGAAAAACTGTAAAACAAACCCTTGACAATGTATTTCACATCACTAACATACAGAATAATGAGCACATTTACAGCAGGAGGGGAGAGAGGATCCTTTTCACAAGGTAATCATACAATTTCAATCGGCACAGTGTTTCAGAAATTATGTTGATAGAGATAGGTACATATAGTTTTACAGGGGTCCATCTTGGTACCCACCTTCACTTGTAGTTGGCTGTCAGGTTCTCCATACAATCCACATTTCTTAGGCTCTGTGGATGAGGCTTCAACCAACTGATTGTAATCAACGTATATGCTATCAACAGGAGAGCTTTTACAACAAATATTTTGTTCATCCCAAACTCACACATCAAAAAATCATCTTTTGGGGCTCAAAAGGTTCTCAGAAGTTTGAAATTGTTCAAGATTCAAGATTCAAGAAAACTTTATTGTCATCCCAGTTCACATTAACATGTTTGTAGCATGAAAAGGGGGTACTCAGGTCCCGGGTCAGAAGTCTAACTCTAGGAGTAACTCAAGGGATACTAATAATAATAAGGGGAAAAAATGAATAAATAAATAAATAATAAAAGTATTTGCAGACACTGTTACAACAGCAGTAACCTGGTGTGCAAAGTGTTCATTGCTCAGTAATAGCAGTGTCTCTCTAGTGCGGAGTAGGAGCCCAGAGAGCACGACTGGAGTTCAGCAGTCTAACAGCTTCAGGAAAGAAACTGTTCCTGAGTCTGGTGGTTCTGCTCTGTATGCTCCTCAGCCGCCTTCCTGAGGGAAGGGGCTGAAACAGGCTGTGTGCCGGATGAGTGGTGTCTTTGAAGATGCGGAAAGCCCTCCTCCTGCAACGTGAAGAGTAGAGGTCCGAGATTGTGGACAAGCTGCTCCCAACAGTTCTTTGTGCAGCCTTCACCACCCTCTGCAGAGTCTTCTTTCAGTAGCAGTGCAGCTGCCATGCCACACGGTGATGCAGGTGCTGAGGACACTCTCCACCGCACAACGGTAGAAGTTTTTCAGGACCAGGCTCCCCAGTCCAGACTTCCGCAGCTTCCTGAGGAAGTAGAGTCGCTGGTGGGCTTTCCTGACCAGACAGGAGGTGTCTGTCCTCCTTCCCTTTTTACATATTCTCTGTATCGATCACTTCAGCACTCTCGTGATTTTAACATATTATTCCTTTTATTCATTATATCTTTTAAAATTTTTATTGCTTTAAATTGGTGCTGAGCAATGATTAAATTTATTAATCGTAATTAATCCCATAATTTTTCTGCGATTAATTGCAATTAATCACAATATGCACAAAATACAATAATGCATTCAAAAGTACTTTGTAATGATCATCCTGCCCCCAGCTGGGGACAGGGATTTTTTTTTTTTTTTTTTTTTTGCAAGAATTTTGCAAGAAGCTTAATTTTACAATAATAATTTTACTCGTTAAGGAAGCAGTGCGTCCGACAAATAATCCTTCTTTGCCATGTATTGGTCTCTGTCCATGTGAGTGGCAACAAACAGCACCCACTATGACTCTCAAGGTAAAGTTACCTTAATTTACGTGAAGAAATCTGCCAATAGAACAAGTGAGAATTGCCTTGTTTAATATGCATTGTCTGAAAACAAACCTCTTAAACACGCTGAAATACATATTTTTAAGTGAATTTATCTTCAGTCAAGTGGAATGTGACACTTTAGTCGAAAAAAACTAAAGATTTTGACGTTTCCTGATGCACTTCCTGCCGGCTTTGTGTAAAGAAGCGTTTTAATGATTGTTTTCCTACAAAATTTCAGAATTTTTTTCCACAGAAAAAAGTGTCCTCATTGTAGTGTGACAGTGAAAACTGATGCAACCCGCATCAAGCTCTTTTCCATGGACTGTGATAGCTCCATCTGCTGGACCTGCAGACGATGTTGCAGAAAATGCAATGACATATTTTAATCCAACAGTTTAGATGGACAGACTATCTCGACATGAAATAGATTCATGAGTAATTGGAAAACTTTAAATTGATTCTTTACTTGTTGTTTTTTGTTTGTTTGTTTGTTTGTTTTGTTTTGTTTTTTTAGTACAATAGATTTTTTCAATTGATGATTTAGTAAATACAGATACTTAAAAGAGAAGGAATTTTTTTAATTCTTCACAAATCACATAAATTGCCTTTCAGACTTGAATTTGTTGGAAGTGTTATTTGTAATAGTTGTATCGTACATACCTAATGAATTTTACCAAGTCTAATTAATAGCACAGTAAAACATTGTTTTATTGATATCATTTTGTGTGATAACAGTGTGGACTTGTGATACTTCCATTACCATATTTTATCAACTTATATTAGGCCAGGAAAGTTGTAAGATGTTTGGAAAAAAACAATAAAACCATGAGCATAATGGACAAGAAGTTTCCAAAGACCTTTTGGCCCTTGAATTAAAAGTCTGAAGGGCCTTCACTGATGGAAGAGTAAGGGAGCTGAAATATTTGGGGTACTCATACTTGAACCTCAATTCTTTTGTTGTCAATTTCTGGTCCATAAAACTTCATTCTGTGTAACTTTAACCAGCTGAACACAGTCATACATTATGATCACAATAGACACTTACACTGCCATCTGGTGGTGTAGCAACAGAAAAAAAAATGTCAACAAACATACACGAAGTGTGTAATTGTTACATTTGGTTTGGTTTTGTTTTCTTTTTCGTAATCAACGTTTTTATTGTTGCATTGTTATATTACAAAGGAATAAAGTAATAGTTTCTGACCAAAGATATTACTTCATTTGGTTTGAAATTAATTAATTTAATCAAGTTTGCAAATAATGTTTTCTTTTCCAAATGTGCTATGCAAAGCAAATTTATTCATAGTGCATTCAGAGGCAAGGCTGTTCACAAGGCTTTACTTGTTGTTATGGATTCCAATTATATAGCATTTTCCCACTGCTCAATCAGTCCCCAAATTGCTTATTTACACACTCATGCCACTTAACCATCAGGAGAAGTTTGGGTGTCCAGTGTTTTGCTCAAGGAAATTTCAACACAGTGAGAGATGCAGAACTGAACCTGCAACATTCCAACTGAAAGGTGATCCACTCTACCAACAAAGCCACACCTGCAGTGTCAAAGGATCTCAGCAGTGGGATGTTCCAAGTCTGTAGGATCACAGAAACGCAAACAGTTGTGAAAGAGTAACAATCAAGGCTACTTTACAAAGAAATACTGAAAATGTATCAGCAAGGATCAGCAAGTAGCAGATGTGCAAAGCCACACACATGACATCTAAAGTAAAATTTAATTTTGTGGGCACAAATTAATAATCCATGGCCTCAAACTATTATTCCGTAGGCACATATTAATATTTCTGGGGGAAAAGAAGTTGTATATAAATGGACAACAACCCTGTCAAGGTTGTGGCCATTTTGATTGGTCTGTTGCACACAAGCAAGACACTGATAGCATGGTAAAACTGCAGAATGGGCAGGCATAAGTTATTGAGGATTATTTCAATCTAAATGGCTTGTTGGTACAAGGACATTATCAAAAGCTTAGCACTGCAAGGAACCATTATATTGGAGAGACATTTACACAGAGCATGGAGGGCTTCGATGCTTTGGAGATACGATTTTGACACTGCAGTGGATTGTTGACCAACTCCAAGGCTCAGGGGATCACAGGTAGGTACCAATGGAAGTAAATACCAAGGGGAAAGAACAAGGAGGTGATTCTGAGAGCCGCATTTAGAAAGTCCATTACAGGGATAAGTACAGTCAACCAGAGAAATAATGTGATGGTGTGATGAGAAAAGAGGACATCCAACTCTGGATAAGGGATTGATCACCTGCGACTTTTTGGAAAAACCTCTATCACAGTTCTGTTTCAAGCCAATCATTCTAGTAATGTTATCATTATTGCAGCAAGAAATTCAAACACCATTGATTCCTACCTTCATGTAATATTGGAGATTTAATGACTAAATATTGTTTATGTATTTAATCTAGTTCCTAACATTGAAATAACAAACATCACAATTGAATTTACTTGGTCAATCAAGCAAAATATATATATATATTCCAACAATATAATCTTGGGTCCAATTTTTTTCTTAACCAACTTTTTTTTTTTCAAAAGGGGGTGTTGAATCATCAGTGACATGTGGAATGCTTATTTTATCGGGTCCTCCAAGATTATTGACGTCTCCAGTGGCATCCCTGATGTCCTGTATGAGACCCTTGACCTCTGGGGTGCAGAAGACTTGACTATGTGTAAAGACAGCTACATATTTTTAAACTAAGTCTCACAGGTGCATCTGATTTGGAGGAGTTCGGTTTGGAGTTGTGTTCATTAAATGGGCCAGTAACTGGATTCATATTTTCATTTACGTGAAAGAGTTCACCCACAGTGATTGAAGGAATCTTAATATTGAAAAATAAAATAAACCTGTAAATGTTCAGCACTTTTACAACACAATTAAACTACTGATTTAAATGTTACATTTTATTTTTTTGGCATCTGCTTGAAAATAAACAAAACAAAAAGGACAAAGGTAGGATCACATCGTACTTAGATATCCACCAATTTAATGTGATCAAATTGTTACAGCACAGTGAGATTGACAGGTGGATTAGTGCAGCATCTGCACTTACACAGTCACTCAGTGTATCGGTCTGTCATGGTGAAGAGGAAGCTGAGCCAAAATGTGAAGTTCTCAATTTACTGGTCAATCGATGCTCCTACCTTTACCTATGGTCATGAGCTTTGGGTCATGATTGAAAGGACAAGATACTAGGTACAAGTGGCTGAAATGAACTGAGAGACAAACAACCATGGACGCTCACATTCACACCTAGGAGCAATTTAGGGTCATCAATTCACATGTATGTCTTTGGGCTGTAGGAGAAAGCTGGAGTACCCAGACAGAACCTATACACAAACTGGGAGAACATGAAAACTCCACATGACAGTTTTTGAATCCAGGACCCTCTTGCTCACTGCACCACTTGTGTTGGCTCCATCGATCTCAAAAATATCATGGGGGAAGCCAGGGCGAAACTGAGAAATTGAGACGCCCAGTCAACAGATCCCCCTTCTCGGCCTCGCTGGTAAGGTCCAATGGAAAGGACAGGCCAGTTGGTACCAACTTGGCTACAGGAGTTGTCGGAAGGTGCCACAATGCGCCTTCCGGGCTCCACTCCGGATATTTCTGTGTGTGTGTGTGTGTGTGTGTGTGTGTGTGGGGGGGGGTGGGGGGGGGGGGGGGGGGTGGGGGGGTCTCCCTTAGCCTTTTTCACTCCTGTGACAACCACAACGCACCACCTTCACCACTTGTGTACAACCCGTATAATGTGCATATTGTGTGATTGTTCATTATGATTTCAGATTACATTCAAAAGTTAAAGATGGACAGCTACCATGCAAGTTTAAATAACATCAGAAATATACAGTTATGATGAATCAGACAAGAAGACAATGACCTAATGATGTATGATACTAAAATCCTTTTTGTGTGATTTATATTTCTATTCTTTGCGCAGGATCACAAGATAACATCCTCTTATATTTTACTCTCGCAGCCAAACAACCATCGTATGGTTAAACCACAGAAGAACAAGCTAATCAAAACGTGCTTTAAGGGCAGCTATTCTGGCACTTCTGAAGATTGTTTGTGGAGAAATAGTATTCAATTTTATCCACTAGATGGCTCTCCTGACAAACTCTCAAAGGCGGGATCAGTCTACTGTTATTTCGCGCATGCGCAGTTCATTTGTGCTCTGCATGTCAAAGCGTCAACATGCCCTGTTCGGACTGAATAGAAACGGACTGCTGCGCGAGGTGCAGACCACCTGAGAGTGCTTTGGAACATGAGAGAAAAACAAGCAGCTGAAATGAATCAAAACTCTGAGAGGAGCATTACAGTAGAAGACTGCAAATTAACAACAGCAACAACAGTAAAAGTCACAAAACTTGTTGCAGCGCATTTTTTTTTCAGTCACTGGTGTGAGTCGGTAAGATCGAGGCATTGTTTATTGGGGACATGCGCAGTCCGGATGTTAGTCCAAAATGGAGGGAGATCTCAATGTTCACCCCAAAATGGAGGAATAATATATTCATTTCTCAGGAGGTTCTTCGCTCATGCGCACTTCATTTGCGCTTTGCTCGTTGAAGAGTAAACATGTCCTGTACGGACTGCATTGAAACGGACTGCTGCAGGAGGTGCAGACCACCAGAGAGAGCTTTGGGACAGGAAAGGAAATATCCACTTTATCTGTGGGTCATTAGTTATACTGAAACAAATAAGAAGACCTTTGACTTGACTGTGCGTGAACAGTAACGTCATGGGATGTGCAGCCAATTGCTGTTTTAGAGTATTTCTACAGTTGTGGACTAACAGCTGACAGATGATTTTTTTCAGACATGTAGTGCCAGTTTTCTGTTCAAAATGGAGGAAGAATTCAGTTTTCACTCCAAAATGTAAGACACATTTATTCTTTCTCTTAATGCACATTGGGTGGCTGTATCTCTCAAAGAGTGAAAACAGGGAGGTCATCACTAACATGAAATAAGATTGTCCAAATTCTCTCTACAGCTGCACATTCTATATGATTAAAGATGAATAAATCTATTCTCCAGAATTCTCTTGAGCCGGTGGTTCTTTCCAGATATCATTCTTCTCAGAATAACACTGCCACTCTTTAAGTGGAAATATTAGTTATGAAAAATAGACATCATTGGGTGAAATTCATTTCCAATGAATTGTAGATGGATGGAAAATTACTGAAGCACACCTTCATGGTGGGGACAGAGGAGCAGGGTGGGACCAGTCGGCACAAACCACGCGCATGTGCATTTTATTTGCACAGAAAGCTTGGATGAGTGAACCTGCAAATGGCTGACTATATCAGAACGGACTATTTACCGACAACTAGACCACCCGTGAGTGCTTTAGGACAGAAAGGGTGGACCTTTTTTCACCCATGCGCAATTCATTCGCACTGCAGCATTGGAAGTGTGACCGTGTATTGGTGTGATTGCATGGCAACGGACTCCTGAACTAAAACTGCGCCACCCGTGAGTGCTTTGGGACGCGAGGGGCGTGGTTGCCTGTCGCATGCGCAAATCATTTGCACTTTGGGCTCCAAAGGGTGAACTTGTCCTATTCGGACTGCATAGGAACGGACCTGTGAAGGAAAACTGGACCACCTGAGAGTGCTTTGGGATGGCGGGAGCGCACGGCTTTATCTTCTGCTCTTAAAACTTCCAAAATGTACAGGGAGAAATCTTTCACGTTCGTGACTGTGCATCTATAACAACAACGGAACATAAGAAAACATGTGTCAATTGTTGTTTTTTACAGTGTTTCCAAGTAAATTAATACTTCCTTATATAGACATGCGCAGGACGACTGAGAACGTTCCAAAATGGTGGAAGGTTTCTGCATTCACTCCGAAATGGCGGACAGTTTTACTATTAATAATATCATATAAATATTACCATATCGGACAATAACTAACACTGTGTTGACATGGGAAAACAGTGCAAAACTGTCCAATTATGTTAAATCTCTAAATATCTGCGATTCGTTGCAAATAAAAGAAAGTGAGTTAAACAGATTTAAAAAAAAACCTAAAGGGGGGGGGGGGGGGGCTGCTTTACGCATGCGCATTTCATTTGTGCTTTGCACGTGGAAGAGGAAGCATGTCCTGTACGGAATGCGTAGAACTGGACTGCTTCAGGAGTACGGGACCACCCGAGAGAGCTTTGGACAAGAAAGGACTGCACTCCAGCACAATGAGCAAGAAGAGTTCATGGATAAAGTACAACTTCCAATCCAGTCTCCAACATCTTAGATCACACCAAATTATTACAAATACATGGCCATGTGATCCAGGAACACTTTAATCATAACCCAGGGTATACGTATGGGTGGATGGATGTTGCTACTAATTCTGACATGCGCAAAATCAATACTTTCACTTCGAAATGGAGGAAAAATTCAGTGTTCACTCCAAAATGGAGGGCACATTCCTTCTTTCTTTAATCATTTACTCAAGTGGGCAGTCGCCCAGAGCTTGTTAGTGTTTAACCCATGTATTTAAAAAAAAAACCTGTAGTGTTTACATTGTTAGACATGACACATGTAACTGAGTAACTAAGCAGCTCATGAGCAAACAGGCATCTGCACGCCCCCTCACCCCCCACCCCCACACACGTACGCATGCATACACCCACAGACACACTCAGACCACTGAACATTCCCCTGCCTTATATTATGCTCTGGGCGTAAATTCACCTGATTAAATATATCATCATATTTCAACCAGGTTGAGATAGGTGGGCGGTTCATATGCATTCGGCAAGAGGAGCGAATTGTGTCTATAAATAGAAACCACCCCTGAGGTCTGGACCGCCTAAGACAGCTTAAGGGAGAGGAGACAGAGCCCACCATAGCATCTGTTCCTCCTTAAGAGGAGTCAAAAGAAACATAAAACCCTTCTGAGTCTCACACTCTCCAGAAAAACTAGCGAGGAGCAGCCCGCTAGCTCCGTTGAAAAGTGTCGGGGAAGGCGTTCGAAACGCCTTAAATACAGCAGGCGGCGCTTGTTCACACACGCGTAGTACGAATATTTTCACTCCAAAATGGAGGAAAAAGTCAGTGTTCACTCCAAAATGGAGGGATAATGTATTCATGGTTTTGTGCATGCGCAGTTCATTTGCGCTCTGCTCGTTGAAGAGTGAACATATCCTGTACGGACTGCATTGAAACGGACTGCTGCAGGAGGACTGGACCACCCGAGAGAGCTTTGGGACAGGAGAAGAGGACACTCCGGCACCTGCCGCTCTTTCATTTCTGTAAAGACAATCACATGAGGCTTCATATTATCCCCCAAAAGCAAAATACTGACTAAAGTTGCTTGGAAAAAAAATTAAACTTATCTGATGGCTGGCTAAATATTGTGTGGACATGAGCGGAAATGTTTTTGTCTGGTGGTGTAAGACCTCTGAGAATAGAATCATGAATTCTTTAAACATGTTTAGTTGGCGAAACATTCCGTGATTGTAAAAAACCAAACTTGTGAGTTGATGTCTGTCATACAAGGAAATTGAGTATATATATATATATATATATATATATATATATATATATATATATATATATATATATATATATATATATATATATATACATACATACATTTTTTTTTATGGAATGTGAGGCGGCCCCACTCCGTGCGAGTTCGCGCATGCGCAATTCATTTGGTCTCTGCAAGTTGAAGAGTGAACGTGTCCTGTACGGAGTGCGTTGAAACAGGCTGCTACCGGACGACTGGGCCACCCGAGAGAGCTTTGGGATATCAATATCCTACTAAATAGCCTACTAAATGTAAAACAGCACAATCACGCATTAAAACTTAATAAAAGCTGCTGAATGGGTGTGGTATTATGTACTTAAACATATCAAATGACGACAATAAAATAAAATACCACATATTTTCTGTTTCATTGTCATTTGTTCTGACATGCGCAAAACGATTTGTTTCAGTCTAAAATGGAGGAAGAATTTCAGCACTCCAAAATGGAGTAACAATGAAGTCATGGTTTCGCGCATGCGGACTTCATTTGCGCCCTGGATGTTGAGGCGTGAACGTCTCCTGGTCGGAATTAATAGACACGGACTGCTGCGCGAGGACAGGACCACCCGGGAGTGCTTTGGGACAGGAGAGGAAGACACTCCACCATCTGTTGCTTGTTTCCAAAATCAAAAACGATCAGGTCCGTGCTTCGAGCACTTTAGAAAATCTATAGTGACACCAAATAAATTGACCACAGACTTTTGGTGTGAATTGTGAGTATAGAAAATATGTAAAATTCTCAGTAAGAGGTGAAACCTATTCTGTCATGCGCAGAACGACTGGTTTCACTCCAAAATGGAGGAAGACTTCTTTCAGTGTTCACTCCAAAATGGAGGACAGGACAGATTCATTCATTCTCTCAAGTAGGGAGACAGAGAGAGAGAGAGAGAGACAGAGACACAGAGAGAAAGAGAGAGAGACAGAGACAGATACAGAGGCACAGAGAGAAAGAGAGAGAGACAGATACAGAGACACACACACACAGAGAGAGAGAGAGAGAGAGAGAGAGAGAGAGAGAGAGAGAGAGAGAGAGAGAGAGAGAGAGAGAGAGAGAGAGAGAGAAGGAGAGAGAAGGAGAGAGAAAAACAGGCCTCTGCAATTTCCTGGTCAGACATGAGGTGGCATGACGGTTGCCTGCATTAGAATAATTATCCTCGGAAGATCTTTCACACCAGTCTTCAGAGTGTAACGTCAGTAAAATTCACTGGATTTCCCACCAGTTGCTTGGTTGAATAGTGATTATTAAAGTGATGTCATACCCCCATTCATTTATAGAGATAATTTTGTCAAACTGAGACGGGTGCATTTTTAATACTAAATTAAACAAAAACCTCCACAGGATTCTCTGGGTTCAAGTTTAAGTGATAGTACAAAATCAACAAACAAACAAATAAACAAAGAAATAAACAAACAAACAAACAAATAAATAAATAAATAAATAAATAAATAAATAAATAAATAAATAAATAAATAAATAAATAAATAAATAAATAAATAGTAATATCCACAGAAAAATGCAAAAAATAACAGAGGTATTAGTCAGAGTGTGGCTCCACTTCATTTGCTAATGCCTGTCTGAGGCGGGATGGCCACACCTCTCAGAAACTGTAAAGTATTCAAAAGGCAAGCATGGATTTCATAGCACAATTTGACAACGATTTTATCAACTTTGCTTTAACTTTTTTTAGGCAGTTTTTCAAACGTATGTATGTATGTATGTATGTATGTATGTATGTATGTATGTATGTATGTATGTATGTATGTATGTATGTTTGTGTGTGTATGTGTGTGTGTAACTTATACTCTTTTTTTAATCTCAAACACAAATCACCATTTAAATATCAAATAACAATCTTCACATAAATAAGCTCAAAATCTATATTGAGGCTTCCCCACAATTTCTCTATTATATTCTGTAACAATGAGTTTGTTTTCTCAGTGAACTCTGAGTTTTCACACAATCTCAGGGTGTTTGGTGGACTGATGTCATTTCAACTCGGACTTTCAAACTTTCAACTTTTCGTTCGTCAGCTCTTCTCTGGTGAACAGCACTATTCTCTACCTCTCCTTTGACGGTCCCTTTTTCACTGATTTACCTGTCTCTGTCACCTGATGCACAGTTATTCTTTTCTTTACCACTGCCTACTTGGCAAGCTTATGTAAACACTTTTCAATGATATTCATTTTAAATGTCGTTCCATAGCTCCTCTGTCAGATGTGTCTTCGCTGAAAAAAAAAAAAAAACTTGTCTTTGTTGAATTAAAAGATTTTAAAAGCACCTTCTGGCATGGTGTTGAATTGAAAGTGACTGACAAAGATTAAACATGTAAAATATTTTTGATACTAGTGTACTAGTGTAGTGTAGCGTTTTGATCTTAGTGTAAGCCAGCAGCAGTTCCTTTACACATGCGCATTTCATTTGCCCTCTGCTCGTTGAAGAGTAAACATGTCCCGTAAGAAAACGGACCGCTGCAGGAGGACTGGACCACCCGAGAGTGCTTTGGGACAGGAGAGGAGGACTTGGGCATGCGCAGAGTGAACTTTCAGTCCAAAATGGAGGAAGAATTTATTGTTCACTCCGAAATGGAGGGTAATTTCAGTCTTACTTTCAACATGTACACCAGAGGGCAGGGATTTCTCACACTCTAGCATAGTGACCGCTTGACTCCTCTGTGAACAAATTCGGATTTGGTGCAACTTTATACTGGTCAAATTAAAAATCATATTAAGTAACAAAACTTCAACAACAATTGCTACTAATATCAGTTAATAATAATAATAATAATAATAATAATAATAATAATAATAATAATAATAATAATAATAATAATAATAATAATAATAATACATGTTGTTAGTGGTCTGTTACTGACCCTCTCTTTGCTTTTTTTGTTTTTATGTTTTTATGTTTTAGCTCTAATGAAATTATATGAGCATGCTCAGGGCCGGCCCGGGCTTCGGAGGCGCCCTAGGCGAGCTCGGAACGATCGCCCCTTGGGAGCGTGTTTTTCGAGCGGTCCCGAGAGTTGTTGAGCGGGGGGGAGGGGCGCTGAGGAGCGATGCCGAACGATACCGATCAGTGCCGAGCACCGAGGAGCGCGGTGCGTCGGACCGCTGCACAGCGGGGCACACGGAACACAGAGCGTCGTGGCGCCCCTTGTACGACCGCGGCCCCCCCCCCCCCACCCCCCACTTGAAGAAGGCTGTGTTTTAATAAGCAACTGGGTCAGAAGATGTCAAGACCTCAATCTTAGGCTCTTTAATCCATGTAAATTTGCCTTGATACCAGATACTACTGCATACATTCAGGAGTGTATGGGTATGTCTAGCAGAAATATAGAAATGAAACAATAGTACAAATGTTCATGTTATTATGACAGAACAAACTATATGTTAGTTCTTGTTCACATACAAAATTACCTTAATACATGTGAAACAACAAGGTCCATGTCAAGCATGTTGACATTGCAGTGAGTTGACTTAAAATGCCAAGAAATTGTTAAAAAAAAATTGAAAATAAAGAAATTAGCTAAAAATAAAGAAAGAAAGAAATAGAATAAAGAAAACACACAACTGAACAACATTGAACAACTGTGTTTGAAAATCATAAAGTAAATTTAAATTTAAATTAACACCATAAAATGATATTTCAAGAGACAACAAAGATGTGCAGCATGATTAATTTTAAAGACTTTTAACCTTTTTCAGAACATCTACTGGTGAGAGTTTCCTTCACTGTTCCAACTCAGATCGAAAGAAAGGCAAATTTTTAGTTTTTATTTTAGTTTTAATAAGAAATTAAAAACTACATGCATGTGTTGTGTGTTATATGAATGGTGCCTCTCAGAGCAGGAGTTACCCTGACTCAGGGTGGCGGTGCACAATACAACTCTGCTCACTGTAACAGGCACTCCCCCTGGTGATCATATTCAGAAACTGCAGCTTCAAGCAGGTCCCGAAAGACCTGCTCTAGTGGAGAATAAAAAGTAGTTTCAGTTAAATTAGCACCTATAACTTCATTCAAAGAACTCAAGTATGAGACAAAAAAAAATCAGACTTTATTTCAGAGTTTATTCATTATGTACATACCAGTACACCTTCAGTATACACTGATGTGAGAGTGTGGAGGTCGTCATCAAGGCAACTTTTTGACAGTTTTTTTCACCCATGTGCAGTATAGGTGAATCCTAAGGATTAAATTATTCTTCATTAAGCTGGAAACAAGACGGTCATGTTAAAATCACTGCCATGATCAGCACACTATATCACATCTTGAGAGATATAAAAGTTATGCAAAATTATCTGTCTTAATTGAAGTGACAAAGCTTCTCTATATATTGATTCACAGGTGTCTTTACATTTCTTTGTTGATGGCAGCTACTTCTCTTCTTCCACTGTCCTTGTTTGCCTTCAGCTGTAGATCACAGGGATGACTGATTTGGGTTCATTTAATTTTTAATAGAGAAATTCACTTCTCCCTGGATAACTTAAATATGTGTGCAGATCTAGATGTGCTACAGCTTGCTGCATTTTCATATTCTTTTCTAAAATTCCACTCATTCAGATTTTAGTGTATCTAAACTATAATGGCAGATGCCAGACAGCCTCCCGAGCTGTCAAAGGTCAAAGATTGCACTGTACACTCCCTAACTCTGACAGAAAAGATAAGAAATGATGAGAGATCATCTCTATCTCTATCCATCCATCTACTCATCCTGAAAGCTACAGGAAAATGCCAGTAATAAAATATATCTGGTTCTTGAAAGCAAGAAATCATTGGATACATTTTTCATGAAGTATTTTTAAAAGTGTATAGCCTGTGATTCACTCAAAAATTACTCATCTGTCACATTCACCTGTGGGGAAAAGTACATTTCCACCTCCACAAATAAACTACCAAATAATATTGTTATTACATTCAAAGCAGGATTTTCGATTGTTCCAGCTCTGAGGTGTTTTACAGAAAATATGTGACGTTTTATATAAGAAAACGTAGTGTGACAGTGTTGTTCAGAAGGAAGCATAAAAACCCTGCTCACCGTAACAGACCCTCCCCCTGATGGTCACACTCTGAAACTGCAACATCGAGCAGGTTCTGCTCAGTTGAAGCACTTATTACACTAAACCCTCACTTTCACTCTGTTGGAAATGATAAGAGATCCATCCAACCTTCCATTCCTCTATTTATCCTGGAAGCTATAGGAAAGGTCTGTATTAAAATATGACGGAGAAAGCATAAAATCACAGGGAACATTAATTAAAAAGTAGGAGGATTTTTTTAAATAAAAGGTAAGTGTTTGAATACCTCAGGCATTACACATCTGTCACATTCACCTATGGGAAACAGGTACATTTCAACCTTCACATTCATTACATTCAAAGCAGGATTTTCTACTGTTCAGTGGAACTAAGTCATCTGGAAATAAACATCAGTAAAACATGATCAGGGTGACAGTGAACAGGTAAAAATCTTGAAACATTTACAGACCAAGGCAGGTTTTCTACTGGGAATAAGAGATAGCAGAACACAAAAGATTAGGACAGAGACAGAAAGGTGCAGAAACAAACCCGCTGATATCATTCGGAGAGTAAATCTGGTTGCTGTGGACTTTATGTGAACAGGTGGTACAAATCACAAACTTCTAGTACAAACTGATGAATATCAGAGGGAGAGCCTTTATCACTGACAATAAATCAGGATAAGAAGGCAGTGTCCTTTGATTCATATGTTGTAAAGTCAACCACTGACAATATTTTCTGTTTTCATTTATACAGATGTTTATTTTACTTTACTGTGGTGAGGGAGACACCTTTCTCCCCCATCCTTTTACATGCTGTTACTGTTAGCACTGTTGGGTTTTAATCTGTAGATGTTATCCCTCAGATCTTATAATAATCTGCATACAGACTTTCTGATTGATGCGTGTTTTTTTTAATGACAGTACTTATTTTCACTTTTTGTGTTCTCATCAGACAGAGTCTTGAACAGTCTAAGTTTGCACTGCACACTCAGTTATTTAGATCTCCTCTGTCTGATTCACAGAAACCCTGCTCGCTGTGGCGGATAGGCCCCCTGCTGGTCATACTTTGAAACTACACTTTTTCCACATTCCATTCTAGGATATGAAAACTCTGTAGACTGGACTGTCACTGATCTCCCGGTGACACTGAAAGCCACCTTTGTCCAGATTTTTTGAGAAACAGCTTGTTTATGTTTATTTATTGCTCATAGATTTTTCGTTTTACATGGTACGGTAAAATCCACATTTCCCCTTTATGGGGACAATACTAGGAATGTCTGCTTTGGCAAGAAGTCATTTCCAGGCACATTTACACAGAAAAATCCTTCAGTCATACCTGATAATGGCTAGGCAGCAGTGAAAAAGAGAAAGTCCTGCGGAAGAAATCCGACCAAGACGGAGAGGGTTCAGCTGTGGTGTAGTACTGAAACAGGATTAGGAGCACATAAGAGAGCAAAGGGTAGGGCAGCGACAGAGAGCATCAAACAAACATACAAATCACCTCACCCAGCAAGTTAATCCAGTTTCTGCAGACTTGATGTGAGCAAAAGTTACAGATCATGAACAAATAGTTTTTTTCTAGCATTCATTCTCCATTCTGATGCAGTACTTATAATATTTATTGTAACTCTTTGCTGTTTCACAATGCTCCGCATTATGCCTCACTTAGTCATTCTTCCCATGTCTCAGTTGAACCCCTCAGTATCATTTGTTCTTGCTCTCTTTCCTGCATATAGCAGACACATGGGAACTGAGGCTGTGAACCCCTTTGCTTGAAAAGAAAAGACTACCTTGCCACTGGAGTCCAATACATTTTATCTTCCCTCTGGCATTCAAATTATATGCAACACAGACTAAAGCTTTCAGGGTGTCGTGGACTTGCCTGCTCCACAGAATCACTCACTGTGTAACACTCCAAACAATTCATTCTCATCAAGGTTGTGTATTTTGTCATGAATTTGGGTCATAGGGTAGTAAGACCAGTTACTGTAGTCAGTCAGGGCAATATGATGGCTTTGGTGTCATGTAAATGATTATGAAATATCTAGCTAAAAGAAAAATAGGAAAATCACAGGGCATATTTGTCACGAAACAAGGGATTTTTTTTAAAAGATAAGTTTGTCATTAATTGTAACATTACTGGTAACAAGTAAATTTAGACCTCTTAGGAGATGTTATGTTTTTCATGTATTTGGAAAAACTACAGTGTTGTAAATAAAATAAATTGTGTTTTTCTAACTGTAAGTTGTTTTACAGCTGATTCAGCTGAGAAGATGCATAGTGTTTCAAAGAGGAGAAAAAGAAATGGCATGTGGATATGCTGTCCTTCAGCAGGCTGGGCTGCCTGAGGAAACATTAAAGCCCTGCTCACTGTATCAGACACTCCCCCTGCTGGTTACACTGAAAAACTGCAGCTTAAAAAAATCAATTTTCTGCTCACATTAAATCAAATCAAACTTTATTTGTTCAGCACTTTTAGATAAAAATACACATGATGTTCACAAAATGATGTACAGCATTTAAAACAAAAAACATCATAGAAGTTCATGTCCCATTCCATTTTGTTCACAAAAAAGTAGAAAATATTTCGTGAATGCTAAATATCTTGTGTTTTCAAAAGTAAAACTGTCCTTTTCAACACCTGGATGACAAGCCATAAATGTCATCAATTAATTGAAATTATCTACAAATTGTTTCTTGTATTGTATTTAAAATATGTATAGGTTTGTATCAAATTACATCAGCTTGACTTAAAATTTGTGTATAATTATTGCACTTGATGATCAATCTCAATTTTTATGTGGCCACACATGAACTGTTTACATGATTGATTGTTTTTCTTTCTGTTATGGCCATGTTTTACTGTTGTTTTAGTGTGAGCACAATGGACCTGTGCAAAACTGATCGGTGCACACTAAAATTTTTTCATTTTTTAAACAATTACACAATCAATATATTTCAGCCTCCAATATCAATACCCGCTCTGGCAGTGAATGATGCCAACTGTTCTTGAGCTGAAACAGTTGAAGAAAACCAACAGGGACAAAGCCGCAACACACCAGTTCAAGACAGCTGTGGCTGAAGAGGGCCAGAGTATGAACCTCTCTGCTATTAAAGGCTCATCAAGTCTTTGTTGTGCCAGCCAGGCAAGGAAAACAGCTTAAAGGGGAAAACTTCCATGGACCTGAAATTCCTGCTGACCATGCAGAAGGGTTTCCAATAATGTGGATCCACCAGAGGCAGAGCGTGGGTCTCAGTACAGAGGGGGCGGAGCATTCTCGATGGGCCCTTATGATAGTAATTTTACCATTCAAACCTCATCCTGCATCAAACAACACACTAATGCTCACTTTTACTTAGCCAAGCAAGCCTATATGCCTCAGAAAGGAGAATAGAGTCAAACCAGTTCACAAACTTGTTGTGAAGAACAAATACACATATGCATGCACACACACATACTCACAAATGCAGCCTGACAGCTGTCAATCTCCAAGCGTCTGCTGTCCATGGTGCTGAAAGCTCAGACTAAAAACTCACTGGCTAAATCTATACCATCGTTGATACAGCTTAAATACAAAATGAACACAGCTGGTCTAAAATTACACAATCTATTCAGATAGATATAGACACAGCTATCTATATCTTTTGGAATTCACGTACATTAGAAAAAAATAGACTCGCTGGTCTCTTGTAGTTGAAAGCAACACAAGGCACATTCAAATAGGCAGGTGTTTAAGACCACAACATTCTGATAAAGATAATATTTTTGAAGGTTTCACTGACTCACCAGTGGCTCTGATGTTAGGTTTTGGGTAGTACCGCTAGCGGCTAGCATAGTGTTTAGCATACTGTTGAACTTCCCTCCAAAGAGTTCAGATCAAGTGCAAAAGAAAAAAACTGTTCATGCCGCACAGCCAATCAGCGCTGGCTTACAGCTCTGATGCATTCATGGACAGTCGTAATGTAAGAATTGGCAAATTGGAGCCCACAATCATAAGCGTATACCTTCTCGCAAACACTTAACTTTTTATAATAATAATTTATTTCCGATTAAATGTGAACACATCACATGAAACGGGGCCCTATGACCTTGTGGGCCCTGGGGCAGCTGCCCCCTTGCCCCCACTCTGGCTCCGCTACAGGGATCCACCGTCTTGTCACTGTAGTTCCGGCGGTTGCATTTGCCATGTTTACATCACCCCCATAATGTCATATAGATGGTCCTGTTTAAACAAGGTTCAGAGTGAAACCACTTCATTTTTGCATTGTTGCTTCCAAATAGCTTTGTGTTTACACGGCAAAACATTTTGTTTACATGGAGACTGCAGAAACACTAAAAACAATGTAGTTTTCATGTGAAGAGTCAGTATGGGGGGTGTTGTTTGTTTTGAAATGAAACCACACACGTAGCGCACCATTCCAACACAAGGTGGAACTATATTTTTTGGCTCATGAATAAAATTAATATTAAGTCATTTAAAAGTCAATTCAAAGTGTTCCACTAAGTCATAAGACGTGTATACATTTACGTCAAAGACACAGAAACAAAACAATTAAGGTATTTGAGGGAAAATGAGCATTTCAGAGAAAAAAAGGTAATTGAAAAAGACGAATACTTAAGAACACAAAATTAATAGAACTAATAACAGGAGTAATGTGTTAAAGTCACAAGAATGTTGCAGCAAAATTTTTCAGCTTTGATTGTTGATTGATTTTTAACCAGCAGGAAGTGGGGGACTGACTGAGGCTCTGGAAGGAGATTCAGAGCTTTGAGAGGAAAATCTACCTATTTTTATTTTCCTGGAGGTAAATTAACAATCCAGGTTCAGTTTAATTTAACACTAAAAACAAATGCAGTTTGGATACAATTATTGTCAACATTGTCAATTACCATTGATTTTTAAAATGAACTCCTTTTCTAGTTCTGAAATTTTCTTTCTTAAAATGGTTTTGAGGGTTTATAGGTGTGTCCGTCATCAATTTGTTCTGATAATGAAAGGAACTCAATTATTAAGTCAGAAATCTGGCACCAACAACAACAACAAAAAAAGAAGCAAAAATCAAATGAACTGTGGTTGTGCCTCTGAGGATTGACAAAGCCCCTGCTCAGAGTGATGGAGGCTCCCCCTCGTGGTCAGATTGAGGAACTGCAGCTTCAAGCTGGTTCACACACATTTCTCTCTAAACCTGCTCTTTACACGGACAAGACCAATGAACACACAAATGCATCAACCACTTCAAATACTCCATGGAAAAGATGATTTCTGATTACCGTTACCAATCCATAACATTACCTGTCACGCTCATATATAGTTACAAAATTGTAAATATTCTCAAAACCCAACAAATGCTCTGAAGTGCAGCCCAGCAATTTTATGAAATCATCTTGTATTTTTCACTCAAAGCCAAAAGTCCTAAAACACGCTCATTTCGGAGGAAATCCTGTCAATCAGGCAACGTACAGCCAGCCGTGCGCTGTCTGAGCTCCATGGACTGAGGACATACAAAACCCTGCTCACTGAAAATAGACACTCCCCCTTGTGGTCGCAGTGGAAACTGCGACTTCAATCATTTCCTGTTCACTGTGAGGGATCCTCCCCCTAAAGGTCACACTAAGAAACTGCAGCTTCAAGTAGGTTGATGCATACACCACACTAAACGAGCTCCTCTGAAAGTCGCAAAGTTGTGAAAGTGTAAAAAAAATATTGACTGTGAAGAGATTGACAATGGAGAGTCCTCACAATTTTAACATACCATATGTCTGTACAGAAATCTGCAATGAACATGCTACAGAGCATCTAACGTGGAGGCCATGCACATACAGGTCATGGCTGTTGTAGCAGTAAATAAAACCCTGAGATAGTAGGGAAATTTTCACAGTGTCATGGCTGATTAGCATGCTCTTCTTTCCTGTGTTAACAAACAGACTGACACATGTTTAACTCAACAGTGAAAAGAAATTAAAATACTTAAACATGAGGAGGATATATACATTTTTCAAAACATTTGCCTGTCATCAGCTAAACATTACCCATGTGTCATATTTGTGTGTTTGGAACAACAGAAAGTTCAAAAGATTGAATAAAAAAAACAGCTTGAATTTTAACAGTGATTTCCCTGTATTTCTGCCATTCAGAATATGGTTTTGTACTGTTCTTGAGTTGTTTACCAAAACATGTGTGGTGTTTCATAGAGCAAAAGAGTTGTGTGGATGTGTTGCATGTGATGCGGGCCACTCTGTCTGAGGATACACCAAAGCGCTGCTCAATGTAACAGACACTCCCCCTCGTGGTCAAGCCTGGAAACTGTAGCTTCAAGCATGTCCTGCTCAATGTATCTGAAAATCCCTCTGGTGGACACACACAGAAACTCCAACAGCTCCATCCATGCACAGACATTCTGTTCTTTTGCAGACACAGTTCACACAAAATACAAATGTGACCATACAATTTTACATGCCAGATACTATCCTCTAACAAATGATGGACCCTATTTTGTTTCCACTATAGTTATCTCTCAATGTATTGTTCCTTCTCTGTTTGTTTGATGTATTTGCATGAATGACTTTTGGATTTTTTTAGAGGCTTTACACAACAGCACAATAATTACTGTAAAATGTAAAAATAGCAAAAAAAAAAAAAAAAAAAACAGAGAAAGAAATATAAAAAGTTGCATCACTAGACTATCTAAAAAGGAGGAATAACATTAAAAAGAAAATCAAAAAGACATACAAAAAACAAATTATCTAATCATAAGTAGCTCAGAAAATGAAACCTTACCTGATGTTCAACTTTCTTTCTATTTATTTTGGATGGAGCAGTATTTAAAGGAATCTTTCTTTTAATGAAGTTATTTTATTTAATTCTAATATGTAATCTCAAAATTGCAATTTTGTAGGAAAGGATGAAGTATAAAAATAGCTGAAAATGAAGTATTTGCCATCCTACTTTCTAAATGAGATGTAAAAATGAGTTGTAAAAATACAAGACGTCAAAAACACAAAAATGTCTCTTTTGGCAATAAAGGTTTGATGCAGACCCCCACATTAGACAATCAGGAAAAGATCTATGCTCATTGTTTAAGTCTCGCCAAGGATTACAGTCATGATTAAATTTGCTCTTCACTTCTCTGTTCAAGTAGCAGTGTGACATGTGCATGGACTGAGGACTCTTTGAAACTTTAGTTTACAGAAAACACCACAAGGGGGAGATTCTGTTGTGAGCTGCATAGTGAGCGTTACATACTTGAACCTGCAAGTTCCAAGTTTGACCACCAGGAGGTGTGTTTATTACCATGAGCAATATAGTGAGCAGGATCAACTTGAAGCTACAGTTCCACAGTGTGGCCACGAGGGGGAGTGCTTGTTACAGTGAGCAGGGTTTTGTGCCACCACGGATCATCTGATAAATTGCTCAGTGCAGGAACAGTAGAAAATCCTGCTTTGAATGTAATGAATGTGAAGGTTGAAATGTACCTGTTTCCCATAGGTGAATGTGACAGATGTGTAATGCCTGAGGTATTCAAACACTTACCTTTTATTTAAAAAGTCCTCCTGTTTTTAAATAATGTTCCCTGTAATTTTATGCTTTCTCCATCATATTTTAATACAGACCTTTCCTATAGCTTCCAGGATAAATAGAGGAATGGAAGGTTGGATGGATCTCTTATCATTTCCAACAGAGTGAAAGTGAGGGTTTAGTGTAATAAGTGCTTCAACTGAGCAGAACCTGCTCGAAGCTGCAGTTTCAGAGTGTGACCATTAGGGGGCGCGTCTGTTAAGGGGAGCAGGGTTTTTGTGCTTCCTTCTGAACAATGCAGTCCCACTGCTTTTTCCTGTTTAAAACGCCACACGTTATCTGGTAAACACCTCAGAGCTGGAATAGTTGAAAATCCTGCATATATTATTTAGTAATTTATTTGTGGAGGTGGGAATGTACCTGTTTCCCACAGGTGAATGTGAAACATGAGTAATGTCTGAGTTTATCACAGGCTAAGCATTGAGAAACACTTCTACGTCATTAAAAATGTTTCCAATGATTTCTTGCTATCTAGAAGCAGATATATTTAACTACTGCATTTTCCTGTAGCTTATGGATGGATGGATCCTTGATAGAGATGATCTCTTATCATTTCCATCATAGTTACTGACTTTACAGTGCAATCTTTGACCTTTGACAGGTCAGGGGGCTGTCTGGCATCTGCCATTAAAGTTTGTGTGTATGTACAGTATGTATATATCCAGTGTCGATACCCCATAATTTGTATACATAGTGCAAGCATTCACACATTTCAGTTGTCCAGGGCAAACTGAAATAAATCACTCCGTTAAACGTAAGAGAGAAGGAAAAGATAAGAAGCTGCCATCAACATAAAAAAGACCTATGAATAAATATACAGAGAAACTTTACCACTTTCTTTTAGGAAATTTAGTTTAGTGTGAACGCTCCATGTGATGTAGAGTGCTGATAATTTCTGTGAGTTTCAAATCACCGTCTTGTTTCCACCTTAAGAAAAGAGTCATCATGTCTTATTGCTACGTGATCAAAAAATAACGGGAATTAAATTGAGCAGCATTGTTCTGAAGAGATGAGAGCCGGTGCTAATGTGATCACTGATACAGAAGAACAGACTATTGGTTCACATAAACTAAGCTCCTCTAAAGACACAAAAGTCTGCTTTAAAGTTTGTGGCACATAAAGCACTGTGGGATACACATACATTCACACTCTTCTTTGTGTTCAATATTAGATCCGTGTACATGTGTTAATAAATAAACTTGCTTCCTGTGTAATGTTGTGGTCTGCATTTGAGTGGTATGAATTAACTTATATGCTACAGAGGACAACACCAGGACTTATTTATCATTGCCTGTGTAAAGGTGCAGGCTCCGAGTGTGAACACGAGGGGGAGTGTCTGCTACAGTGAGCAGGATCTCTCTGTGTCTTCAGACAGAGCGGCCTGCTGAAGGACAACACATCCACACTTCATGACAAAGTTGTTTGAGCGAACGGAAACTGAGACATTTGACAAAAGAAAAAGAAAAAAATCATTCACTGTGGTTCAGCAAATTATATTCCATGTTGACATTATTTTAGAGCTTATATGTTGAATGAATAAGGAGACCAGGGCTTAAGACAAACTCAGCATCTTTATCAGAGGAGGTGCTCTGCAGTGTCTGATGTATGTGTACATTCTGGACATACAGTGTAAAATATTTCGATTTCAGAATGATGCTGAACAATATAGTCATATAAAGCAGTTTGTTTTCAAATGTTGGTCAGCCCTATGAGGAACAAATCAGTGTCTATAACAAGAATGTGAACAGCCAATCCTTCAATTCTACAAAATTGTGGTATCTATACCAGAAATGGATGACAGTGACCCTGTAGTTTGTTGCCACTTTTCATTCTTTAAAAACAAAGAGACTTTGTTTCTCAATGACACTTTTACCTGATCAAAGACTTTGGTAAATAAAGGATACAATAATAATAATAATGATGATAATAATAATAATAATAATAATAATAATAATAAATTATTATTATTATTATTATTATTATTATTATTATTATTATTATTATTATTATTATTAATTTAGTAATGAAGTGCAAAAGTATTGGTGCTTTGTTATTCCTGGGGTCCAAAAAGTTATATATCAACTACATTATCATGGAATGTTATGTAAAATATCGATAGACATTCCCACTGCACATAAACAGCCCCCTGACCTGTCAATAGAAAAGTTGAACAAACAGAGACAATAACAACATCAACAACAAAAAACAAACACAAAAAAAAAATCCTTGTAACTGTTCAAATTCAAACAGATGGAACACAAATTTCTTATTTACAGCTGCTTTCTTCAACATTCTGATTGAATTCAGCTGACCGGTGGTAGATGAACCGATGATGTTGGCTGACGTTGCTCATGTAGTCATGTAATACAACCACACAGATTATTTTAATTTAACAGAAGTAAAATCCTACAAATAATATGTTCAGTTTTAAATAAGAAGACAAGTGACATGAGAAAACCTACAAACACAGGTTGGTAACTAATGGGATCCTTAAAAAAGGGGCTTATGTTCAGACACATTTATAATTTAAGAATGATGAAGATCTTTGTGGAAGAATGAGCAAATTTCAATTGGATGACTTCAAAATATCGAAATGAGCTGTAGTACCCATGTAGCACCCATGATTGACAACTATATTTAGTATGAAGTGCTAACATTTAATCAGATAAAGACATCAATCGGGACCCACTAAGGACAAGAAATGTTTTTGAAGTATTTATGCTATTCGTAGAAAATCAACCATCTCAAAATGACCGTTTCTCTATTGCCCTATCCTAATGTGTTTCCTAAAGTCAGAGAAATTAAATCAAATACATAAGGAAACAAATGTAATCACGTTCTCAGTTAAAGGTGCAACAAATATAATGAGGAGTTACAGTAAGTAATTATTGATTGAAGTAATTCACCCCATACATAATGAAACATGGTCACTTGTCCTTTGTTATTTTCTGCAGCTTCTGAAGATGACCACCAGGGGGAGTGTGCATTACCATGAGTAGGGTGTTTGTGTTTGTCGTGTGAACCTGTGTGGGCCGGATTGAGTGGGTTTAAAGAGCTGTGTGGGTTGTAATGAACTTTTGTGGGTTCTTGTCGGGATATATTCCATAGATTGAATGAATGTATGAATATCTATCTATCTATCTATCTATCTATCTATCTATCTATCTATCTTATCATCTGTCTCGCTTTATCAGTATCTATCCTTTCACGCCAGTGCAGAGTTGGAATAAAAAAAAAAGTTCCCGTCCCCAAGTATGCATTTATGTGAAACCATATCTTTCACCTCACAAATTATTCAAACTGTAATCTGCAGGATTGAAGAAACGCTATTTATACCGTATATCACGAGAAAGCAGAAGAAAATAATGTAGAAAATTAAATATGTGATTGCAAATTTACAGCACAGAAATAAATATATAACTAAATTAATATCCATGACTCGAAATGTAAAACGGAACAAAATGTTTTTTACCAATTACTAAATGTTTTCTAAGGTAGATTTAAAAAGAGTATCAATCAGCTCTGGGATATAACAAAATGTGTATGGTATGTATGTTGCCACGAGATTTAAATAAATTCCAATATATAAATTTCATTACCATTATTGTTATTACTTATATTTTAGAAATCATGAAAGCACCGTCAGAGGAAAGGTTTGTGGAGTCTGCTTAAAGTAATGAAGTGGATTTTAAAAAAAAGAAAGAAAGAAAGACAGACAGACAGACAGACAGACAGACAGACAGACAGAAAAACAAGTGGCAATCACATTTTGATAATTTAAAATATTTTTCCCTGAATAGTTCAACAAAACACAGCATGATGTGTCCTCTCACTCAAATACTAAAATCAATTACTTAAAAATGAGAAAGGATTTGGACATACCGTCGCTATGGGAGGGTCATAACCCCCCCCCCCCCCCCCCCCCCCCCCCTCCCCCCCGCGGAGATCCCGCCACCCCCGTCAATAGCGACTCACTTCCCACCCGCTCCGATGCTACATGTGGGCACCGCTCCGCACAACTGTGGCCCCCATACATTTGATATGCCCCCCTTGAGACGTCCCCCTTGATATCTGGCGACGGGTCTGGATTTGGACATGACTTTTTTTTTTTTTTTAATATAATTTTAACTTGACAGTGAACATTTTATTCACTTAAAATTATTGAATGATCAAGTGTTGGTCTGAAATCATATAAAAAATTATTGAAAATACCGTATATTTTAGTTATAGTTAAATATATATCATATGACAAATTATCATAACCCTTTTTTTTCTCTTCTTGTCTGCGTTAAAAGCAGGATTATGGGAATGGACTGAGCTGGACCTGCTTGAAGCTGCAGTATCAAAATGTGACCACCAGGGGGAAGGTCTGTTACAGTGAGCAGGGTGTGTGGCCCGCAGAACGACAACACGTTACCCTCCTGCGGTCATTTTCACTCGAAACAAATATTCTTTTAAAACACATTCATCAATAATCAAATGTTATGAAAAGAATGGGGACTTTTTGGGACTGTTTTTATTAATAACGTCAATTTTATGAAATTTGTTTGAATTATGCTGGTTTTATTGAACTTTGAGCTATTGTCAAAAAAACTTTCAAAACAACATGGTGCTGGTCTGGTTTGCGATCCGCCCCATGGATACCACGCGTTAACAGCGAAGAAGCTGACAGGGAAAGCCACCATGGCCCAACAAGGTCTGGTGTTGATATAACATTGAGCTGTTTGCACAAGGTGTGACTGGATGCTGTCATTTAAAGAATTGAAAGGATTCCAAATCGGCCCACTTATTAACTGAGTCATGAAATTTGTGGGAAAAAAATTAAAAGTCAAAGAAATTAATTGATTATTTCAAATTTCACCAAACATTCAAGTGTATACCTTTATGTAAATAAGAGCCTTTGGCCCGAATTTCCAGAATAAAAGGATATATTGGTGGGAAAAGGTAAGACAATAAGGTAATAGCAAACACGTGACAGAATATAATGATAATTTCTACTTTTAGCTTGAAGAAACAGTGGAAGGTGGTGGAGACATTCTGATTATATGGGATAGGGTATTTAGCAATCAGGAGTATTTGGCAAGGTTGAAAACAAAACATGTCTTCTAGTAAACAGCTCAGGGCTGTAACAAAAAAAAATTGATTGTTGGAATAGCAGAAGTATCCCATTGCATTTATTTAATCTTTTACAGTCCTTAATGGGATGAAATACATCTGTTTTTTTCACAGATGAATATAACAAATGAGTAATGTTGAGGCCAAACACACAGGAAGACTTTGAAAACCTTCCTGTTTAATGCATTTTTCTTCCTTTCTCCTTGTGAAAAGTTGATTCTGACACTGAAAATAATGAATCACTTAGATCTTTTAGGAATAGATGGTCTGTTGCCCAGTTCACATCACTAGGTGACCTTCACACACACACTTATCTTGGTGGATCCTTAGAATTCATCAAGGATAGTACTGTGTGAAGGCCTGAACTCCTTCTACTCACCACCTTCAGGTTTTAATAAATAAACTCACTGAGGATGGAATATACCGTATTTGTCAGGTGTTTGAGTGTCATGGATAAAGTTATATACCATAGGGTAAATTAACAGAAACGACTTTTCTTCTCTGTGAAAACAGCAGGTTTGGTGTGTTATGTGCATGACTGTGCAGGACCTACTTTAAGCTGCAGTTTATGAGTGTGACCACCAGGGGAAGTGTCTGTTACAATGAGCAGGATTGCCACACAGCGGATTACTGAAGCAGCGCAGGAGCCATACAGTAAGAGGGGTGAGAAAGAAATCATTATTATAACAATAAAAAAAAAAATATGTGTCCTTTAAAACCATTGTTCAAATAAAAGGTACAGAGTGCAAACCTTCTTGATTTACTGAGAATATACAGATTTGATTGTAAGCAGCTCCTTTGAAAACTGTAAATAAATAAATAAATACATACATTTAAAAAATGCATGTGGGTCACGAGAACACGAGAGCACTGTTTTTGACAGTCCAATATACCTGCAACTATGACAGTCTGCTGAGTGCTGCACCTTATAAGTCCTCAGCCACCCTGGACACTGCACACACAGGAGGTTTCAGCTTGTCTGTCAGCCTCTGGGAAAACTTTCACTCTTGGCTGGATCATCCATCATTTTATTTTAATTTTGCCTTTAATAAAAATCCAAAGTAACTTGAAGTACTCATTTCCAGCAGTATTTTAGTTACATCATTGTCATGATTAATCTAATATAATTACCAGGACCTTATCTGCTTGAAAAAACAAACTTGTGACCATCCATGCACAAGTGGAGATTTTGAAAAAGTTAGTGTCAAACAAGCATATTCATGAATTATCATTATTGAATTAATTAATTAAATATTAATTATTATTATCAGTGTGCTATAAACCTGGAGGCCCAGAATGGCTCAATTGTTAAAAAGTTGGCAAATCATTTTTTTGGGCTCTGAGCTCTCATTTGCACATTTTTTCATCAGCTGATGTTCTCAAATATCATGAAACATGGCATCAGTCAGACATATTATTTCTATAAACATATAATAATAAAATATTTCTTGCTATTAAATGTCTGGAAGTGCTTTAATATTGTAGATTACGTGTAATGTTTTTTTCCTGTCAACAATTACTTCTTGAATTTAATTAACTTTAACACACACTCCAAAATCGATATATGGCAGCGGACCCGGCCCCCTCACGCAGACTCCCCCGCCCCCTCAGTCAAAGTCCAGTATTTCATTAAAAAAATAAAGGTTTCAGTATTTTGTGCTTTAGAAACAACAGCAAACTCAGCTGGCTTGGTCAAATCAATATGAAGTGTTGCGCTATTCAAAATTCAAAAAAAGAGGAGACTCCAGCTCTACTGAATGTGAGAGCTGGTTGTTTTATCATTTGTTTTGTTACCATTTGTGCTTTTTAGCAATGTGGTTAATGATCATACGTTGTTGGACATGTCGGATCAGCGCCGCTGAGCTGTGGCTTCTGTTTTTACGTTGCTCCGTTACGTTTTCTCCATGCGTCGCGTCGCATGTTTATGTTTCAGCCTGTTGAACTCTGATGAATGGAAGTTACTGTGTGTGAATAGAAATAATAATTTCCTTGGCACATGAGAGCAATGTGTGAGGTCAAAACTTGAAAGGCTTTACTTTAAGACGCTTCATTCTTCATTTTCTTATACAATATGTATTCTGTTAACTGTACAACCCAAAAAAAAAAAACCTATCACAGTAACCATTGTGAATGAAGGACTGGGCTCAGACAGAAAGGTAGGAGGGATATATCAATTGTCCTCTGTATTAATGGCAAAACATCTAAAAATTCTGACTATCAGTTGTAGTTTGACACCTGAATGAACTGTTTTGGAAGACAAGCTTTGACAGGTGAGCCGTGGTACTGAACTATCAAGGTTGTTTTTGACAAGAAAACCAAGAGAATTGTGAAAGTCTGGTTTGTTTGGAAAAATTAGCCACAGCTGTTGTGAAGGAGCTTTGTATTTTGGTGGCACTGACTGCTTATATGGGAAAGAAATTTACTTTTGAAACCTGAGTGAACACTTTTGGGAGAGAAATAAGTTTTTGCAAGTAGACTATGGTGTTGTGCTGAACTGGACTGTTTTGCCAAATGATCTTAGAGTTTTGAAAATGTAATTTCTGTTTCAAGAAATGGGCCAAACCAATGAAAATAAAAACCCCTCTAATTTTATATTTTCGCCTGTTCACTGATGTGTGGTGAAGGGGAGAGAGGGGATAAAGCTGGGTCTCCATACTTTTTGTGGACTGCTGTGATCACTTCGATCATGAGTTTGTGCACATTATTTGTCACTCGTCCTTTTTTGTTAATAAAAAGTCAAACGTATCTGGTGAATGGCAGCGGAATCTTTGAAAAGCACGACAGACAGAGTACAGGCCCACTGCAGCCTCTCAGAGACTCCGTGACTCATTTGTTTCCTGAAGTCGCCTTCAGTAGTATATCGAGTAGAATTATTAATTGTAGTAGTAGTACTATTAGTATGTAGGTGGTGAGCAACAATGATGCTGTACCAGTGCAAGAAGGTCTCCCAGGGCATTCATAGCAGTGGTGGAGCTGATAGTGGTTGCCAACAATTCAGTATAGGTGGCCTCAGTTCCAGCTGCCACCACCTGGCTCCGCCACTGCGCTCATGGACAACAGGTGCACACTTTTCCCCTCTGTAAAACATCACAAGTCCTCTGGTGAACAGCTCAGGACTTAAACAATGAAAAGTCATGCTTAGAAATATTACATTTACAACTGAAACATTTTATTCACATTGTAATTATTAGTATCATTGTTGGTGCTGATGTTGATTTGTTTGAATTGAAAAACAACACATTACTACAATCTCTGGGGAGGCTAAATGGACCTGTTCTTCAAGGTGAACTTACCAGAGAGATGTTAGACATTAAGACAGTTTTACATTTTAAAAAAACTTCCATTTGAAACACATATATTATTTCTTGCCTGTACTTGCATAAAATAACAATGTGTTACCCTTTAAGTGCCATGTGAGTGCAGAATTTAATGAATGATCTACGATGGAGACAAAGTTTCATCAGAGTGAATAGTGTAAACTTTGACTTTAAACCGTTCATAAAGATTGCTTGATGTGGAAGTATAAGTAGGAATAATCACAATCTACTGGGAGAAAAAGGGGCGACACTCAGTAGTGATGTCAGACAAACTGCATAGATTTATTTAAGATACAAGCCCGAAATGAAAAGCTGTGTCTACAGATCAAAATAAACTAAACCATACATTCATGTTTCTCTGCTACCGGGAGTCAATACTAAGAGAGGAAAGAGACGATGCAGCCACCACCACAGAATGTAAAATTTAAAAACTCTGCGAAAGATATAACAATTCAACTTTGGAAAATCAATTAAGCCTTAATTCTTTACTTCACAACTCACAGTGTGTTCATTTTTAATCTGGCAAATCTGTTGTTTTCACAGTTTCTCTCCATTGGTTTGGCTCATTTCTTAAAACAAAAATTACATTTTCTAAAAACTAAGATCTTTTGGCCAAACGGTCTTACAGTTCAGCACAACACCACAGTTCACTTGCAAAAGCTCATCTCTCTCCCAAAACTGTTCACTCATGTTTCAAAGCTACATTTCTTTCACATATAAACAGTCAGTGCCTCCAAAATGCAAAGATCCTTATCAGCAGCTGTGGCTCATTTCTCAAAATAGACAGGACGCTCTCAATTCCCTTGGTTCAACTATCAAAAACAGCAGGATGGTTCAGCAAAACCACATGGTTCACCTATCAAAGCTCAGATCAGTTCTAAAACAGCTCACTGTGGTGGCAACACTAAACCTCTTTTTCAACTAATGGTCAATGCTCTCAAAATGATTCATCCCTCCTTTGGCATCCTGTGAGCACTGACAGTCACAATGTTTTGATGTTTTGTCATTAAGGCAGAGGAAAGGTACACGAGGAATATTCCGTGTCTACCTTTCTGTCTGAGCCCAGATCTGCATTCATGATAGATGTAACTTTTTTCCTTTTTGGGTTGCTTAGCTAACAGAAAACATACTGTATAAGAAAATGAATTAAAAATTAAAAAAAACCATTTTATAGTAAGAAGAACTTTTAAGTTTTGATTCACATATTGCTCTAATACTTTGAAGGAAACTGCTATTATTTTTAGTTGCACACAAAGTAACTTCCATCCATCAGAGTTCAACATACTGTGAACACAAAGAAACAAACAAAGAAAAGGACAGAGCCCACAGAGCTGTAAATGAAGCTGAAGTTTCACAGCTAACGTCTTCACTGGTCACCCTCCTCACCCTCATGCAGACACATCCATGTCTGGTATTCATGGCATTGAAGTGTGTTCTTGACTAATTTTGATAGTTGAACAGATGATTTTGCATGTGGTGACTGATATAATGAAATGATGCCAATATAATCTGGAAAGAACAACCATTAGAGTGAGAATCAATCAATGGGTCAACATGATATAATCACTTGGAAATTGAGCTAAATGTAGTCGATGACTAAGGATGTTCTTAGACATCTACTAAGATATCTACAATGCGATAAAATGAATATGACATATTATTCTGTTGTTAGCAACTGCCAAGTAGTTTGGAAGTTTCTCCATGTTGTTTTTGAGAATGTAATTTCTGTTTTGAGAAATAAGCCAAACCTACGGAGAAAAACTTTAATCCGTTGAAAAAACATTCTGAGACATGTATTAAGACATTTTTCAATCACAAAATCATGACATGACTATATTAGTTGCATCTAATACACAGAGTTGAGATAAAGACTTCCAATCTGTAAACATTTAACAAGTTAAGATCACAGTAATGCACAGCCAATTTGATTTAGGTTCCAAAAAGTCAGGGTACAACTTATAGAAAAAAAGCCAAACCAAAGTGGATAAACATGACAAAATAAGTAAATTATCAGGTATCATCCTTTTTACACGAGCATACATTACTATACATAAAAAAAAAAAGTTCAGACGCAGTTAAACAATTAAATCATTGTGAGGGAACGTTACAGATGAAGACTGTGACAGCATGCATGTTGTATCAATTCATTCATGCAGCTAATGTGTTAAATAGGTTACAAACAACTCTTTGGTTAGCTCAATCCTTTTCTCCAAGACGGTATGAATTGATGTACTGGAAAAATGTTATTGCAGGGATGTTATGAAGCTTTCATTTCTGGCGTACCACTGCCCTCTGGAACACATGTTCAAAACTACACAAATTCACTTCCATTTTGGAGTGAACACTGAATTCTTCCACCATTTTGGACTGAAAATATTCATTGTGCGCATGTTCGAGACTGGATCGCTGTATTTCGTTGTATTACCCCTGTATTTGCAATTGCAACGCGGGTGTCACGTGGAGGCACGTGAGGAAACTGAATACAAACCGAAGGATGCATTATTATTGCAGAGTTTTGCAGATCTGATCAAGCAGCAGTGTCCCTCTGCCTTCTCCCAAAGCACTCTCAGGTGGTCCACTCCTCCTGCTGCAGTCCGTTTCTATTCATTCCGACAAGGATGTGTTTACTCATCCACGTGCAGAGCGCAAATGAAATGCGCATGTGTCAAGGAGCCGCTTGCTGATCCCACCCAGTCTGTTGGGTACAACTTCATTCACTTTCCTCTCTGTCGCAGCCTTGTAGTGTTCTGATAAGTAAAAAAAAAATCCTGAAATATCACTGAAAATATACTAATAATACAGCGTAAAATATAACAATACCATGTAACTGATGAATGAAAAACAAACGAGTACAGTGGAACAACTAATCTTTGGATTTGTCACATTAGTGGAGATACTGAAGATTATTATTATTATTGGCATGTTATGCAAGTCTGTTGCTCTTTGCTCATGGACTTGCCAGCTCAGAAAACTGTGAAAGAATGAATGAAGTAACGTAGTCCTCCATTTTAGAGTGAGGACTAAATTCTTCCATTTTGAACTGAAATCTCCCTCCTGCGCATGTCAGCACAAGCAACTCTCCTCGATATGAAAATTTCTGAGTGAACCAGTTCAGTTTAAAACAATCAATCAATCAAACAAAAAAGATTTGAAAAATCTAATGTCTTCATTTGTTAAACTTACAGAATGCTTAGATACCCATGAAATATTTGACTTATTTCATTTTAAGAAACAGCAGATGCTTAGGTGTCCTCCTGTCCTTTCCCAAAGCTCTCTCGGGTGGTCCAGTCCTCCTGCAGCAGTCCGTTTCAATGCCGTCCGTACTGGAAATGTTCACTCTTCAACAAGCGGAGTGCAAATGAAACGCGCATGCGGTAAACCGTGAATAAATTATTCCTCCATTTTGGAGTGAACGCTGAAATTCTTCCTCCATTTTGGACTGAAAGTTCATTCTGCGCATGTCCATGTCCTGCTCTCCTGTTCCAAAGCTCTCTCGGGTGGTGCACATCTCATGCAGCGGTCCGTGTCTATGGGCTCCGAACATTACATGTTCACTCTTCAGAGTGCAGCGCGCAAATGAAGTGCGCATGAGCGACACCATAAAGGAACAATTCCTCCATTTTGGACTGAAGACTTTAAAGCCTCCATTTTGAAAGGAAAACAGTCGTTCCGCGCATGTCTGACTTTTTTTTTTATTCTGTTCGAACAAACATGTCCCTCCTCCGTTTAACACACATTAGAAAAGTAAGACATAGTACTTCATAAGTTTAGCGACGACATGGTGGTATGTAGTGTTTATGAGACTGAGAAGTCAGAGTTCCTCTCATTTTGTTTACTGTACATTTGTCAACAGGCAGGTGCTGCTGGAGCGCCTCCCCTCTGATCCCAAAGCTCTCTCGGGTGGTCAAGTACTCCTGCAGGAGTCCATTTCCATTCAGTCCGCACAGGATATGTGCACTGTTCAACTTGCAGTTCACCAATGAACCGCGCATGCACGAAACCATGAATACATTATTTCTCCATTTTGGAGTGAACACTTAATTGTTCCTCCATTTTGGGCTGAAAGTTTTTTCTGCGCATGTCCAAGTCCTCCTCGCCTGTCCCAAAGCACTCTCGGGTGGTCCAGTCCTGCTGCAGCAGTTCGTTTCTATGCAGTCTCAACTGGAGATGTTCAATCCTCGACATGCGAAGCGCAAATGAACTGCGCATGTGTGAAGGGGCTGCCTGATGATCCCTCCCTGCTTTGATCAGTGGCATATCTCTCTTGTGTTCAGTCATAATATCGTTCCCATCATGCCAACTCGTAATTTCACATTTGTCTCACACTCACACAGTGAACTTAAACAACAAAATCAAAACAGATGACATCCTAAAGTCGTGGAGGTTTTATTAAAAAAAAAAAAAAAAAAATACATGGAAAAATTTGCTCTGTGCATGTCCAAAGAAGCATCCTCCGAAATATTTAAGCTGTAAGAAGTGAACAAAAGCAGCAAATGTAGAGACTTGGGCTTAATTTGAATATTTTAGATGCTCTAACATGACACATATTATCAATATATTCACTATGTTCAACATGCAGCAAGTTCTAGAGTGTCCTTCTCTCCTGTCCCAAAGCTCTCTCGGGTGGTCCAGCCCTCCTGCAGCAGTCCGTTTCAATGTAGTCCGTACAGGACATGTTTACTCTGCAACGAGCAGAGCGCAAATGAAGTGCGCATGTGCTAATTCATAAATGAAATTCTCCTCCATTTTGGAGTGAACTCTGAAATTCTTCCTCCATTTTGGAATGAGAACGTCCCTTCTGCGCATGTTTGCATGAGAACAATCGCTCGATGTAATTTGCAAGTATTCAAACCCTTCAATCAACACTTTTTTATTAACTGCAATGCCCATTAATGAGCGGATTATTCTGGTACTATTTTACAGCTTCAGAGACATTCATGTGCATTATTATCTGACTTGCGGGACCTGTCCCAAAACACTCTCGGGTGGTCCAGTCATCGTGGAGCAGTCCGTTTGACTGCAGTCCGACCAGGAGATGTTTACTCTGCAACGTGCAGACTGCAAATGATCTGCGCATGCTCAAAAGAGCAGCCTTTCGATCCTCTCCTTGTCCCACAATCAGCCACACTAAGCTTACTTTTCTTCTCTCCAAACAAGCACTTGCAGCAAATACTGTATAAATTCGACTGAAACTTTAATGTTAACTCAGTGTTGTTCCCAACCACAGTCAGTCAGTCAGTCAGTCAGTCAGTCAGTCTCTCTCTCTCTCTCTCTCTCTCTCTCTCTCTCTCTCTCTCTCTCTCTCTCTCTCTCTCTCTCTCTCTCTCTCCTTCATTCCAGTGGAGGGCAAATTCAAGTCGGAAAGAAGTTTTGTGGAGACATTCAACTGAGTCACCTTTGCAGGTGCTTTGTCACACGTGAGCACTGCTAATTCCGGTCAAGGTGCAGTAATGAGTTCGATTCCCAATCCGGCTGCTGATTAAAGTTGGGTGCGTGATTCTGGATCAACTGTCCTTCAGTGGATGCACTGCCTTTTCATTGTGTGAAGCCTTCAATACTTTGGGGTCAGAAAAACTCTAAACTGAAGAAGTTGCAGTTTCCATTTGTTGCAAATTCATAAAACACGCGCCCGGGAAAAGGTGATGGTTATTAAGAAGTTTCACATTTTACGCACGGATTTCAAAGATTACCCACACTTTACGCACGGGGTTATTATCCTGAGTACTTTATACACAGGGGCAATCAGTGGCTTGTTAGAAAGATCTGAGGCTGTGGTTTAACCATCAAAAAGGGCAAGTCACTACATGTTATCCATTCATAATATTCATAATAATGCTGTGAACTTGGGATAGCATTTCGGGCTCACACGCTCAATATTTTCTGTTGACATACACAAATTAATCATGGAATATTACTAGTGCTGTCAGTTTTAATCGCATTGATCGCAATTAATCGTGATTAATTCATGGAGTGCTGAACGTTTTTAAAGTTGAGATTAATCGCAATGAAGAATCTAGTCCTCATAAATCAGTCCCAATGTCAGGAAAAAAGACTATTATCCTCTAGTTCTTTTCTTTGACCCAATTGGCAGACCACAATGGATTAATCGCGATTAAAACTAACAGCAATAAGTATTACATAAAACAAACTAAAACAGGCCTCACAGCGAATTGCGTTTTGGCACACACACACACACACACACACACACACACACACACACACACACACACACACACACACACACACACAGAGTCCTGATCGATTTATCTGTAGGACAGGACTGCAACAGAAGTGACCAGTCATCCAGTCCAAAGTTCAGTTCTGACCTGTTGGGCAGCACTGCCATCTAGTGTTCTTCTTCGAACAATGAGATATTCCTCTGTTCCTCTCAAACACCACCTCCTCATATAAATCACGGACTATGGAGAAATAGAAGTATTTATTTATTTATCTTTACTCGTTTTCGAAAATGGGGATTAATTGATCTACGTTTTTTGTTTGTTTGTTTGTTTTTTTGTTTTTTTTTTGTTTGTCTAACTTTGGGTATAGTCACAGTCAGGACCGAAATTGCCATAAAAATATAAAAATGGGTCAATAAATACATTTACGTGCCAATAAATCTTACAAACTAAATGTTTTTTTGACAAAACCTACAAAATGTGACTAAAATATATTTATTGTAGGAGCCATTTATCATTTCTTTGATTTGACCTGTAGGGGGAGCAGGACGTGTGGGCATGCAGGAGAACACGGGTGATGAGCGTCAGGTGCACGATAGAGGGACAGCACAAAGTCTTATGACCGTGTTCGGTTGTGTAGGTGTTGGTGGTAAATTATGGGAACAAGTGAATTCGCCTGCTCCAAATTTGTACATGTAAACAGTGGATTTATATGTACAGAGGACAATAATAGGGTCATTGCACCCAATGACCTCAAAAGTAAAAAATAGATTGATTGGATCGTCTGACACGCGTCCGAAAAAGTTCTCCCTCTTTACCCTCAATAGGAAACCCAAAATGTATCAGCTCAGAATGGGCTGTACACTTTTTTATTCACTGTCACATTTAACATATTGATTTTTTTCTAATCTTGGATTTTCCTCTTCTATATTTTTTCTATACGTCAATGTGTAAATAGGGGGGCAGAATTTCAAGGTGTGTCTTGGGGTCAGCTCCTCGTTTATTGGCCAATCAACTTTAACGTGGTCTTTCTTTTTCTTTTTTTATAAAAAGAAAAAAAAACCAACATATGGTCATCATCCACGGTGTAGGAGCCAATTTATCACATCTTTAATTTAACCACCAGGGGGAGCTGTATAAAAGCATAAATGGAGCACACGGGTGATTAGGTGCAGGTGTGTGCAGAGAGGGACAGCAAACAGTCATTCTACCGTGTTTGATCGGCGTTTGGGGAACGTATGTGCGAGCTCTCCGGCTCCAGCTTTGCTCCTAACCTGTGGAATTATATGTGCCAAGAAAATAAATGGGGGACCGCACCCAAACGGAGAAATAGTGAAAGTTGACTCGCCATGCGGACACGTGTCCAAGACCATTCCCCCTCTCCACCCTCAGAGGAACCTCAAAGTGTACGAGCCCAGACAGGGAATGAGCTGTACACACAGACTGACTACACATGTCTGTTTCTCTTGCAAACGTCTTGGGGGGAGACCAGACACATTAGTTGGCTGTCCTTTTTGATGCAGCAGCCTAAAGAAGACCACAGTCCAGCATCCCTGTGTTCACAGGCTGTTCCTCCCTGAACTTCAGGAAAATGAGAAAAAAAAAAAACCCATAGAGACGCTCTGTTTTGCTGAGTCCCCTAGTTCCACACACCATGGTGACAACAATCTGAGAGCAGGAGGTCACACTGCTGACATGAGACGACCATCAGAAAGGATACTGACCATTTTGAAGAACAGATAAAGAGGACCGACCTTGAACAATATCAGATTATATATCATTATTATAGTTCAGAACAAGGGAAATGCCTATGTAAAATGTGTTGTGTCTGCAAAGGAACAGAAATTCTCCAAATATGGAATTGTACACTAATGACAACAAAGTTATATCTGTAAATATCAATAAAGTAAATATCTGAAATTATTAGTCTCTAAAGGAATTTCATACTCTTTCCAGCTGAGCAGCAGACATGAATACACCATCTTTAAAAAGATTTTTGACACATTCTACTTCAGCTCTATGCCATTCCCTAAAAGCTGTTCCTCCAAGGCCCGGGGAAAACAAATGATTGCCATAGATAGGAGCAGATAGGAGGGCATTTTTAATTCTGACGTGTGTTCTGAATTGGACCCAGATTTTAATGGAGTTTTGTACCACAGGGTTGTTGGTGTAGAAGTGTTTACTTAAAGGCAGAGGGGCACAAACTGGGGAACATAAGGATACTGGGCTGGATGCACACCTCTCCATATGTACCCACATTGGAGTTTCATCATTGTCTAACTCTGAAGCTCAAAACAATAGCTTATGTATGTTTGCAGACCAATGATAATGCACATAGTTAGGTAGGGTAAGACCTCCTTCTTTTCTCTGCCTTTTAAGGTGCCCCTTCTTATTTGGGGCACTGTTTTATTCCAAATACAGGAGGATGTAAATGTATTCAGTTCTTTAAAAATGATTTTGGAATGAAAACTGGTAATGTCTGGAACAAAAAGAGGAACTGTGGCATTACATTCATTTTAATGGAATTTATCCTATGTGCCAGTGTTAAAGGGAGAGACGACCACCTTTCCATGCCAACTTTGTCTTATCTAATGTTGCTTTCAAATTATGTTTAAATAGATCTTTATAATTACTTGTCACATTGTTACCTAAATAGGTGAATTTATTCTTAGATGTTGTAAAAGGGAAAGCCTGGAAAAATAATCTCCTCGCCTGGTTATTAATTGGGAAAGGAATACTTTTTTATAAATTAACTTTATGGCCAGACACCTTCCAAAAGTCTTTGATGATATCCACTGGGATGCTCATGACAGGATTCATTCAGAAAAGGAGGAGGTCATCAGCATAAAGAGAGATATGGTTCTGCACCCCCCCCCCCCCCCCCCCCCCCCCCCCCCCCAAGTCTGGTAGCAGTTCTTAGCATTATTGCAAGGGGCTTAATGACAACATCAAAAAGCAGGGCCTACAACTGGCGTCCCTTCCTTATTCCTAGATAGGGATTTTAAAGTTAAAGGGGCTGTATCATGCAAAATTCACTTTTTGTATGTTTTAACCTTGTTATATAGTTATGTACTCACCAAAAACATCCCCAAAGCGTTTTTTTCCTTCATGTGTGTTTGAGCTTTCCTCATTGTTGTGCTTCTCAGAGAGGCAGCCCCTCCCATACCTGTGAAAACAGTCTGCTTTCCCATGTTGAAGTTGCATGGAGAAGATGGCTCCCCTGAGCCTCCCCCCCCCCCCCCCCTTTTTTTTTTGTATCTCCGATTACGGAGATAAACTTTAACCATCGTCTGAAAGCAACAATCAAGCAAGAGCAAGAGTCTGAAGGGTCTGCCCTTGGTGAGTTTCTAACAGGAAAAGACGTTTTCGATTGTCTTTGCGTGTAGAGAAGCTAGAGCTAAAGAGCTAAAGGTAACCAGCGTAATTGTTTTGAAGCGCTGATTGGTTGAAGTACGCTGTCAGTCAAAGTCCACAAGGGGAGAGGCGGGATTTTCAGTGAAACAGAGCGTTTTCTCTTCCGGGTTTCAGAATTAGCCCCAGAAAATCTTTTATTTCACACAAAATTACTTTTCTTTAGCGCCAAAAATAAACTATTACCATGTTAATGCCATTTCTAGGGTTTGGACTAGCTAAAAAAGCATGATACAGCCCCTTTAAAGTTTATTTTAACCATACTATCTATAGTACAAAATTCTACAAAATTTATTTCAGCATTTTCATAGTCATTAGAACAGACTTCTTGACATGATGAGTTCTACTCTTTCTACACTGGTGTGTGTGTGTGTGTGTGTGTGTGTGTGTGTGTGTGTGTGTGTGGGTGGGTGGGTGTGGGTGTCCTATACACATATTTGTTTACTTTTTTTTTCTTCAGTAGAATAGTAGTTTCAGGGGCTGAAATTGATTCAGAACGGTTTCAGGGCATGCATGAAGAGGCCTGAATCCCAAACCTCACTTTGCTGTATAGACAGGGACCTTGTCATTGATTAAAGACAAACAAACAGGGTGGCTGAAAGGCTTGCACGGAAGGAGAGGGAGATGGTGCTGTAACACGAGGCCACAATTAGCTACTGTGCAGTTCAGAAATATGGAGTAAGAGATTTTTTTTATATTGGACATTTTGAACTTTGGACATTTCTTGGTGGCTGCAGTGGATTTTTTTTTGCTGGATTAAATAAGTTTTTGTTGCCACTTCTTCATGATTGTTTCAAACTCCTCACTGCTGGATGAGAACATCACCAGTTGTTCCATAGTATTTGTGATAACAAAGGCTGAGCTTGTCGACTACGTTTACATGCAGCTAAAATTCCGGTTCAGGTCAATATCTGGGTTTCTGAAACATTAGGAAACCCCCCTTTACATGCTGTAACAGACAGAGAGTTACCCCGTTTACAAGTCAGCGCATTCAATCGGGATATCCCTTTCCAAGCCACTGCGCACATCATGCTGTTCTCAAAACAAAACAGCTCTGACCGGAGCGGCTTGGTGTTGCCAGATTGAGTGGAGTTTCCGCCAAAGCAAGCTTCTTTATTGAACACATTGGACGGGTTGATTAAATGATTATGTGTTTATGACGTGTTTTTTTATCATACAAATACGGTTTTAACGTGCATTTTCAACCAAGATGGGGGTTTGGGCTGCTTTCTACGAGTTTCAGATGTTTTTACGGTCTAGATCGACAGATCTGGCAACCTCCTCCACTGGTCTGCAGAGGCTGACTGCTGCGGTGACTCCGTTCTGTGGACGGAACGCAGACAGAACGGTTGTTCTGTTGTACATGATTTTTCTGCAGGCCGTACAAATCGCCTACTTTCAAAATGAAGCATGTGCGATGTGCGTGCTCAGAATAACAGTTTGTATCGTGCGTCACGGAAGCCTCACACGGACAAAAGTGTGGTGAGTTTCGCGCCTACTCGTTGCTGGACTCAAAAGACCATGATTCATTGCGGATGGGAGCATGCGCAGGGCCAAAAACAATGTCCCTTAACTCGATATCTGTTTACACGGCGGCACTTTCGAGTTTGAAAAGGAGTAACCCAGCGGTCTTTATCGGGTTTTACAAATCTCGAAAATGAGCTTTTCCGGGTTTTGGCGGGTGTTTACATGGCCACACGCTACTGGGTTATTGCCAACATTCGAGTTTGAAAAGGGTTTGAAAAGAGTTATTGACTGCATGTAAACGTAAACGTGTTGGTCAAGTCTGTGGCGCTGTCCATGGTGCTGAAATAGCCCGTCTGCAGTTGTGGTACTGGAATGTCAGCAGGTCGCTGTTTAATGATCGGTCCATGGCGCTGTCCATGGTTCTGAAACAGCCATCGGCAGTTGTGGTGCTGGATTATCTGCAGGTCGGTGTTTGTACTCGTATAACTTCAAACTTTCCAGAGAGGAAAGGAATGTCAGTATCAATAATGTTATTCTTATGAGAACGATTGCATATTTCCGTGTGATTATTATTGATTATTATTATTTGTTCACATATGAAAATGGTTAATGTGTGTGTTTGGAATTGTGTGAGGGTTTTATATTGAAGTTTGCCGCGGGGGTGGGGGGGGGGGGGGCATGCTTTGTGGTGCGTTCATTAAGTGTGGGTTCATTATCATGATTATACGCGCTGTCGGTAAGTTCAAGTTAAAAAGAATAATGTTTATGAGAAGTGTGATGTTTGATAATGTTAGAATATATGCCAAAGTCAACAACCGCGACTATTAGTGACAATCAGGGTGTTTATTTTTACATTAAAGTAGTGGAGTCAGTGGGAGCAGGCTTTGTAACGCGGCTGTGTGTATTTCCTGTTGAGTGTGTAAGTAATAAACGCGTTGAGTAGCGAGTTGTATCCGCCGTACTTTCGTGAAAACCCTTCCAGAGGGGAATTCGCTAATTATAGCAGATGGTTAGGCGAAATCTGGACAGTGTTTAATGATCAATCCACGGTGCTGTCCATGGTTCTGAAATACCGCAAAATGTGCTGCATTTTTAATTTGATTTGAACTTTATTTCGAACATGTCAACACAGTTAAACAGTGAATTATAATTTAAAAAAAGAAAAAGAGAATAAAATAAATACACAAAAGTAAAGAACATCCATACGTGATAAGACTTCTTGTTACATGTCCGAAAGGGAGTAGGAAGAAATCAAAAGCTTATTGAATCCTACCCAGTTCTATCTTTGTCAATTCGATATTTTCAGTACCTCTCTGAGCCAAAAGTCTACAGTTAAACAACACCCATCACTCAGTGACACACCATGACCAAAACAGCCCTCTCATCACTGATCCTGTATCTTGCCAAGATCAGTTTTTTATATGTCTGTTTAAATTCAGTTGCATTTGAGATTTGTCTGGTCTACACAGATAATTTGTTCCCTAATTTTACTCCAGGATCTCTCCCCCCAGATGACAACTTTTCTTTCTTTCACAGATGAATTTTTTAATATTATGTGGTAATCCATGATTCTTCACTTTGTTTTTTATGTTTTTTGTTAATAGTGTTAAATGCTACAAAATCTGTAAATTTCAAAGATTTTGAATGTAGAAACAGTGGATTAGTGTATTCATGGAAGCTGACCTCCTGAACAATTCTCATTGCTTTTTTCTGCAGGACAACAATTTTTTAATGAATTTTTTAATGAATTTACAGTTTTTCACCAAATTTCCACACAGTAAGTTAAATATAACCGAATCAGTGAGTTGTACAGAATAAAGAGAGATTTCTGGTCTAGTATAGCGTGGGCTTTGGCCAAGATGCTTCTTCATATTTTGTTGTGAATTTGTTTTATGTGAGGTTTCTAACTAATTTTATCATCATATATTACTCCCAGGAATTTGTTTTGATTCACCCTCTCTATGTTTACCCCTCTATCTGTACATTTAAATGATTATTTATATTATATTTCACAAAATGTATATATTTTTTTCTTCCATAGATTTAAATATTACTTGTTTTTATCAATCATATTTTTTTTTCAACTGTAAAGTGATTGTCTCCAAATGTTGCTGCAAATTCTCACCAGTTCCAACAATATTTGTGTCACCTGCAAATAATATAAATTTCAAAATTTCAAATCCTTGGCAAATGTCGTTGATGTATTGTACAAAAAGTTTAGGTCCCAACACTGAACCCTGAGGGACTCCACATACAATGTCTAGATGTTCAGGGAGACAGTCTCCCAAATTCACAAATTGTTCCTTGTCCTCGAGATAGCTTCTAACCCATGTTCAAAATAGCTCCTCTGATTCCATATTTCTCCAGTTTATTGATTATTATGTCATGATCTATAGTATCAAATGCTTTTTCTTATTAGCTCAATGAAAATTCCTGCTGCCTCTTTTTTTTCTGTGGAATTTGTGATGTCTTCAATGAATTCAGTTAAAGCTGTGTTGATCGTTAACTCTACATCCATACTGACTGACAGAATTCTTCTATGAAAATATCTAATCTGTTTTTAAACATTTTTTCAAGGATTTTAGAGAATTGTGGGAGAAGGGAAGCAGGTCTGCAGTTTGTTAAGTGGTGTCAGAAGATTGACTTTGTTTTGACCATATGAGTTAATGGTTTAGAAATACCCAGAATGATTTTTCTATGACCAACATGTCAATTCCATCACAATCAGTGGAGGTTTTCTTTCTACATTTCTTAACAGTTTACATTTCTTCTTTTCCATCAGTGGCTTTGAGGAACATTGAATTTGAGTTTCTTTCTTTTAATGTCTCATCAATGTAATTTGAGGGAACAGGAATTTTGTTTCGACCAATGCTAACAAAAAACTCATGAAATGTGCTCACTGCCAGGTTCATGTTGTTGATATTGATATAATTTTCAGCTAAATACTTTGGGTAATCGTCCCTATTGGAAGTATTTCTAATGATACTATTTAATACATTCCAGATAGCTCTGATATTTTCTTTTTTAAATTCTAGTATTTTGTTACTCTAGTCCTTTTTACTTGTTTTCATGATATTAGTTAACCTATTTTTATATTTCTTATATTTGTTTTCTGCCTCTGTAGTTCTGTGTTTTATAAATTCCCTGTATAGTGTATTTTTGTTTTTACATGCATTTATTAGTCCCTTTGTGATCCAATGATGAATGGATGAATGGATGAATGAATGAATGAATGAATGAATGAATGAATGAATGAAGGCATTTATTTCCAGAAACAAGAGTAAGTAAAGTGACATAAAAGTATACTGTACAATTCCAATATGTTTGGTGAACAAAAACAAGATTGTACAAAATAGTATGAATAAAATGCCAAAGAGAAAAAAAGGAAAAAAGAAACAAACAAACTAAATATATGTTGTATTTACATTTCTTGGATGCATCTCGAAAAGGAGTGGGAAGAAGACAACTTATTAATTCCCACCTCTAGTCATCCTATACATCTGTAGATAGTTACAATGAATGAATTTAGTGCATTTAGAATATATATATATATATATATATATATATATATATATATATATATATATATATATATATATATATATATATATATATATATATATACACACACACACACACACACACACACACACACACACACACACACACACACACACATACATTATTTGTCACTGTATTTTGTTTTTTTGGTATATTGTTTTACTGGACAATTTTTATCATCATACAACAACATAAATACTCTTAGGAAACTTTCATAAGCATGATCAATATGTTTCTCTTTATAAATTGCTTCCCAGTTTTATGACTGCAGATTGTTTTTTAATTAATTCAGAGATTCTTCATTTCTGATTTGTCTGTAGTTATTCTTGTTATCTGTCTTAGTGTTTCTGTAATTGCTGTTATAAATTCTGAAAACTGTAAAGTTATCACTGATATCGTTAACTAAAAAGCCACTCACTTTGATATTATCCATAACATTTGTTAATATATTATCAATTAAGTTTGCACACTGGGTTGTAATCCTACTGGGTCTGGGGATTTTTGGAATTAAACTGGAACTCTATAGAGTATTTATGATATCGTCTATCTTCTGCTGTTTGTTTGGATTTAACAGGTCTATGTTGAAATCACCATAAATGAACAAGGCTTTTTGATTTACTCCTGAAATATATTCCTCCACCCAAGTTACTCCTAATCCACACTCTCTCTGTTTTTGCCCCTCTGTCTCCAAAACAACTAATTGATCAACTGTGTTATTATTCAGGCTGTCACTGCACAGTGTCTTATGTTGGCTTTACTTTGTTGTATGTAATATCTGGCAAATTTTGTCTTTTTGTTGATCTATGATTTTATTTCATGATTTGATGGTTCAAAGGTATGAAACTTTCATTTTATTTGTCAAGCTAAAGTCGTTCATTCAGTCCCTTTTTGGCAGCGGATAAATACAGCTCAGATCCTGTAGGGGACAACTACAAATTGCCACCCCCTCTGCAATGTGACACTGGCTCATTGTCACATTGTCATAAGTCATTATATTTTATTCAGGTTAGTTATTGGTTAGATAGTTTCAGTGTTTATTAATTGATGTAAGCCTCCATTTTTCACTCAGAAATGGCTAAGGTCAGCAGATCAAAAATGTCTTCGTAAAATCAATGGTTAGGTCAATATTGATCATAAACCCTCTACGCAGCTGAAATCATTCCGAATGTGTCGAGTTAGGATTTTGCCAGGAGAAGTGAGGCTGCCTATTAAAATAAAATTTGCATGAAATTTAAAGTAACTACTGTATATATGTATTTTATACATAAATATCTTTAATTCTAGATAAGTTCTGGTTTTATCTTGTTCTTTTTTACTGGCACTTATCAGCAAACTCTTTTGGACATGAATTGCCTGGACGTTTTTTGTAAAACTGCTCTTGTAGTTTAATGAGTTAAAATAAAATGATCAACACACTCCCTATAATGCATCAGAAGACAGATTAAACTTTATTGCCATTACAAAAGATAGAGTCCAAAGACAACGTTTTTCATCTAACCTGAGTTCAAACAAGTACAATGCTCAGAAAAGGCCTTTATCAAAATTAACTACAATTGGTGCATCTTAATAGGTCTCAATGGATAAAGCACTAGATGGAATAAATATGAGAATGAGGCATGTTACAGCCATAGCCTCTCACTGTCCCTAATAGAATGCTGTCATTCATTTTTAGAATCCTGTCATTTTTTCCTCTAAGTACTGTATAGAAGCGAGGTGGACCCCCAACCCCACCCCCCCATCCCCCATCCTCCCCGACACACAAAAAACGAGGAAAACATGAAAGATGCACATAGAAAGACCCCAGGGATAGAATAGAAAGTTAAAAATGTCAATCACAACAGGATAAAAATGAAATAAGCAACAAAATAAGTCAAATTTAATTTTTACAAGGCTTACTGTAATATTGACAAAGGAAAGGATTTATTACAAAAAAAGCCCAACAACACTCACAAGGCTGTGTCCAGTTTGATACCAAATTTGAATAGAAATTGAGACAACTAGTTGCACTTTGTGCTGCTATAATTTACATGGTTGAATAAACTACACAACTCAACCAGATAGGACATTTGTCCTTTTAATGGATATTTAATCTTTATAAAAGTTATTGCTTAAACACGCCAGTTTATTTTTTATGCCTTTTTAAATTTTAAAAACATTTTTAAAGCTCTTTTCTATTAGACCAATTGAAGTGCTAAGTACTCTTTTCATAAACTACTTATATTTGTTACTTTTTAACATGTATCAAAAGCTTTTTTTCTTTCTTTTTTTTGGACGAAGAATATGACTTCCTCATTTATTCTAATAATGCCAGTGATGTGCTGTTTGATCGCAACAATTTTTCTATGTAGCCTCGTCTTCGAGTGTTTTTTCTTCTTGATATTTGGAGAAAACTGTTAAAAATCATTGAAATCATCGAGCTAACTGGTTTCCACACGGAACACCACGTTAACATCCAGTTTCCTGAGAAGAAAGATGAAAACCAGGTTCGAACTCAGAAAATACTGATTTTCAGTCGTCAGTGACTATAAGAAGCCTTGCAAACTGCATCCACACAGCAGGTGGTGCTGTTTCACCAGCTGCTCCACCTTTAAACCACCTGAAAACACAAAACTGGGTTTTCGTGTTTACTCAGCGTCCGTTCTCTCCACAGGATGAGTTTACTATTACAGGGTATGAGCACTAAAGCCATAGCTGCACGGGACGCCATCCAGGCCATTGTGAACGACCTGGAGGGGATGGTCTCTGAGGACATCACCCTGGACAGCAGGGTCCACGCCCGAATCATCGGGGCCCGCCATCCTAAGGTTTTGTGGTGAGTTAGGTTCCCTGGACTAACACCAATGAGACATTCATACGTTGCTGGCGGTGAAGCACAGACCAGATGTTGAGGTACTGGAGGCATCAGACACAACACACTCTGCTGCCACACTAGTGTCCAGGTTCAATTTTCTCTTGAGCACACGTACATATCTGCAGTGTCTCCTGCCTCTGTGGATCTAAAAGCATCCTCAGTGATGTTTGTGTCTGTTTTCAGGCTCCTGACATGAGCAGCTCTGAAGATTTCCCGAGCTTCGGAGCCCCTGTGGACACAAAGGCCTCACCCTGGGGACCAAAGCGCTTGTAAGCCATGCTGCTGATAGGTACCCTGATCCCGAATCGGACACAATCTTCCCTCTACCCGAGTCATTTTCCCCCCCTTGCCTCTTTCCCTCCCTCCCAGCCATTCCACCTCTGACTGGGCTGACTGATGACCCCTTTCTCTCCATTCCTCTTGATCAGCCCTCCCATATTCATCCGTCTTCTGCCAACTTACATGTCTGGTGGTGTCTAGTGTTGCTCCTCTGTATTGGATCAGTGTCCAGTCCTTTTGCCTGCGAGTTGCTATGCAGGTCACTCTGCTCAATAGCAATGGCCCTTTCTTGTTTTGTTTTTGTTTTTCAAAATCAGTATTACAACTACAGGGATACAAACAACAAGGTAGAGAGGATGCCACATGGTGCCCATAGGTCCCTTTTTAAACTCAGTGCTGTATTCTGCAGATTTTGTTCGCGAGATAATTCAGCGTCGCACATCAGCCTACCTTTGTTTATCCTACAAGAAATGAAGGAAATAATATGCAAATACCATTGAAGTGAACGGTTATGGATGACACTGGCAAAGAAACTGTCCAAAAAGTGAATAAAAATTGAAAACACTCTGTCATGTCTCCTGATTCTTTTGTTAAAACTGTTTTTATTTCCCTTAAAAAAAACCCTGAAACGAACAAACCTTAGACCTCAAGCAAAGAAGATGACATTCAGCATCATGTCTATGACCTGATTCTGAACTTAGGACACGAGTAACACACTTGTGGAAAAAAATGCAAGAAAAATCTGAAGTCAGGCTTGTTTTCTTACAAATTTAAGGATAATCAAGCTGTACTGGGTTTTGTAAATGTTTTTTCTCAAATTATATTTGATTCTGCTTGGACACAACACTATGCCAATTTGAAAAAAATTTGTACGAATGTTCAGTTTTTATATTTTGGTTCTTGCCTTTTGATCAAGAGAAAACCTAATCAAAACGATGCACTGTTTGACCTCATCGTGAAAAGCAAGAAAGAACGTTTTTCTGTATCTGAACTTACATTTATGAATGTGGAATTTTGCCAAAAGAATGATTACATTAATAATCGATATTTCATTACATTTTGTCTTATTTCTCTTGAAGGAGCTTCAACTTCCCAGTCATTTGGTGTCTTTTCAGCAGGCTGTCAATGGCTGACATGCTGACGGTTTGGATGTTTTCTGAGATGCTGTTGTCCTCGATAGTGTCACTCTTTTTCTCCCTCAGTATTCAGGAACTTGCCTGCTGTGTCTTCACACAATGAAAATATGAGTTTGACATTAATGAAGAATTAAGCACTAAATGCAACAATAAGATGTCCAAACATCCACATTTCATGTGAATTCTCCATATGTCCTCTAAATAAATGGTTATGGTTTTTATATACTTGGATCCAATTTCTTCCTGAAACTTCAATATATGGAGTAAATTTATCATTTACTTTGTGTTTGCTGGGGAAGCTGTGGCACCGAAGGTGGCGGGTTCGAGCTCCGCTGATGAACCAAACATGTGAACTACTTCCAGGTGGACAGCAGTCTGTCCAGGTGATGCTGCTGACAGACCAGAATTACTATTGCAGCAACACATCATCAGTAGGGCAAAACTAATCTGTCTTACCAGGGTCTAACCCAGCTCACGTTCCCTATTAGTGACACACAATGAGAATCTAAGTTTTACAGCGTCAGCATGAATGATTGAATTAAGCGCTAAATGCAACAAGATTTCCAAACATCCACATTTCATGTGAATTCTCCATATGTCCTCTAAATGAATGATTTAATACGCCATTGTGCCAGACATTGTCCTCCGGAAGTATTAGATTAGAACAAGTACATTTTTATCTTTTTTTCCGTTCGTAGTAAACCTTGACATAAGTTTTGAAGAGTCTCAACGTGAACGTTTGACATTTTGCTGAAAAAGTGTGATATACCGGAAAATGACAGTGTGAGTTACGTCACCCAGAGAGGCTATCCGAGAGCAATACTCATCTGGGCCCGTCCCACCGTCAAGCGGTACAGCAGCGGATTAACTGCTGCACATTACCACAATCGACCTGAGCATTATTTAAATACCACAGAAACAGACTGTGGTATTATTTAAATCCCACGTTCTGCTGGACTGTCCTCGGTGTTGTGGATGAGCTGATGAACATCAATTCGGGGTGATCCACTTCCACTGACAGGAGCAGGTGGAGGAACCTGGAGCTTTGCTGTCCTGGCCATCAGGCATTTCTCTGTCCTGCTGGAGTCGTTGATGGAGTCACGTCAGAATTCTTCCTGCAGAGCAAAAGAAACATCTGTTACTGAAAGAGAAAGGTTTCCTTCCATCTGCAGGTGTCTGTGATGCCAAAGGGAGGTTTTTTGATGTCTATATTGACAATCTGGGATGTGGATCAGACCCTTGTCGGGTATATACTTTAATTACCACTACTGTCATGAAACAGCTACATTAAATGCACCTTAAGCCATTGTGACACTTGTCCCTGGTACAAGACATTCTGCTAAAGTGTAAACATACCCACATGTTCTGGAGATACCAACACTCACACACTAGTGTTCCAAACATACTTGATGAGGATGTCAGCGCTTGGTTGGCAGCTGACATCAATACCAAATTGTCCAATTGCGAATATAGTCCAATCTACCTGTCGGGGCAGGCCCAGGCCAGAAGAGCATGGACTCAAAGCTCTGTCTCATCAACGATCAGGATCCTTTCAGGCCGAAATAAATGTTTTTCCCAGTAAGGTCCAGCGCTGAGCATTACATCCGGCTATATCTAAATAAATGGTAATAATCTGAAGTCAGCTGTTTTGGCATTTTTCATACCAAGTATAGAATCAAAGGACCGGGTGGAGACGGACAAAAAGTCCTAGGTTCCAACACCCTGCTCCTGCTCACCAAAAACCAGCTGGTCCTGTACCCACCTGCTCAGTGGAGGTGGAATCTCATGCCTGCAGCACCCAGTTGCCTTTATGACACCAAACAGATAACCTGTTGGAAGGAAGAAAGCTTTATCTCAATGATCAGATACATAAACATGTACACAGTGAATTCTGAACTTGATAAGATCACAATATATCAATTACAGGAAGCATCTCTGGTGTCATTCAAAGAAACAGGTCAGATACTTAGGCCTTCAGATTGTGCCTATTTTATTTTTACCTTGTTTGGTGTCACAGCCAACCCTGAAGTCTCTGAGGAAGACAAAAAAAAAGTCACACTACCAACTCAATAAATTATTCATATGCTTCATTTCAAGCAATGAAAACAAAACTCACTTCAACATCTGGCTGCAGATCACCACTGGATCAGGTTCTGTTTCGTCAGTAGTGCCTTGATTGAAATAGTTTTAGTGTGAATGCTCAACATTCACCAGTATAACGAGTAAAAGACATTTGCACCACTGAGACTAAACTTTATGGAATCTCTAATTTTAAGCATTAAAGTTCAGTTAAATAGCCTTAAACGTGAACTTTTCCTTCAGCTGAGCAGATTTACTCTGAAACAAATTAAACTGGACCCAGACACCACTGAATTCACACAAAACAATCCATATCTCATGTTTAACCACAGCAAAAATACATGTTGAACTGAAGCAGTTTTTTGGGGAAGATGTAAACATACTGGTTCTTCACGTGCGAATATGAGAGTCGGCCAAGGACTAGACCTGAGAGACAGAGAGAGATCATTAGAAGGTCACTTGTGGAAAATTAAATCGCGTTGGGGTTAATTTGATGGAAATAAATTCACAAAATATTTCCCTTTTGAATTATTCAACAAAAGGTTGTATGATGTGTCCTCTCACTCAAATTATTAATTCAATTATTTTAAAATGAGAAAGGATCTGGACATGAAAATTTGTCATTGTTTTCTAATATAACGTTAACTTCACATGGGTTTCACTTAAAATTATTGGATGATCAAGTGTCATTCTGAAATGATACATAACATTCTTGAAAGTATTTTGTAGTTATGGTTAATCATATAACAAATTGTCAGGACACATCTTTTTCTCTTCCTGTCTGTGTAAAGAGCAGGATTATTGTGATATGGGAATGGACTGAGCTGGACCTGCTTGAAGCTGCAGTATCAAAATGTGACCACCAGGGGGAAGGTCTGTTACAGTGAGCAGGGTGTCTGTGTGGCCCGCAGGACAACACATCCTGCGGTCATTTTCACCCAAAACAAATCTTTTTCTTTTCAAATACATTCATTACTAATCAGATATTATGAAAAGAACGGGGACTGTTCGATGCCGTTTTTATCAGTAAAGTCATTTTGATGTAATTTGAGAGTTGTGCACTTTATGTACATTGTTTATTTAAACCTTTTCCATTTAAAAGTGTTAGATTGAGCTGTAAATTTCTAATAAGGTGAAGACAAAGTCGGTGAAGATGAAGATTTTGCTTTAAATAAAAAGATAAAATTGCTTGACCCACTTCAGCATTATTTATTTATTTATTTATTTATTTATTTATTTATTTATTTATTTATTTATTTATTTATTTATTTATTTTTGAGAGATGCTCTTCATTAATAAAATCAATTTTAAGTAATTTGCTCAACTAGTTCTGGTCTGGTCTGTCATCCGTCCCAGTCCCAGTGATGGAGCAGCCACCATGGTCCAACAAGGTCTTTACTTGTATCAGGGGCCTTAGGAGGGGGCGGGGTGGGCACTGCCCCCCCCCCCCCCCCCCCCCCCACGGACATGCTCTGCCCCCCCACGCGCATGCTCTGCCCCCCCACCCCCACCCCCCAAGCTTTTCCTTCATTTTTTTTAATTGTTTTTCTGTTTAAGTTTGTGTTTATAATTGTGAATTTATTATTTTTAAAGTCTTTAAAATGTGTGTTTCTTAAAATAAAAATAAAAAAATCTTAATGGACATTACACATATTCCAATATATAGATTAAATTGTGTAAATAAGAATGTCATTAGAACTGAGATGAAAAGTAAAATACAACACATATCCTTTAAAGTACCTTTTGCGTTTGATCAGATGCACAGCCAGTCTGAAAACCTCTAAAATAAGAGAAGCTTCTCAGAAAATTTCCAGTGAGGAAAGAAAATTAATCCAAACAACAAGAATGAACCGAAAACTGTCAGTGAAGGCAAACCTGTGAAAAACAAATGAGCTGGGTGTCAGTAAGACAACCTCAAGATGGTTGAGTAACTTTGTTCAGAGGAAATGAGTAACAGAGAGCCAGATGGAAACAACCAGCTCACAAAAAATACACACCTCTGAAGGCACATTTATTGGTCTTAAAGTCTATAATCCATCAAATGGCATATACTGTGGTATTGCATTATTGTTCCTGCAGGTCTACATGTGTTTATAAACAACTCATTGACTTTGAAAAGTTTTGCAATTCAGTCAAGTTCGAAGACATCATAAATACATATCATCAAAGCAATTAGAAAGACCCCCTCCCCCCTTCTCTCTCTCTTTTGGTGTATGTGTGCGTGTGTGCGTGCGCGGGCGTGTGAAATGGGCATGTTACGTGTGACATTTTTGAACCATCGACGGTTTAGGTTTGAACTGAGCCCCTCCTGCTTGAAGCTGCGGTTTTAGAAAGTGACCACCAGGGGGAATCTTTCTTATAGTGAGCAGGGAATTTGAGGGATCTGCTGAAGTACAGCACAACACGCCCACACGACTTTCCCCTCTTGAAAACAACACATAGCTTCTGGTGAACAGCTCAAGGCAGAAGTGTAGAAAAAAATAATAGCATGGTGAATAGAAATAATTCTTTGAAAATTCGAGTAGTTTAAAGATTTTTAATTAAAATTTCGACACTCCTTTTGCCAGAATAAGTGTGACCGCAGGTGAAAAAGCAGAAACAAACAAAAACTCGTTATTTATTAGATGGAGTGATTCCTCTATTTTTCATCGTCATCATTTCATCAGACAATCTTTCCTGTGTCTCATTACTAGGTCAACGCTCCACAGCCTGCTGCCTGTTTTGCAATAAATGCCATGAAGCTAGGGAGCAAGACTTGCATCCTGAATTCCAAAGCAGGTCACCATTAGACACTGGTCAAGAAATATGCTGTTGTTTCATCCTAAACACAATCCTCAAGTTATACACCCAGGGAATTTATTGAGGTTAAATAAATGTATTACAAATATTTGTATGTGTCTTTCTATCTAAGTTGTCAAGCTCTGCAATAGACACTGACATCATGTCATTAAAGTTTAAGTGAATTAACACTACTGTTGTGTAATATGATAGTCTACCAAATATCTGTACTATTTTTTTATTATTATTATTGTTATTATTATTATTATTATTATTATTATTATTATTATTATTATTATTATTATTATTATTATTGACACAAAATGACACCATAAGTTTTTTAGAAACCCCCTACTTTGACACTAAACAAAACAACAAACCTTCACTTCCATCTAGGTGTGATCAACAAGAGATTGTCAAAAACCAGATGGACAAAAAAAAAAACAAGGTCACTGAAGCAGACATCCATATACCATAATAACAACGGCTAAGGGGATTAAAATCCAAACAACATTCAAAGACATTTAATCTAACAATGACAATGAGGAAGAATATATACAAGACAAATCAATGGCACCAATAAATTGTCAAAAGACACTGAGAGTAATATGAGCAGCTTTTCCACACTCTAAAAAGAAATTTCTAGACTCAATAAAATAAATCGACGCAACAATTTGCATTAGTCTTTTTAAGTTATGGCAACCTCAGAAATTACATTGAATCAACAAACTATATTACTTTGAGTGAATTCATTTTTTGTCATCAGTCAAAGATCATTTTAAGTACTGCTTACTTAATAAATGCAAGATTTTTAAGTTGATAACTCAAATAAATTGGATGCCCACTTTCAAGTTGTTAAAATCACCAGTTTCTGTTGAACCTTAATGTTGTGAATATGATGTTGTCATAGCCAATGTGAACTGATTCTGCACAGTTAGTATCAGGCTATTAATAAGCCCAGAGGCAAGTGAACTGCTCTGTTGAACTCTCTAAGTTTTGGAGTAGTAGCAGGAGCAGATTAAATGCTCAATACTTCTCATTCCAGGTTTGACACAAAAAGTAACTAAAGTATTTATATTATCTGAACAAGAACACAACCAAACACAACTACCAATAACACTATTAACATCAGAACATCGAAATAAATAATGAAATCAATGTTTAAATCTTGAATATCTCATCCCAAACTCCCATGATGCATTGCGGCACTACCATCATCATTGTTAAATTCTTCAAAGAGCCTGTTTCCTTTATGCTGTGACCAACACTAACCATGCCGATGTGGTGTCCATACCCTACTAAAAATGAATTTTAGTCACGATGAAATGTTGCTTGTATCAAGGTTTTTCATCCTGCTAACCCACTGTCCAACTTGTCCAGGCATGTTGTGTGGCGAGAGGGAACTTAAAATTGTGAAGTCAACGTTAACAAAATCAAATTATCAAGCCAAGTTTGTTAAGTTATAACAACTTGAATTTTGTTTTAAACCCATCAACAATGAATTTTGAGCTCAAACTGCAAGCAAAATTAAGTTGATGTAATTAAGAACATAACAACTTTTTCATAACTTGAAAAAAATCGGTTTGGAACTTAGAAAGTTTATCAAAATCAACTAATTACAATTTTTTTTTACTTGGATCCATATATTAAATCTAGTGGTGCTAAAAGCTCCTCTGAGTTACTTTTTAGAGTGCAGAAAAACTACAGTGACACAACTATGAGCACATCACATCAGATTCCCAAACAGCATAGTCAAAGAAAACGGTTTGCTCATACAGCCACCTCGCTAACAGACTTTTATCGTTTCATCAGAGGGTATTAGAGTCATGCACAGTACAAACCATTTATTCTATCAAAAGAATGAATGAACAAAATGAAAGGAATGGCAGAATCGCTGTGTAACAATTATTTTGAGTGTTATAGTTGTAGGTATGCAAACTATATTTTCCGCATTAATACTAACCACGTTTTCTTGAAGGTTAGTGCAGTACTGTTAGTGGTGACAGTATGGCACAGTATGTGGTGACACCTACACATGTTTGGTCGTATGCTTTAGTTTGTCTCTGACTGAGCAGGACCTGCATTAAACTGCCGTTTCAGACAGTGACCACCAGGGGGAGAACCCGTTACCGTGAGCAGGGGTTTTCTGTTGCCTGTTGAATGACAGCACACCCATACAACTTCATCCTCTGGTGACAAGCTCATTACGGGATCAGTAGAAAACCATGCTTTGAAGGGTCGAAATATCACATCTAACATAATTATTGTGATAATAACAATAACAATAACAATAGTAATAGTAATAATAATGATAATAATAATAATAATAATAATAATAATAATAATAATAATAATAATAATAATTGATGTGGAATAATGCTTTGTTTTCAAAGTTCTCAGGAACACAGTGTGAAGGCCGCTCTGTTTTGTCTGAAGTCACTTGGAAACAGCGTCTGCTAGTCTCGTGAGATCTAGCTATATGAGATGGCGTGACCGGAAGTCATGCCAGAGTCGGGTTGGATTCTCCTCGGAGCAACAGCCTTGCTCTCAATCAGCTGATTTGTGTGTGCTTCCTCTGCAATCCTCAATAAATCCTCCTTGTGCAGCGTCAACACCTTGACTCGTCATCTTTGGCTCTGATTCACCAAAATTCCACAACAGTTTGGGGCAATCTTAAAAATTGATTAATCTAAAAATCGAATTCATCTGCAGATTAAACCAAAATAAAGGAAAAACAGTAACCTTTTCCTAAAGAGAGGGAATACAATAGAAATAGATTCCTGCTTATATCTACATTTGGTCACAAGACAAGCTGTCTTGGCATAGTTTTTCATTATTCCTCTGAGGAATAAACTTTGAATGCAGTATTTTATCAGAAGAATCAAATAAGATGTCTGCTACTGACAACACAAAACATCCATTGGTTAAAAGTAACAATACTTTGAGCAGTTTGTCTAGAGACATGCTTTGCACTCATAAGTATTTTCTGATACTGGTACTTTTACGGGTCATTGAGCATTAATCAATGTAGCAGTATTTGTACTTCAGTGCTAAATTTTCAGAAACCTCTGCCTCTGGAAGTTTGTCAAAGTAAGTTTCTTTTCTCTTCCATCTTCAGTAGGTGGGCAGAGGCCAGAAGTTCCACCTGTGAACCGTTTCCTGGATAATGCAGTAAAGCAGTGATTCAGGCCTGTTTGAGAGAAAACTGATTTCTCCAAGACTGCCAGCTGTGTGCAGGGTCAGAGGTCGCTGCTTGAGCCATTGACAGGTTTGAGGATGGTTCCCTGAGGTCAAACTCTCAGGATGATTATTCATGATTGTGTTAAAGAGAAAAGACAACCTGAATTTGCTGAATTTGAGAGGCAGTCTATTTTCTTTGACAAAATTTCCACACTATTTTAAACCCTCCAAAGTGAACTGACAAGAAGCAGTTCTTTCAGTGGTTCCTCCTTATCAGACTGCTGAGGAGCCGAGGACCCTGAACAGAAAACAATCCAGAGAAAATATCAGCACTAGTGAGAGAATGGAGACGAAGGTCCACCAGTCACACTGTTTGATAGACAAATATGATAATATACTAATATGTTTTTCTCTCTTGAGTGTTTGTTTTGTTATAAAGTCCTGTACAGGTACTCGCCGCTCCGATCCACAGCCCCGATCCTCACGGCCAGCTGCACTGCACCAGCCAACCGGGAGGGAGAAGCTCTGTCAGCAGCGGGAAGTGCAGACATACACACGCACACACACAGGAGTGATGAAACTCAGATTTTAGCGAGAAATTGGTTTTTCTATGATGATGACATGTGTGGTGATTCTCTGTTCTTCTGTTCTGCTGAGACTTTCCATACAGGAGGGGAGATGTTGTGACTGCGAAAGCAGTGGACACATTCTTGGAGACGGCTGCTCCTGGTGGCTGGGTGGCTGGCTGGGAGGAGGCTGTGGAGGCGGTGGGTTTGATTACGACGTGAAAACATCGGACGTGATAACGGCGTACCGCAACGTGATGAAAAATATGAGGCAGCATGACCACGACAAGGTCAGGCCATGAACACACACACACACACTGGGGGGAAGAGAGATTAGACTTTAAAGAGTTTTAAATTCCATACTTTTTTAGCTTTTGAATGAATTATGTGTTTTGTTTGTTTTATAAGTCACTAGGAAGATATCAGTGGGTCGTCAGGCTGAACAGTCCTGATCAGACTGAACCAGAGGCAGCAGGAAGCCTCCATGATGGTCACTTCTCCCCCACATCACTGTAACCTGAACACAGGGTGTGGGGCTTTAGTGAAATGGTTTTAATTATCGACCAATTGCTCAGATGGGTGAAGAATTAAAGTGACTTAATTAAATGAATTTGTTTCAATACAGTTTCAATGAAATGACTTGGAGGTCACATTCCGGGTTTTCAAACTGAGGGAAGTTGGAGACAGAAGCAACAGGTTTATCTCGACCTTCCCCTTCGACATAACAAAACTAGCATGACAATGTTTTTACATGACTGTGCTACAAGAATTTGTTACTGTCTATGAATCTACATTCCTAACTTTGAAATCTACTGAAATGAATTACATTTGCACCTTTATTTGATTTAGTTGGAGAATTTGTGGACTAACTATAAAGAGATTACTCAGATTTAGCATCGACTAAATCTCACAGAATCACACGGGAGCTAAATGTCTAACTGATACAGATAGACAATAGAATGTTTGTCCAGAAGTCATGGGAGGTATTGAATGTTTTATGAAGTCATTGAATGATTCAGTGATGTTTAGTACCGACTCTTTCTACAACAAGAAGAGGAGGACCTGATGGGTGGACATTTTTCCAAGATTTTATAGAAATCAACTGAACTGTACTATCTACTACTTCAAAATCTACTGATTTTAAAATCATTTTGTCTTTTGGACCTCTGACTCATTCTACTATCCAGTCGTTGACCTGTCTGACCTGTCTGCTGCATTATTTTCACTCAGATTGGATCCTGAAAGGCAATATTTACCTGCATTCACCTAAAGAGGTAAATAATGCTTCACATTTGGCCCAGGACTTTGTCTCTAGTCTGGGAGTTTGTGCATCGGCAGTGAGGGGATCTGGATCTGGACCTGTCAGGTGGAACTCTGATACAGTATGAGGTTGATGTTTTCACACCAAAAGGTTGAAGGAAGCTTGAAGAGCCTGACACTGTTCTACTCCTGAACCGTCTTCCTGAGGAAGGCCACCGAGCATCCTGAGCCCAGCTGCAGCTGAAAGTGACGTTCCTTGGACACGTTCTGGAGGAGAGGATCTGGAGGAGAAGAACTGGTCCTGGTCTTCGGGAAGACCTGAACTGTGGTCTAATCTGCCGCTACAGACTAAAAGAAGAGACGTTGTCTTTTCTAGGTCTGGCAGAATGCTGTCGTCACTGGATTTTTGGTTTCAGCTGTAGACTCTGTGTTCGAAACAACCACACAAGGATGTTTCTGCAGGACTGGAGTGAACAGAGACAATGTCACGTGAGGGTTAACATCTGGAAGAAGACTAAACATCAGCCTCTGGTCTGGGATTACCTGGCTACGGACCGCCCTGTCATCTCTATTCCAAGAGAAGGGACGGTTCTCTACAGGTATTCTGGTTTGGACACATGGATCACGGTTTCACCCTGATGCTAATTTCTCTTGCAGACTCCTGACTGGGTTCCTGGGCTCCTAAATAGTCTGTGAGCAGCTGATGTTCCAGCAGAGATTATCACTGCAGCAGGTTTTGGTTCGGGGCGACGGATGCGTAGTACATGCGTCACATTCTGCTGCTGGTGAATAAAGCACAGAGTGCCTGTCAGCAGGGGGGTCGGGGTGTGAAGCCATGTTCTGTGGTTTTAATTTACCTTTGAAATATCTGCTCAATTGAATATGTGTGAATGTGACTATGACTGTGTTACGGCTGACAAACTAACTTACTAACAAACTAACATTGACATTGATGACTGACTTTGAGAACGACCAGATGTTCAGTGTTTTATTGTTGTTCAATGTGTTTGCTAATTTTAAGGGTTTTTCTTTCTTTTCTTGGTTTAGCTTGATTGGACACATCGCGGCCACTGATTGTCTTTTGCCTTCCTGGTTGATTGGCCTGGACCAGGATTGATTGTTTGGCATGAAGGTATTTGCAGCTGTCACTGTCCCATGGGTTGCTGATTTGTTTAAATTGTGCATCCATGACTGAGTGCTGCTTGGTGTTTCTGTGACAGTGGATCAGTTGGAAATGGTCGTTGAAACATAGGTAACTTAGGACATATAAAATAAAAATGACGATGCACTTGGAGGAACTGATCTTATTGATGTTTATGGAGAACATTAATATTGACGTGTGACACAAATGAAAAGTGGTTTTACTTTGTCTGGCTTTACTGTTTCCAATAGTGAGTTAGATTATTGTTAAAATTCGAATTTATTTTGTGTCTGGTTTTGTTTAAATTGAAATTTAACAACAGGAGGGATTGATGTGGAATAATGCTTTGTTTTCAAAGTTCTCAGGAACACAGTGTGAAGGCCGCTCTGTTTTGTCTGAAGTCACTTGGAAACAGCGTCTGCTAGTCTCGTGAGATCTAGCTATATGAGATGGCGTGACCGGAAGTCATGCCAGAGTCGGGTTGGATTCTCCTCGGAGCAACAGCCTTGCTCTCAATCAGCTGATTTGTGTGTGCTTCCTCTGCAATCCTCAATAAATCCTCCTTGTGCAGCGTCAACACCTTGACTCGTCATCTTTGGCTCTGATTCACCAAAAATTCCACAACAATAATAATAATAATAATAATAATAATAATAATAATAACAATAATAATAATAGAACTGAGAGAAAAATTATCTAAACAAATAGTGACTCTGGATGTTGTTCATTTCACCTCCAATATGTGAGGAACCAGGGAGTCACTTTTGACCAGAACTTAACCTTCAACCCCTACATTAAACTGTTTTTTTTTTTCTTGTGTGATATTTTTTTCATTAGGAATATGTTAGTGATGCAGAGAAATTAATCCATGTATTTGTTACCTCCAGAGTAGATTATTGTTCCCTGTGTAAAGTTCTTTCTCAGTCTGGACAAATACAGTTTAGTTTCTGCTGAGAGGTGAGGGGGACAACAGTTTTGGAACCACGTTCAGGGTGATCCGGTGAACAAGTATTCCAGACCTTCGATCTACAGTGACACATTTATTATCCTTGGGTGCATTTTAAACTCCATGTTCACAGGTTCAAAATCCAGTTCATCAAAGTTGTAGCAGGTGAGCTCACAGATAACGTTCACTTCCAACAAACAATCTCCTTAAACACTCTCTCTACACGTTCCTCACTGTCTCTTACTCCCCTAGAATGGTCAGAAAAGCTTTTGCCTCCCCTCTCTCACACACCTGCAACTCTTCACCTGTTTCATTCTTTAATGCATTTCCACCTCCTGCTTGCTCTCCACAGTGGTCATGAGATATAGCTCAGACACCTTGTTATAAGGGTGCCCAAACAACTGCCTAAAGGTTCTTCAGTCAAATCAAAATGCTGCAGGAAAGATCACATCGGCCCAATATTACCTTCTCTTCACTGGCTTCCTGTTAAATCTAGAATAGAATTTAAAATCTTTTTTTAACCTGAGTCTTCCAAAAGTGACTGGCCTACTAGAGGTTCCTCGGTTCTCTAAAAGTGGAACAGGAGGTAGCTTTCAGCTACCGGGCTCCTGTTATGTGGAACCAGCTCCCGATTTATGTTGGGGAGGCTGACACAGTCTCTGCTTTCAAGGTTAGGCTTAAGATCTTTCTATTTAGTAAAGCTTACAGTTAGGGCTGGTTCAGGCCTCCCTAGATTGTTTTCTCAGTGAAGCTGCTATAACTTAAGACTGCTGGAGGACCAGCCCTGAGCATCTCTTCCGTCCTCATTTACGGTACTCGACGTGTTTCACTACTACATGTCATTAACCATTTTTTCTCTTCTATGAACTCTCTCAGTCCTGTAGTCTGTCTGCCTCTCTCTCTCTCTCTCTCTTTCTCTCTCTCTCTCTCTCTCTCTCTCTCTCTCTCTCTCTCTCTCTCTCTCTCTCTCCCTCTCTCTCTCCAGGATTCCCAAGGCCAGTGATCTGAGGCCTCCTGCCCTGCACCTATAGTGAGTGGAGCAATGCTGACCTTTTGTACTATCCTTTTCTAAATTAACGAGTTTATCGTGCTTAAAAAAAGGAGTTATGAGATTGGAGGATACTCAAAGAGATACAAAAATCATGCAAGCACATTCATTTTAATGCAGTTAATCCCCTCAGCTATATATGCAAGTTATTCCATCTTTCCAGTTCTACTTTGAGCTTGTCAATAAAGGGTAGAATGTTGTTGTAATAGCGATCCAATGGCTAATGGCAGATGTTCACCCCCAAATACTTAAAGTTGTGCGATCCTTTTCTGAGCACTGTGATGTATACGCACTTCACTTCCTCCATATTGACCCCAATCCAAACAGGCTGACATCTGTACACGATTATATGCAACGTTGTGAACAGTCATATTTTTGCAGCACAATGTGTGGCACCTAAAACTGTTCGGTCCTATTAGTGTTGTAGTTGTCCATCTCTGTGAAAAGAGCATGGTTTTAGTGTTACACATGCATGGGCTGAGCAAGCCCTGTTTTGGAGCTGCAGTTTTGCAGTACAGCCACCAGAGGGAGTGGCTACTACCGTGAGCAGGATTCTGACCGACAACACATCCACACAACTTTATCTGCAGTTTAAAAAAAACAGATCTTCTGGTGAACTGCTCAGTGCTTTACAGTAGAAACTCCTGAAGGCAGAAACAGCACATGAACAACTCAATTAACTGCTTTATTATTATTATTTTTTTTGTGTAGATGAAATCTGTTTGTCATGCATAAATATGAGAAATGGATGTTCATTATAGAGCTAGGGTTACAAGTATGTCTTCAGTCATTGTTGAAAAATTAATGAAGGGTCGACCATTTCAGACTTGATACATGGATTTCACACATTCTGCACGGGATTATAGCATGATTATTTTGCAAACAAAGATTTTGAGCATGTTACAAAGACCTAAAGCTGCACCTTAACCAGAAAAAAGTAAGTTTCTTAATTTTAACTACAGACGAGTAATGCTGTAAAGACGGGTTAGCACATGCTCGATGTGATCACGGGGATTAATATTCGGACATTAAACGAATAAATTTACTCACCATTGAAAAAACTTCCTGTTGTCATAAACAAATTCATAATGTGATAGCGCTTTGCATTCGATTGCTCCGATGACATTGAAAATGTGGAAAATAGACACTAGCAGGAAATTGTGTTTTTATGTGGCTGGTTCATCTCCAGAACATCACTTTCACTGTGTGTCCAAGTGTCCAAGTGTCGGCATATCATCTCAACAGTTGTCCAAATGTGTGTATACACCAGCCATAAAGTTGATATGAGGCACCTCAGATTTTCAGGTCATTTCATTCACACATCAAAATATTACCCTGAAAAAGAGCTGCTTTGTTTTGGGCAAGCACCCTTTGAACACAAAGTCAATTATAATGTTCTGCATGGAAAAATGATTCAAAAAAATTCTAAAGACGACAAGCAACCAGCAACGCAGAAGTAAATTGCCTATATCAGAATTATTATGATCACCTTGTTTACGTTTTGTATAATGCGTAATGCTTGTTTTCTTTTTTATTTTCTACATGACTTTAATTTGAGGCTGACATCCTCCGTTTTGCTGATTGTGTCTTAATCTACTTGGGGGTGATAGGTGTCTGCAATGGAGATGTAATTTTTATCATTTGTTTTTTTTTAGCATGTTGTCATTATATTTTCATATTCAATTTGTTCAATATGTTCAATAAAAAAAAAAAATGTTCACAAGGTGCATTCATTACGTTACAAGCTGCAATTTCTCCATATGACCAATAGATGGAGCATCCATTACTGTGAGCAGAGTTTTTGCTGGCTCGTCAGGCTCTCAGCAGCTCCGTCTATGAAAAGCCGAGTGAGTATTTATTATGCATCCTTGATATCCTTGATATCACAAGCCAAAAACGCACACTAACTAGTGAGCTGCAAAAACTCTGACATGTCAACTTGTCAATCATGGATTAAGGTCACTGGTTAACTGCGTACAATTGCATGATACTAGTGATGGCCAAAATGCTCACTAGTTTACTAGTGAAGACCAACATGCTCACTAGTTAACTAGTTCAGGCCTTTTTTTCACCTTACTAGTTCAGTAGCTGACTAGTAAACTAGCTGACATGTCCACCAGTGAACTAGTTTACTAGTAAACATGTAACTAGTGTGCAATGTATGCAAATGAAGCAGGCGGGACATGGAATAAAGACTGTGATCGGTCAATTTTAACATCATGTCGTGGCCTCGTGCGAGTGTCCATTCCGTTTTCCTTCATTCATTCATTTTTCCATGCAAGGACACTAAGCATTTAGCAGACCGTCTTGAGGCGTAATTGAAGACGGTGCACTGAGATTCAACAAATATATCATCACGGGTCTGCACGTTAGAGAGGTACACGCCATGTAATTAAAAAAAATGACCAGCAGGAGTCGCCCTGTGTGGATCTCCTCATTACTCCGTTACCCGTGCTCAAGTTGTTTATCAATCAAGCCCTCCCTGGAATGTAGCCTCATCACTCATCTGTGATCAGTGGAATAACAGAGTTATGCAGATTATTGTTATGTTATTATTTTCATGTTTTACCATGTCAATATCATAAAACCAGTACAAAAGCAGGCTTCAATACACATTTGAAATGGAACTTCTGATAGAGTAGCATCATATTTCATTTCCACATATGACACAAACACTTAAACTGGAGTCAGCACAATGAAAATCAGGATGGTCTTTATTGTTGCTATACAGTGTACAAAAAGATTGGAGAGTTTCTCCTTGCCAGTACAGGCACAACAAATATAACAATAATTGGCCACATTCCCCTTGTTCTTGACTGTAATAATATATAATCTAAAGCGAGTCAACAGTCCTCTTTATTGGTGCTTGATAATGGGCATTATCCTTTCTGATGGTCATCTCATGTAAGCAGTGTGAACTCCTGCTTTCAGTTTGTTGCCATACTGGTGGTGTGGAGGTACCATGAAGCTGGTGACTCAGGTCAATGAGGTGTTGAAGCTTCTTTTATTCACCTCATGTTCTCAAATACTAACACAAAACTTATACTTTTTTGTATTCAGTCATTTTAAAAGCACATTTTGTGTGTAAAGTACATGGGTCCAGATGTGTTTTTGTTCACGCATCTGGTTTCTTGCAGTTGTCCTCTGTCATTATGACAGACACACAGTAGAAGGAGCTGTGAAGGAGTTGGCTCCTTCTAAAAAAATATCACTCTTCAGGAGTTGATTGATCAGCCAGCATCAGCATTACTTTTGAGATCTTGTGCATCAGGAACATGACAAAAGAGCTCTGCTTCCCATTAGTCTCCTGCTCCATGGTACCTACACAACAATCTGAGAGCATAGATTCACAATGCTGACAAGACATGAGGACACTGGCCATTCCCAAGCACAGATAAAGAGGACTGACATTGACCCACCTTAGATTATATGTTATCATAATCCAAAACAAGGGGAGCTTGACCAGAATGGGGTAAAAAAAACAGTCTGATACTGGATTTGGGTCCATTCAGAGGACTGGTGGCTCCTGGGTCAGTGTTTACCGGTATGTCATATGTGGAAATGAAGTATGAGGATTTGTTCTCAGAAGTTCATGTTTTTTGTACTGGCTTAATTATATTTGCAGTGGTAAAACATGAAAATGATATTGTAACAAAAATCTGCAGAATTAAATGTGTTACTCCACTGATCACGGATGATGGAGGCTGCAGTTGCAGAGAATGGCGTAAGCTCCACTCACCTGTCAATAAAGGAGCTATTTAGAGTTGGTAAATCTGTTTTGTCAGTCAGAACCAGAACGAAAAAATAAGAAACCTCTTGAAGTCTTTTTTTTTTCTTTTTTGTTTTTGCCCAATAACGAAAACACAAGAAAAGGGCCTGTTTTATGGAATCTGATCATTTCAGTTTTACATAAAGTCAAACTAACAATATGTCTGCTTTAAGTGACGCTTAAGGCATAGCACCCCCACGCTTCAATGGTGAGGACAAGTACTGCATGCAGTTCGGCATCTTTATTAAATCATTAATTATATCATCATTCCCGTCATTTACATAAAGAAGCAAAAATAAATATGGAATTGTAAAAAGAAGACACATAAATAAATACACTGGAAAAAATAGGAGGAAGAAATGCAAGATTGGGAATAATGAAGACATAAATGTGACAGTGAACAAAAAGTGTCAATAAATAAATAAATAAATAAATAAATAAATAAATAAATAAATAAATAAATAAATAAATAAATAAATAAATAAACAAACTTTCCCATGAAAATAAAATACATAAAGATATAACTTGGGGATAAAAAAAATGTGAAAGCAAAATAATAGATACAGAAATAAATACAGCAAAAAAATGTAATTACGAAAGAAGTTTAAAAATCACCAAACGGATAATTTGAACTGAAAATGATATGAAACAGAAAATAAACAGTTTTTCATGAAAAAATGGGTATATCTTTTGTGTGTTTGTTGGCTTATAAATTTGTTTATTCAGCCATTCTTATATTTATGTATTCATATTTAATTATGGCAGTTTCAGTCCTCTGTAGTTCACACAGGAAGACAAAATAAGATTTAAAAAAGTGTGAATTTCACATTTAATGCAGTTCTGTATTTTCTTCCCTTCTCTTCCAAATTGCCCTTTCAAAGCATATTGTCCTGTCAGAGTATAAATTTCTGTGGTGTCATGAAAAAGGACGAAAAGTCAATTACAGGTGATATTGCAGCCTGAGTGACGGATAATGTACAACAAGTTGTTGTAGCTATTTTGCTCTCCTCCATGCTTCACTCTCGAGTCCTGTATTTGGTGTATCTGCTGTGCTGCCATAGTTCTAGCAGGCATGTACCACTAGGTGGCTAGTATTCAAACTAGTGCACATGTCAGCTAGTTTACTAGTAAGCTAGTTCACATGTCAACTAGTTAACTAGTAAACTTGCTGACATGTGCACTAGTTTGCTAGTAAGGTAGTGCACATGCGCACTAGTTTACTAGTAAGTTAGTCAACATTTCAAGTTGCTCACACTAGTGAGCTTCTCAGAGTCAAATTATTAACTTGTTAACTAGTAACTAGAAATATGTAAGAATTTTCGCTGCTTAATGTGAAAATCACCTTACAAGTTCACTAGTTACGGGCATGTTTTCCCACTAGTGAAATAGTAAGGCCTAAAATAGCAACAAGTTCACTAGTAACATACAATTTTTATTCACTAGTGAGCTAGTGGAGCAAAATGAATTCAACTAGTTAACTAGTGAAATGGTGTGACTGCCATGAATGTTACCTATTAAAATTGTATTGCATGACTAGTTAACTAGTGAGACAAAATATGTTCCACTAGTTAACTTGTGAGGATAATTTCTGCACTGCAAGTCAACTTGTTCATTTTTCTGGGTACACCTAGTTCACTAGATTTGAATAATGCACAAACACGTTAACATGTAAGGCACAACACCAAAAGCAGTGGACACAGTGGCTCTTACTAGTTGACATGCACAATGTTGAAACGCCACCAGTTGACATGTAAATTCACAATGGACCCCAACTAGTTAACTAGTAAGCACGGTTTCTTTGACTTGTTAACATGTACACGCTGAGATGCACTCTCAAGTTAACATGTTGCATGTTCTGAGGAAATATGTTCACTAGTGAACTAGTGCAAATGAAGCAGGCGGGTTAATACCAAAATCCTCAGTTTCAATTGGTTGTCATGTTTAATTTTTGACTGGAGAGCCAATAGGAAGCCTCAGTGCATACGCCTCCAACTTTATTATTAATTTTGTTTCTGTAACTAGTTAACTAGTTTTTGTTTTTCCTTGCACTAGTAAACTAGTGTACACTTTCAGCCCCACTGGTTGACAAGTGCAGATGAAAATGGTTTCACTAGTTAAATAGTATACCTCCTGCTTTTACTAGTCAACTAGTAAACATGTTGTGTCCAGCTAGTTCACTAGTAAGGTGAAAAAGGCCTGAACTAGTTAACTAGTGAACATGTTGTTCTTCAGTAGTTAACTAGTGAGCATTTTGGCCATCACTAGTTAACTAGTATCATGCAATTGTACGCACTAGTGAACGAGTGACCTTAATTCATGGTTGACTAGTTGACATGTCAGAGTTTTTGCAACTCACTAGTTAACTAGTGTGCTTTTTTGACTTGTGATATCAGGGATATCAAGGATGCATAATAAATACTCACTCTGTTTTCCATACAGTTTGAAGAAATATTTATTTTAATCTGCTTATGAAATAAATAAAAAATGAATCCACTAATAACAATATGTTGTAGGTTGCAAAGTCCTAGAAGTATATAAATGAACAGGCTTATAACAATCTGAAAAATAACACAAGAGTTAAAGCATTTCTGACCAAACAAGTTTCATAAACATTTCCTCACGCATATTTTGCTGGTTCATTTACAACAGTGTAAAAAAAACTGTCAGACAGCTGCAGCTCATCCAGAAAACTGCAGTCAGTGACCTCATCAAGCTTATGTTTGTGCACTGGCTGTCTGCAAGTAGAAGGGTTAACTGGACAACTGTAGCCTTCTCTATAAAGCCATTAATGTTCTTTTTCCGGTATACATCTCTGATTAATTTAAAACATTATGACTCCTCAGCAAGAGTCAAGTGTTCTCAAAGTCAGTGAATCCATGGAAAATTTTTCCTGAACACACACCTATTTGCTGCTGATACTCCGTTCTTTCAAGTCATACGTTAAAACACACTTATTTCCTCACTATAATTATTTTATCACCTCCAACTTAAAGTTTACAACACAAACTAATTACCTTGAGTCCGGATGTAATAAATGAAGAATTGGTTGGCACATGGTCTTCAATAGATGTGAAAGTGAACCTATGCGTGAGTTGAGTTTCAAGTTCTTGAAGATAAGATTTACTTAGAAAATGTGTGTATACATATACACACACACACACACACACACACACATATATATATATATATATATATATATATATATGTATATATACATATATAATATATATATATATATATATATATATATATATATATATATATATATATATATATATATATATATATATATATATGTACACACACACACACACACACACACACACACACACACACATACACACACACACACACCCAGAGAAAAGTTTCAAAGTTTCAGTCTGCGTGTGTGCGCTCAGCACCGCCGGGCTACAACGGGATCCTGAGACGCATACGGAAGGAATCCATAACCTCAATCTGCATTAATCAATAGCGTTTTTGACTCCATCATTAATGAGCATCATTAAAGCTCTTTTCAAAATTTCTACACTTCTTAAACAGAAGACGCCCGAACTGGTTCGTGAGTCTCAGGTGGTCGAGTTGTCCTTCAGTGCGTTTCCATTCAGTTTGAGCAGGACCGCAGTTGCGCTGTGCAGATGCAAATGACAGCCAGAAAGTATTTTACTCGTTTTCCTCTCCCTTGCACCTGTCTACCCATGGCCAATTATATTATTCCGCTGTTGTAGAACTCAATTAAAAAAAATGTAGACATGATTAACTTTGTGTTGGTGAATTTCTCTTTTGTGACATAAAATATACAGCAACATAAACATCATAGGCATGCTATCATGTCAGAAGCAAATGGCTGAATGCTTAGGCAAGCATGTATAAAGACTGAATGAATGAAAGAGAATTTAAAAATGAATGGGAATGAATGAATGATCCTCCATTTTGGACTGAACACTGAATTCTGCCTCCATTTTGGAGTGAAAACTATTGTAGTACGCATGCCCAGGGCGTCTCTCCTCTGTTCAACAATATTTAATGTGTTCTCACACTTCTTGCAATCCTTTTTTTCCCGAAGAAAAGTAATCTGAAAAAAAGCAACACATTACTCAGAGGCTAAAGCTTATCTCAACATGTCTGAATGAGGAGCAAATGTTTCTTATCCTGTCCCAAAGCTCTCTCGGGTGGTCCAGTCCTCCTGCAGCAGTCCGTTTCAATGCAGTCCGTACAGGACATGTTCACTCTTCAACAAGCAGAGCGCAAATGAACCGCGCATGCGCGCAGAAGCTGCGTCTTGCTGCCTACTGTTTTAACACCCACCCCTCCATTCTTCCTAAGAATGAATGAAATACCTTAAAAAAAAAACATGAATGAAGTTTTCCTCCAGTGAGTGAACAGTGAATGAATTCACCCTCCATTTTAGACTGGAAATGTTATTTCCGTATGCCTGAACAAGCTGGCTCTGAAATAATCAACAATGTTCCACTGCTTTCAGGAAAGAGAACAGCGATTAAACCTGGTGTTTTTTGTTTTGTTTTGTTTTGTTTTGTTTTGTTTTGTTTTGTTTTGTTTTGGTTGCTTGTTGCTGTTTTATTATTATACTCTCTTAGGGACTCTGGTGTTAAACCGATTCTTGCTGTTTTCATTCTTCACCAAAAGACCAGGCGCTAGATTGTCCTGCAGTCCCAAAGCTCTCTCGGGTGGTCCAGTCCTCCTGCAGCAGTCCGTTTCAACGCAGTCCGTACAGGACATGTTCACTCTTCAACGAGCATCGTGCAAATGATCTGTGCATGCGCGAAGCAGCTGCTGGAACCCGCCCCGTGCAGTCACACATTTTCTACGGTGTTTTTTGTTACACTTAATCTCCCCTAAGGTTTATGGCTAACGTCTATCTACTGTGAAAGGAGGACTTGCTAATTAAAATCAAACAGAGATGATATATATATATATATATATATATATATATATATATATATATATATATATATATATATATATATATATATTTATATATATAGTTATATATATAGTTATATATATATATATATATATATATATATATATATATATATATATATATATATATATATATATATATATATTTATATATATGCGTGTTGTGGTTATGTTACGTTACAGTTTGTGTTGTCATGTCTGGGGTACCCACGTGCATACAGGAATGAATGAAGCGATCCTCCATCTTAGACTAAACTCTTCTGACTTCTTCCTCCATTTTGGACTGAAAGTTAGCTCTGCGCATGTTCAAGGCCGCCTCTCCTGTTCCAAAGCACTCTCGGGTGGTCCACACCACGCGCGGCGGTCCGTGCCCATTGAATCCGAGTTGAACTTGTTGTGCCTAACACACGCTGAGTGCAAATGAACCGCGCCTGCGTGAAGCTTCGGCAGGATGAATAAATTATTCCTCCATTTTGGAGTGAACGCTAAAATTCTTCCTCCATTTTGGACTGAAAGTTCATTCTGCGCATGTCCAAGTCCCCCTCTCCTGTCCCAAAGCACTCTCGGGTGGTCCAGTCCTCCTGCAGCGGCCCGTAGTCTATACAGGACATGTTTAATCTTCAACGAGCAGAGCGCAAATGAAGTGCGCATGAGCGACACCATTTTGTGTTGATCCTCCATTTTAGAGCGAAAATATGATTTCTGCGCATGTTCACATAAGCAGCCCCCGGACCCAGAACCTTAGCAGCAACACATTTTAATAAATAATTACAAGGTACAAAAGAGTGACTTTATGTTGTAGTATTCAAGTCTTTTCAGATAATCTCACACCTAAATTATAACTGGTACACAATCTACAATGAACAGCAGATGCTTAAGTGTCCTCTTCTCCTGTCCCAAAGCACTCTCGGGTGGTCCAGTCCTCCTGCAGCAGTCCGTTTCAATGCAGTCCGTACAGGATATGTTCACTGTTCAACAAGCCGAGGGCAAATGAATTGCGCATGTGCGAATTACTAAATTAATTTGTCCTCCATTTTGGGGTGAACACTGAAATTCTTCCTCCATTTTGGAGTGAAAACGTTCCTTCTGCGCATTCTTGTATGTGAATAACCACGCGATGTAATTTTAGTATTCAAAATTTTCAAATAACACTTTTTTTAATAACTGCAGTGCTAAACAATGAGCTGATTATTCTGGTACTATTTTAAGGAGTTAAGGCTGTCACTTGGAATCTGATTGTGGGACCTGTCCCAAAGCACTCTCGGGTGGTCCCGTCCCGGCGTAACAGTCCGTTGCTATTCAGTCCGACCAGGACGTGTTCACTCTTCATCTTGCAGAGTGCAAATGATCTGCGCATGCCTCTCTCTCTCTCTCTCTCTCTCTCTCTCTCTCTCTCTCTCTCTCTCTCTCTCTCTCTCTCTCTCTCTCTCTCTCTCTCTCTCTCTCTCTCTCTCTCTCTCTCTCTCTCTCTCTCTCATGTTTCTTTCAGTGGACACGGCAAATTTAGCCGCAGATATCACTGAGTGATGCTTGACAAAACTTTGGTTCTTTGTCACACAGAATCACCTAGAATTCCGGTCAGAATGGAGGTTTTTGGGTTTGATTCTGAACAGACTGTCACCCAGTGGGTGCTGAACCTCTTCAGTGGGTGCTCCGAGTCCGGAACAACCGCAGTGAGTGGAGTGTGTGTGAAGCCCTTTCGGGGACAGAGAAGAGCACACAGGCGGCATTGAAGTTACAGTTTGTCTTAGTTTTTTTTTTTTTTAATTTTATTACCTTCCTCCATGGATCACGCACTGTTAGGGAAAAGGTGGGGCTTAGTAAGACATTCATTTATTCGCATGAATTTCACACTTTACGCACGGGGTTATTGACCTGAGTACTTTACACACAGGGGCAATAAGGGGCTTGTTCGAAAGAGCTGAGGCTGTAGTTTAACCATAAAAAAACAAGTCACTAAATCTTATTCATTCATAATATTCAGCAAAACAAAAAAAAAAAAAAGAAAGAAAGAAAGAAAAGAAAGAAAGAAAAAGAAACCCCAAGCAAGTAAACTTAATTAGTAAACTAATTACTAATGATGCTGTGAAGACTGGCAGACTGAGTAGGGACACACATGCACATAATGGGACTTAACAGACAATACAACAAGAAATTTTACTCATGAAGAAGTCACTCTTCCCTAATGCTGATTTGATTTGCGCATCACATGTGATCTGTATTAATTAGTCCATTATTTCAAACAGCCCCTCCCCCCACCCCTCTCTCTCTCTCTCTCTCTCTCTCTCTCTCTCTCTCTCTCTCTCTCTCTCTCTCTCTCTCTCTCTCTCTCTATCTATCTATCTGTCTATCTATCTATATATCTATCTATCTATCTATCTATCTATCTATCTCTGTCTCTCTCTCTATGTCGGATTCCTTCAAGGGCAATTTCAATCAAAAATAGTTAATATTTAACATAACTAAACTTTATATTTATCTGTAGCAACAGCAGAACAGTCATCCAGTCCAAAGTTCAGTTATGACCTTTGGACCACCACCGCCCTCTAGTGTAATGAACGAGATATCCCTCCATTTCAGAAGAAAACCAAACACAATAGTTCTGCATCCAATTTGGCCACACTCAACCCTGACAGCATGGACCCAACTTCTGCTTCTGCTTTTCGGTTTTTCTTTTGTTTTTGCATGAACAACACAGACACCCGATATGAAATGCCTTAAACCTCATTATTATTTTTTGTTTGTTTCTTTGTTTCGTTAGAGTGTGTAAAAAGTAAGTTATAGTTTTGTTTTTTGTTCAGTTCACCATGAGTGCATGCTGGCACAGGTGAAGTCATTTGGTTAGGGGCTGAGTATCCAAATCTGTGTGAATTGTCCTGGGACAAAGCTTCTCGCCCCTTACAGCATGCTGCCCGACACTTGTCTGCGCACCATCCAATGTACATAAAATAACACGTTATGTTTATATTTAAGTATAAAGATAATATTTGAAACCAGAGAAAAACTTCCCACCTGGTAAACCTCTTTGGCACAACACCGGTTGCTTCATATCATCCTGTCTGCAGTAGGCCTATGTCTGAAGTACACCTGAAAGTGTCCGGATCCTGAAGGACAAAGGTGCAGAAGCAGAGAAACCATTACTGCAATCAATGAAGTCGGAGATAAAATCAAACTTGGTATGTGATGAATCTTGCTTCAATTTTCCACCATCAGCATTCGGGGTCTCTTGTGTCCAAAATCTCCGCAAGTCAGGGTTAAAACTGACTTAGCGGTGCACACGTCTCCTATTGTTTTTCTTTGATAATTTCAATTTGGCGTGGGAAGTGCCAGTTTCAGGCCCTGCCTTACCCGGGGGCACTTACAGTAGCTAAATTAATACATTGGGACTACAAATATTTGTTCATTAATGAGTCATTCAGAACAGTAGCAATTTATGCTACAGGGCAAAATTTGAATCCTCAAACTGTTTTTTTAATGTAAATATATTTTTCAATTTCAGCTACATTCATAACTGAAATTTAAAAAATGAACACTAATTAAAATAAATTAAAGTAAGATATTAAATTCTCCCATTCTCCTCAGGGAACTGTAACTGACTAATGTTGGGGCTGGTTTAGACAGGGTAGACTTTCAGAAAGAAACAAAATTCACTTTGTTTTTCTTATTTATAATCTCAGAATAGATTTGATACTAAGAAAATTTTTCTCGAAATTTTTCTGTCAAGCTGTGGAGTGGCTCTGTGGAACAGCCTGGAGACAGAAATAAAAAAAAAGTAGCAATATAAATCTGTTTAAAAAAAGGAACAAAAAATATTTCTTAATAAGGAAGCAGGAAGGAAGAGGAAGTCTGGAACTGTGGATGATGATGACAAATGGTGTTGTGTATTATACATATAGTGGAAATTGATATATTGATGTTATACTGTAGTTATATTATAGTTATTCTGTTATATAGTATATATTTATGGGGATAACTATATGGTATGTGTGGGTATATATTATGTATTTATAAGGATATCTGCACGGTATATGTAATACATATATTATATTATGTGATGTCCTATGATTTTAAAACTTGTTAATAGTTAAAAAGGGGTAGGAATCTCTAAAAAGTTTTTACTTCTTCCTATTCCTTTTTTCGAACTATGCTGTTATGTTGTTTTTTTTTCTTTGATTTGCATTAACTTTCTTTTTTATCTTTTTTTTTTTCTTTCTTCACTTTATACATGCTCGGAAAATAAATAAATTCATGTATTCATTCATTCTTTAGAAACCCAATTCCATTAAATGCACACTGCAACATTTTGAACACATTTTCATTCATAACATACATTTTTCAAAAAGTGAATTCGGAGTCAAAACTCAGACTCCGTTTAAGACATTTTTCCAAATGAACTGCACACTATGAAACATGTTGGGAAAGAGCATCAGCCTGTTCACATGGATGTCAGAGAAGCAAGAGGCCATGTTGGAAGAAGAGGGCGTGGACGTGCAAGACCCAACACCCAAGACCGGAACCTGCACATGCACCTCTGACCTGGCACCTGCACCTGCTCCTGGACCACAAGCACGACCCAGAACACTGCCGGAACCATAAACTGGACCTGCCAATGTTCCTGGTCCAAAACCTCACCCAGTCCCGGCACATATGTGAGCTTATTTTTTATTTTATTTTATTTTTATTTTTAGGAACAGTGTCTTATCAATAGAGAAAAAGAACTGTAATAACTTATCGGCTGGATCAACATGTCTGTCTCAGTAGTAGTCTCTCATTATTATTGTTGTTGTTGATACAGCGATTCATTTTTCTTTTTTTATTTGAGTTTGTTTGCTCATCCATTTTGACGCAATACATGTTTTGTATTGGGGTGACACTAGTGCCTCCGTATGTGTTGAATTGCACCTATGCAACAAGTGGAGTTGGACAGTCACTTACAATTATATTACTGGTTGTTTTGTTGCTTGCTAAACAAAGCCATTGTCATATTTTGAAACATTGTAACATTTCAAATAGTTCTAAGCAATGACATGTTTAAAAAAATGCAACATGAATTTCATGAAATGAAACAATGTTTCTGTTGCTGGTAACGCAGGCAGAGGGAGCGGAGGGTGGTCGACCACCTGCACTTTCGCCCATTGATACCCAAAGTGCCCCTTCGGCCAAGTTTTTCTTCCAATTTTTTTTTTCATTTTAATTTCTATATTTTACAAATTCGCGCGCGCGCGCGTGCATGCGCCCCCGAGCGCGCAAAAATAAATAATTGAAAAAAAACCCAACAATTCAGATGTCTCCTCTGTCGGTCGCGGTCATGTGTGTTTGTGAAACAGTGCATGGGCAAAAACGACTCACTTTCACAGTATATCAGTACACATCAGTGATAGTGTAATTCCTGGAAGATTAATTTGAAACCTTTTAAATGAACAAACAAAATTTTGGGTCAAAGAGGTCTGACAGTTTTCTCTATATTTAATTTGATTTGTGAAAAAGAAACAATTTGGGATTTCTAAAGTTTCTAAACGACGTGTTGTGTGTTTTTGGCTGCCTTTGCAGCACCTTTTGAATGTATTGTAGCGACCGCGGGGGTCGCTAGGGGCACTAGAGAGCCGCTGCCCCAGAACTGTGTGTGAAGCCGCAAGGGCTTATGGGACACGGGACTGAGTTCGGGGGGCGTTCCGGGCCATTTGTGTGTGTTTTGTGGTTTATTTGTGTTTCCTTTAATTATGGTTGTGTTTTACATATTGTCATGTGCTGTTTGTGTCCTTTTATTTACACATGTGTCGGACCGTGGGTCAAGGGGGCTACATGGGGAGTGAGGTGGGGCCTACGGGCCACCATAGGTTGGTGTTGGTGTGTGAAATGTTCCTTGTGCTTGGTTGTTATCACAACAAAGTTGGGGTGAGCAATAGAGCAAACTCCACCTGATCTTCTTGCCTGCAATTGCTGCTCAAACGCCACAGTATTTTAAAATTTCTGTTCAATATTATTGTGCTGCGTTCGGACAATTGATGATGTTCAGTTACATTACAGCCAAGAATATTTCACAACTGACGGTGTAAACAAATATTTTTACTCCATCCAGTGCTTTTTCAGCTTTTTCAAATGTCACATGTGCTGAAAAGTCTTTGTTTCTCTGTCTCTGTCTGTCTCTGTCTGTTGTTCACCTTGTACATTTGCCTTGTGCAATTATTAAAGGGGCTGTATCATGCAAAATTCACTTTTTGTATGTTTAAATCTTGTTATATAGTTATGTACTCACCAAAAACACCCCCAAAGCGTTTTTTTCCTTCGTGCCTGCGTGTTTGAGCTTTCCTCCTGTTTGTGCTGCTCAGAGAGGCAGCCCCTCCCGCACCCGTGAAAACGGTCAGTTTCCCATGTTCACGTCACACGGAGAAGATGGCTCCCCTGAGCCCCCCTCCCGCAGGCCCTCGGCAATCAGTTGCTGCTTTTTGTAACTCCGATTTCGAGGATAAACTTTGACCATCGTCTGAAAGCAACAGTCAAGCAAGAGTAAGAGTCTGAAGGGTCTGAAGGGTCTGCGCTTGGTGAGTTTCTCACAGGAAAAGACTTTTTTGCATGTGGAGAGATGTACGTGTGCTGTCTGGGTAGCGTCTCTCACTCCCCGCTCTAGGTTCCCAGACAGTCCTGTAGCTCAACAGACGATCTTAGACCTGATGATTCAGTGAGGACAGGCCCGTCCTTGACCAATCCGGCGCCCCAGGCAAGATTTTAGGTGGCGCCCCCTTGCATTGCCAGTGTATACTGTATACTAACAGGAAACGTGTTAGATTTGTCTTTGACAATTGTTTTATTTAAAGGAAGATAATTCCTGCGGACCAGCGGCGTCCAGCCCCCTGGAGCACCCCGGTGCCTGGACAGACCGGACCGTCTTCCCGCCGATCCTCCCGGGGCGACAATCAGCCCAGACGGTCCCGCGCTCCCGAGACACGGAGCGCCCCGTCCGCTCGACCCGCACCTGCCAGCAAACATGCAAATAAAGGCCGTCAGGCCCGTTACATCTTCCAAAGAGCAGCAGTCCCTCCTCTCCCCCGTGTTAGCATGATCGAAAAATGCAAAACCCGGCGGGGCCCTTCTCCCTCCCTCCTCCCGCTCCGCGATAAGACGGCTGAGGATGGTGAGCGGAATGCGCACGGAACCGCCTCTTCACCGGCGCTTCCGTCGCGCTCTGGCCGCAATGCGGCTGCGGACGCGGGACATAGCAGCGCGCTGGAGCCGCTAGCTTTCCCGCTGTGTGCGTCACGCAAGCGGTGCGCTGCTGATGTATTTTCAGCACCCCGCAAACGCTCCAAGCTGCACTCTCCACCGGCTTCGGCTCGAGTGAGCATTTCGAAGCGTCAGAGCGACGGCTCCGGCCTGGCCCGGCTCCCCGCCGTGGGGTATTCCGGCCCCGGCCGCACTCATAGTGCTCTCAGCAGCGTTAGTCCGCCGGCCTCCGCTCGTGTTAGCATGACGAGGCGTCAGAGCGGCGGTGCCGTTACGCCCCGGGCAGCCGACATGCAGCGCCCCAGCCCCGGCGCCACTCATGCCGCTCCCAGCGGACTTTCTCCGCCGAGCGGCGGGCTCACGCCGGCCCGGGTGTCCGCCGTAAAGCGTCGCGATCCTGGCCTTATTCGTGTTGCTCCCGGCAGCGCTCCCTCGGCTTCCCCGTGTGTTGACACGGCGGAGCAGCGGAGCTCTGCCGTCCCGGGCTCCCGCTATTGAGCGTCCCGGCTCCGGCTTCAGCACCACGGCCAGCGACCCGGAAGGCTCCGACTTCAGCACCGCGGCCAGCGACCCGGAAGGCTCCGACTTCAGCACCGAGGACAGCGACCCGGAAAACTCCGGGATTGCGCTGCCTCTGCTCGGGTTGTCCCCAGCAAAGCGCCGGTCCGCGGCCCTCTGGCGGCCGCCCGCACTCATTCAGGGGATGCCCCCTCCACAGCCCTTTCGCCGGAGGCCCCCTGTCTCCCGAGGCCGGGAGGACGGGTGGGCCGTCCCCGCTGGCCGTGGTACAGCCACTCACGCTCCGGTTTCACACGTGGCGTGTTATGTTGGGACCGCTTTCTCCCTGGCTGTCCAGGACACTGAGAAACGGTTATGCCCTGCAGTTCACCTGTCGTCCGCCTCTCTTCAACGGCATCCTTCGTACGCGGCTCGCATGCACTGCGGGGGCGGCCGCTCTTGAGGCAGAAGTAGCCTCACTCCTCCGCCGGGGTGCGGTCGAGCTGAGCGCGACAGAGGCGCACTCGGGTTTTTATTCCCCCTACTTCTTGGTCCCCAAGAAAAGCGGGGGTGTAAGACCCATTCTGGACCTGAGGGTCCTCAACACTCACATGGCCACCAGGAGGTTCCGCATGCTGACGGTCAAACACCTCCTGCAGAGCATTCGATCCGGAGACTGGATGACTTCGGTCGTCCTGACGGATGCCTACTTCCACATCCCCATTCTCAGAAGGCACAGAGCCTTCCTCCGCTTCGCCGTGGGGACCAGGTATTTTCAATACAACCGACTCCCTTTCAGCTACTCTCTCGCTCCTCGCACCTTTACCAAGTGTGTCGAAGCAGCGTTGGAGCCCCTCCGTCGTCGTGGTTTGAGGATCCTCACTTACATCAACGACTGGCTCATACTGGCGTCCTCTCATCAGGAAGCTGTGCTGCACACGACCCAGGTCCTGCACCACATCGAGCTTCTGGGGTTCATGGTGAACCGACACAAGAGCGCGCTCACACCAGCTCAGAGCATGGCTTATCTGGGGTTGGAGCTGGATACGCTCTCCATGACGGCCCGCCTTTCCGAGGAGAGACGAACCTCCCTTCTCTCGACCCTGAGGTCTGCAGTGACCGCACCCCTGGTCGGGGTTTGACTGATCAGGACCGTCCTGGGTTTGATGGCCGCGGCCCACCCAGTGGTCCGGCTGGGCCTTCTACACATGCGCAGGCTGCAACGGTGGTTTGCACACCTCCGCTGCTAGGGGAAGCGGGACTGATGCAAACGGTTCCCGATCCCGCCCCAAGCACGCGAGGATCTCCTTTATTGAATGGATCCTGCTCTCCTAATGCAAGGAGTCCCCCTGGGCTGCGTGTCGCATCACGTCGAAGTGTTCACGGATGCGTCTCTCGCGGGATGGGGAGGCACCCTAGACCACTACGCGGTGGGCGGTGCTTGGGATTCGACTCCCACTCACATCAATGTGCTGGAAATTATGGCGGTGCAGAAGGTCCTGCTCCATTTCCAAGCCAGCCTGAAGGACAGCCATGTGCTCCTCAGGACGGACAACACTACGGTGGTCGCGTACCTGAACAGGCAGAGGGGGACCCGGTCTCCCCTTCTTCATCGCATAGCGGCGGAGGTCCTCCGGTGGGCGGACCAGCACCTCGCGTCTCTCAGAGCGCGTCAAGTGCCCGGAGTCCTCAACGTTGGTGCAAACAGAATGTCACGGGGAGGCGCACTCCACGACGAGTGGGGCCTGTCCCCGTGGGTCGCAGCCTGACTCTGGCGCAGGTTCGGATCCCCAGTGGCAGACCTTTTCGCCAGTGCAGAGAACGCACAGTGCCCACTCTGGTTCTCGCTCAGGTCGTCAGACGCCCCCCCCCAGGGGTAGACGCCTTCGCACACAGGAGCTGGCCGTCGGGCCTCCTATATGCATTCCCTCCAGTCCACCTCTTGACCCCGTTGCTGCGCAGGGTGAGGTTGCACAATCTTCACGCGATTGTGGTGGCTCCGGACACCCCGAGTGCGCGGTGGTTCCCGGACCTGGTTCAGTTGACGGTCGGGGACCCGTGGCCGATTCCCGACGGGCCCGACGCACTGCAGCAGGCAGGGGGCGCCCTTCGGTCCCGCCCCTTCCTGGGCAGGAGGCTCCTGGCTTGGAGGTTGAGCAGGTGAGACTAGTGGAACTAGACCTCCCCCCAGCAGTGGTGTCCACCATTCAGAGTGCCAGGGCCCCCTCTACTGTCAAGGCCTACAGGTCTCGGCAGCTCTTTGCGTTGTGGTGCTCGGGGAGGAGCTTTGACCCAGTCTCCTGCACCATTGGTGGAGTGTTGGAGTTCCTCCAGGCCCTGCTGGACAGCGGTCGCGCTGCATCGACCCTGGCGGTGTTTGCATCGGCCATCACGGCGGGCCACGGCAGCTTCGGCCGCTTCTCTGCACGCAGCCTCCGCTTGTGAAGCGGTTTCTGCGTGGGGCGTGTCGGTTGCGACCGCCCCCCAGGCATGTGGTCTTTCCGTGGGACCTCCACGTGGTGTTGGAGGGCCTTAAGGAACCTCCTTTTGAGCCTTTGGAGCAGGCGGAGGACCACTTTCTCTCCTTTAAGGCCGCCATCTTGTTGGCGCTAGCATCCGCCAAGAGAGTTGGGGATCACTGCGCTTTGTCTGTCCACCCATCCTGCATGGTGTTCAGCGAGGATGGGGGATTTGTGCACCTCTGGCCTAACCCGGCCTTTCATCCCAAGGTGATCACTTCGGACTTCCGGTCGCGAGTGATCCGGATCAGGATGCTGACTCCATGCCTGGCTCGTCTGGGGACGACCCACGGCTGCGGTTGCTGTGCCCGGTCAGGGCTCTGCGTCTTTATGTCCAGCGCACAGCTGGCTTTAGCACCACGGACCAGCTGTTTGTAGGGTTTGGAGCCCGGGGGCATGGTTCCCCGGTGACCGCTCAGCGTCTCGCCCACTGGGTGGGGGGCGCTATTGCAGCTGCCTACGAGGCACAGAATCTCTTGCCACCGGCAGTTATTCGCGCCCATTCCACACAACGTGTGGCTGCCTCTGTGGCCCTGTGCAGAGGGGTCACGGTGAGTGTCATCTGCCAGGCTGCCTCCTGGGCCTCTGCGTCCACCTTCGTGCGTTCATATCTGCTGGATATGTGCACTGACTCTGTGGCCATGTCGGTTTTCGGCGAGAACAGGAGTTTGGTCGTCTAACCGTTTCGGTCCTTCTGGCCTGGCTTGCGGACCAGGGATTCCCCGCCTGCCGCTCGGCTCTGCCGCGGTCTGCGGATGTTGTTTACGGTGTTGCAGGAGCAGGAGTTCTGCCGCTTGCCGTTTTTGGGTTCGCTGCCGCTCCCTGTGTGTGGATCGCGTGTCAGGGGTCCCCCCTTCACCGCCTGCCGCTGTGGTTTCCCGGCCGGCGTGTGTGTGTCGCTGTGGCGATGCTTTGTACGTCATGGGCCGCGCTTCGTCGCTAGGTGCCCACCTCGTCCTTCAGGAGTTCTACGGCCGTTCTGGACGTACGGTTTGTTTACTTCCGTCTTACGCACCAATCCCATCAGCAGGCCACCTGGGAGTACATTCATCGACCTACGGCCTTCGCCTTGGTGAGTACCACTAGCGAAGCCCATAGGCGGGCTAAGCACTTACGAAGTAGAATTAGTAGTTACTGGATGTAACTCCAGTACCTGTTGGCCCAGCTGTCTGCTTCCCTTGTTTTTGCTACTTCAGAAGAAGGGTTTGCTTTAGCGCCATCCGAGGTTATGTACCCTCGGTGTAGGGCGTGGCACTGCGCCATCGCATGCGGGGGATTGATGCTTCGAGCTTTGTATAGTCTCAGTGGATTGGACAGAGATTGGAGGTGTGCCACTAGCGAAGCCCGTAGGCGGGCACGCACTTACTCGTAGAACTGGAGTTACATCCAGTAACTACTAATTCAGTTCAGTCAGCTTCGGCAGTCCTGCAACCAATCAGCAGCGTGGCAGCTCACAGTCACACATTTTCAATGTTAGTTCTCTTTACATCTTGTCATGATCAGATAACACTTGTTTAATCCGTTACTATCTCTGACATGCTCTTTAGTGTCTCCACTCTGATTAATACAGCCCACCTCCTCACCCCCGCCCCCCCTCCCCCAGTGAAGCTGTTCAATATACCCATCAGGTCAACAGACTGACCCCCCAAAGACAAGAGGTGTGGACAATGATATGCCATGTTGCAGAGGTGGGAGATTGAAGCCTGATCAAGTCATCTCCATGCCATGTTTCTGTCCTCACCATGTACCACAGACAAGCTGAGGAGCAGGGCTGATTAGATTCACCTGGTGTGATACATGGTCAGAGCAAAAACATGGCATGGAGATGACTTGATCAGGCTCCAAACTCCCACCTCTGCCATGTTGTGATTCCATGTTACCTTCTTTATGATTATGGGTTGCTACAATTCAAACTGATATGTAAGGGATGTTTCTGTATGGTGTTTCAGTTTGTGGTCCATGTCTCCCTCCTGTGAGTACCTGCTCCTCCAAAGGTCTCATGGTGTTATGGTGTTGACCAAGTCACAACAGTAACTTTAGGTAAAATTAAATCAAAGTAGAATTTCAGTCAGCAATTGTATTCACATGCATAGTAAACTATGGAGACTAATGTTTGAATATTATGTTGTATATGACATATTTTCATTTTATCTTAAATTATCATGATGGTAAGGATTTAAAAAATATACATAAGTGAATTTGGAATATTTAAACATTTTAGTGTTTCCTAATGTATGTCAATTCTAGTTGATCTCTCATCATTTAGAGATAATCATTTAGACCATGTCCTTGTCATCTAGCACTTCCTGTATAATCTCTCAGTTGTGGCAATAAAAGAAGCAACACCAGTCAAATCATTTTTCAAATAGTGGCGGTAGTGGGAGCCAAACCATTATACCCCATAACAGACATTTTCTGAACATTTGAAGAAAATAACAACAAGGTAGCTGTTTTTACCAGATTTTGGCTAAAGTTTATTTTTTCATATTGTTCACTTTTCAACAAGTCTCCCTATTTAATTGAACTATTTTATTAAAGATAGAAGAGTTACATTTACTGCTAATACATTTGTATGATTTTTAAGCCTACTTATGGAAGATTTCACACATGTATACTGTACCTGTAGAAATCGCTCTCTCTGTCTTATGGTGGGAGAAGTAAGTATTAGAGTTTGACAACGCCACGCCTGGAATTTCACCTGGAGAAATTACCAGTAATAAAGGCTTCCACGCAGACATTGGAGGCATGGACAAGCCTTTGTCCAAAAATATGTCCAAAAAATACACAGGTTCATTGCTCAAAGAATAAGGCATGAACTGTGCTACTTTTAAAAGTCCAATTTATCAAACAATTATTTGTTTCACAGTACAGTCAAACAACATATTTTTAAAAAAAGTGAAGAGAGAGTGAAGTGAAGAGAGTGAAGAGAGAATTCAGACACTGATCTAACACAGCTATCACAGTTAAGACACATTGGATCAAAACTGAAAACACTTTTCCTAATGAACTGTCTGCGCACTTTACGAAACCTACTGGGAAACAGCATCAGCTGTTCACAATGGATGTCAGAGGAGTAAGAGGTCATGTTGGAAGAAGAGGACCACAGCCAGAACCAGAACCTGCACCTGCACCTGCCCCTGAACCTAATCTGGAACCTGACCCAGACAAAGATTAAGACCAAATTCAAGACCTAGACTGAGACAACCACCCACGCACAGAAATAAAACTCAAGGTGAAATTTGTGCCACTGTCATTGACACTGTACTGTGGTTTTTCTGCCGCCATAGTCGCTCTTTGTAAATCCTACTGAAGAATTCTGGAGGTGATGATATATGAGCAGCAGCCACACAATGAATACGATTTACTCCATGAGGCTTGCAAAAAACATTTTCTGTTGAAAATCCAAGTTCAGTCATTTTTCTTCTAACACATATAAGGCTTAAAATGTGTTAGTTCCTCCATTCTCAAAGGGTTCATCCACCAATGCAACTATTAAGCTGATGAATATTTTCCCGTTTGCACCATTTGCACATTCTATTGTTGATCAAAAACCTGACTGCTATTAGCAGTATGTCAGTACGCAGCAGCTCATTCAGGTGCAGTTTCAGAGTGTGACCAACAGAGGGAGTGGCCATTACAGTGAGCAGGGTGTTGTCCTCTTTACAATCCCTCATGCTGTCTGGTAAATTGCTCAGGACTGAGCTATGCTGCTTAGAAAATATTAATTCAATTTATACATCTCATACAATCCCTATTCTTATTACTACTACGTACAATCATTTCCTTGAATGTCAACCAATAACTGCAGAGTGAAAACTGTATTTCTGCACATCTTGAAGGAAAATGGAATATTCCATAACATCTTGGTAATGTTTGAAATAAAGTGACAACATTTTAAAAATAACTACTTTTAAAAACTATAAACCAGTAATGGTTCTTTTTTCATCTTTTTTTAATCTCTTGCCAGATTAATGTTGAAATATCTACATTACATTACATATTATTACATGGATTACATGACTGGATTACATTATTCAGACAGGCTTTCATAACTGTTCATTGAGGGTGTCGAATTTAAGAAAGTATTTTAATAAGGTTAAAAAAATGCTGCTTGATACTGACATATTTTTGGTTGCAATTATTTGTTAGCTGCCTTGTCTCTGTAAAGAGCAGGTCCTGTGAATATATACATGTCACTGACAACCCATGAAGCAGGGGACTCAAGATACAAAGCCTCTCCTTGGCTTTTTTCTCATGTTCCTGAAGACTGTGGCCTTCTTTACATTGCTGCATTTAAGAGGACAGCAGCTTAATGTGGTCTGGTCTCCCCCCCAACAGAAATAGACAAGTGTATTCAATCCATGGATGTTGACCATGTTAAAATTGATTGGCCAACAGCGGAGCAGCCGACCCCAAGACACCCCTTGAAACCTCACCCCCTCGTTTACACATTGAGACAGCAATGCAGAAATAAATAAATATGTGTGGGAAAAAAATAGTGTAAGAGCATCCAAGACTGAAAATAATGAAGATATAAATGTGACAGTCAATAAAAAAAGTGTCAATAAATACATAAAATCTCAGATGAAAATGAAGTACAGAAACATCCAATAAATAAATAAATAAATAAATAAATACAGGTATCAAAATTAATGAAGAAAGAAATTTTAAAACTCACCAAATAAATACATGGGCTGATGTGAAAATGACAAAATAAATATATATTTTTCAGTCATGTCATAGGTTTTCACGTAAAAAAAAAAGTTATTTTATTGGATTTATTTTTACACAAATGTATTCATTGACCCATTTTTATTTTTCTGTATTTATTTTGAATTGTGGCAGTTTCGTCCTAAATACAAGGAGGGCCTGCTTGGAGCTGCAGTTTCTGGATGTGACCACCAGGCGGAGTGTCCGTTACGGTGAGCAAGGTTTTTTAATGTCCTGCTGAAGGACAACACAGCCACACTCTTCGAACATATAAAATATTTTAAAAAAAAAATAAAATCAGCGTGAATCCTTTTATATAGACTTGATTTTATTGTAAAACTCCTCAAAGCACGTTTTCCATTCTGTTGACCATAAGGCTTGGCGAATGGCAGTAGTTCATAATAATAATAATAATAATAATAATAATAATAACAACAACAACAACAACAAGAAAATCAAAGCAAACTCAGTCTACATGCAAATTTTCATTGTGAAAGAAAGTTAGTGAAGATTAAAAACCATAAACCATAAACCACGTTCTAAACAAGGTGTACTATAGAATTATTTTAAAAAGAAATGATCTAGGTTGTCTTTAGATCTTTGTAAACCGATTCATTCGATTGGTGTGGGGTGTTACTACTTCAAAAGACCAGAAATCGAAACACCAGAAACTTTCTCAGGGAAAACTGACACATGAACTCCCTGATCTCACCTGCATCACAGCCTTGTCAAAAGAATGAATTTATTGTTCCTCTGATTTCATTTGAAAACATTTGTTGTGCACCTCTCTGCCATTTAGTGTGGATTCAAATTGACTTTCCTCTTTCTGTCAAACAGTTACTGGCTGTTGGGCTACACTTCAAATTCAATATGTGCTCTGGGAGTTAAACAATGCATCAAATTCAATAATAACATCAATCAAATAACATCCATCAATATCAAGTGTGCACAATGAAAATCACATCCAAGCTTAAAAAAAGTAAAAATATATAATTTGTGCAGAAAATTATATACAGTGAAGTGTATATATACATATATTTACGTACAGTACCTATACACAAACACCCATATATAATAAATCACTAATACTCAAGTGATGTGTCATTCTTTTTTTTTCTTTTGTTCTCTGATGCTGCAAGCACAAAAATTATTTGTCACATCAAAGTTAGGCTCTGATTTGTTGACCTAGAGCTGTCAAGACTAAAATAAATAAATAAATAAATAGTCTCAAGGTACCCCTTTCTTAATTTTTATGATCACTTTACAGAATTTTATTTATTTTCCAAAAACAAAAAAAGGGACTTGATACTATATCTATCTATGGATTTTAGGACCAGCATGCAGCATTGATTAAACTTATCATTTTTAAGGGTGATTTGCATTTTTTCCCAACAGTTTGGGTGTTGTTGCCTTATTGCTTTCTAAAACTAGGGCTGACCAGGTATTATTGCATGGCTTGGGTTATCGCTTGTTGCCCCTACTTTATTCCCTTGTATTAATGTTTTTGAAGTGATATTGTGTCTCTAAATGACTCTTCAGTGTTTTTTCTCTGTGCGTTTGTCCTTTGAACGCAGCCTGAAGGTGCAGTTTCAGGTTGTGGCCACTAGGGGGAATTTCCGTTACAATGAGCAGGGTTTCTGTGTGGTTTGCTGAAAGCCATCCACACAACTTTATCCTCAACAGGAACAAACAACAGGCACCTTCTGACGACCGGACCAGATCAGGGCTGGATCAGGGCTGGAACAGTAGAAAATCTAGATATGCATGGCTTTAGTGTAACATTTCGTGGTAGAAGATAATGTCAATTAATGTAAAAAAAAAAAAAAAGTCATTACAACTGGTTATTTATTTATTTATTTATTTATTTATTTATTTATTTATTTATTTATTTATTTATTTATTTTAACTCACCACTTAACGTGTTGTTTCTTAATAGATTAACCTGTTATAGAAAACTGGTGAGATCATGTAAGAGTGGTGTGGAGGTGGACTTTGAAGTAACATGAAAGCTGAAAGGTGGGAAAGGAAAAGATATATATACACACAGTTATTTTTGATGGAACATCAGCATCAACATTATTAACTTTGAATTGTGTCTGGAGAGAAGCTCACTTCGTTTATAAGCTTGGGAGGTGACTACATAAGTTTTGGGGCTTTAAGCACAATGAATGTCATGGTTGCCTACTTACCATGAATAGAAAAGTAAAAAATGTGTTTGAAGTAGATAATTAGGACAATTCTTAAAACAATGCAATAAATGCTTACTTCCAATAACATGATGGGTCACGTTTTACTGCTAACTGCACACATTAATTAAAACACTTCAGAGAGGACTGTAAAACCAAATTAACCAATTCATCTGACAGTTCTGCTCACAGAATCAATATCCTCACAGTGAGCAGAATTATTATATATAATATGGCTGTGGAAACAAATTTCCCTTCACGGGATAATAAAGAACTATCTATCTATCTATCTATCTATCTATCTATCTATCTATCTATCTAATACAAATATTTAAAATGCCATGAACTCTGCTTGATCTGTAAACAGATCCGTACAAAAAGTGTTTCTCAAGATATCTCATGGTCAAGCATCTCATATGTAATGGATGGAAGAGAAAAACAAGTGATTACAAGCGATTTTGGTTTGTATTTCCAAATTATAATTTGTAAAACTAGCATTTTTAAATCCTTCGAAGAATGTCCGCATAATCTCTTCAAGCTCTTTACCAAACAGCTGACAATGAAAAGAATAAGTATTTGGCACCTTCAAAACCGAATAAAATTTTAAAAAATGCAAAAGTATGATGCTTCATAGAAATTAAAAAGCGCAGAAGTTCAAGCCAAGTGAAGCAAGATAAAAGCTGTAAATATAACTGCAATTCTTATTTAAAATACGAACAAGGGGAATATTCACAAAAAAGAAAATGCATAAAGGGAAATAAAACCCTGAAATAAATTTGAAAATCTGTAAAACCATTAAAAAAACACATTTATTGAACATCTTTCCTTGGCGTGTAGACTATGTTGCAAAAGATGAGTGCGAAAGATGTTTTGAAAAAGTGTCTACTCTGCAATGTCACTTTAATGGTAAATCCTGGATTAAGCAGAAACTGCTTGTAGCTGCAGTTTTAGATGTTGACCACCAGGAGGAGTGTCTGTTACAGTGAGCAGGGTTTTCGAGCGGTCTGCTGAAGGACACATCCACACAACCTTCTTCTGTTTTCAACAACAAACAACCTCTGGTAAACAGTTCGGGACTATAGCACAAAAAAAATCATAAATATTATTTGTATAGTTATGAATGTTCTTGTTGTGAAATAAAGTGATGTGCTGATTTTCTTTTAAATCTACCTGATTTAAGAAAATTAAAAAAAAAAACCAAACTTATTTTTATCGGCCCTGCTCCACATCAAATAGAATATTATTATATAATTTGTATGGAAATATCACTGTGTAAATGAATAGTGATTTTCTGCACTGAATAATGACGCAGGTCTGGGAGAGATGAGAATTTAAGTGGAATGCAGATCACAATCACAGTTCAGTTGGTCAACATTCAGTTTATTTCAAATCAATTCAATTTCATTCTCACCAAATACAACACAGTCATGTCAAGGCACTTTCACAGGGAAACGTCTGCATGAACAAGCAGAGGAGATGGTGGAAAGCAGAAACTCGTCTCGCAAGACAACCCTGTCTCCACAAAATTACGTTCTGAGGAAACTAAACTGCATTCGCAAATACGTTTCAGAGGAACCTAGTCTGCCCCTTATTATGTTCGTCTTCAACATATCTTTTTTTTTATTTTTTCATTACGCTCTGTCTGAAACTGATTTTTTTCCTGCTTTTTCTTCATCGTGTTGGTGGGTAAAAATGAGCCTGTATATTCATCTGGGATGCATTTTACTCTTCTGAAAAGACATTATGTTTATTTACTCTTTTTTTAGTGATGTTTGAAGGTTCCATGCAGTCTTTTTCAACTTATTCTTGCCGTTAATTATATGCACGCACACCTAGCTCTCAGGCTGCACGGTGGCGCGGTGGTTAGCACTCTTGCCTCACAGCAAGAAGGTCCTGGGTTCAAATACCGGCCGGGGCTCAGGGCCTTTCTGTGTGGAGTTTGCATGTTCTCCCCGTGTGCGCGTGGGTTCCCTCCGGGTACTCCGGCTTCCTCCCATGGTCCAAAAACATGCATGTCAGGTTAATTGATCACCCTAAATTGCCCCTAGGTGTGAATGTGAGTGTGCATGGTTGTCTGTCTGTCTATGTCAGCCCTGCGACAGACTGGCGAACTGTCCAGGGTGTACCCTGCCCTCGCCCGCAGCAGCTGGGATTGGCTCCAGCCACCCGCGACCCCGAAAGGGAGAAGCGGCAAAGAAAATGGATGGATGGATGGACCTAGCTCTCACATTGTGTAGTGACGAGGGCTGTTTTGGAGCTAATAATTACCTCCTGATGTATTTCTAACATACCTGTTTTGGGATTGTTGTTTTTTAAGAGCAGCTCCAACAAGATCTGCCACCAGAGAAGACAGCTGGAGCTTCTCCGACGCTGCACTGCGGGTCTTGATCACCATGGAAACCAAGACGCGGTTCTGCGGTCATCTGAAAGTGATTACAACATTATCGTTCTTCACTGTTGTTTATTTCTGATAAAATAAACGTGTATTTACCCTCACAGCGGTCTGCATGCTCCTCGTTACTTCCACCTTACGACAAGTCCCAATATGAAACGACCACATGGCTCATTTATGATCCAAATATTAATTCATGGTCCAAGTTATGACCAAGATCTATATTTTAAAATCAAGTATCTCCTATTGGTCACGTAAATATTATCACGGAGAATCACGGACTGAAGGAGTGTTTTTGTTTTGTTTTTTTAATTTAACAGATCGCGTTGCTCCGAGAAGTTTGAGCACAAATACAATTCTCTGCATTAAATAATGACTTCAGGTAGACTTTCAAAACAGAACAAAATCACTAAAATAGTTTCTGAAACAGATCAGAAGCCACAATATGAAACATTTTAAAAAAATGACTATCGAACGGAGAAGTCTCTAAATTATAATTTACACAATGCTTCTCTAGCAATAAATGTACATTTTTATTTTCATAGTTTCCACTCGGTTTATGGATGTGATCTGCAGTGTTTTTGTTTAAATGCGCAGTCTGTCTGTTTTGTCTTCTAAAATGCCGCCCCGCTGGTTGCTAGGCTGTTGCTATGGACTCTGAACTCTGACCCGGAAGTACGTCACGGACTGATTTTTTTTTAAACGGAGCGAGTTTTTGATCTTAAACTAATTATATTTGTCTACAAATACGCTTCTGTGCATTATATAACAAGTTCTGTTTAATTTTAAGAGTAATATTTATTTTGAATCAGATGTGTGTTTTCATCTTCATACATTTGCTGAAACAAGTTTGTTATAAATCAAGCAATCATTAAATCGATCACTCTGTCTGCATTTATGTGTTATAACATTAAGATCAAACTTTTTAAACTGTTTTAATAGTATTCCAGTAGATTATGAAGTATTGACGTAACGACAACAAAGAAGAAAAGGGTGACAAATCGACTGATTTCTTTAAGATAGATAGAACTTTATTCATACCTTTGGTGGGACCTGATGATAAAAGTCGATCTAAAAGCAGCACAACAACAGCGTCACGTGCGCGTGTGCAGAGGAGAAGGAGCTCCATCATGAAAAATGGACTGTTATGAGCTGTTAACATGGTTAGAGGTTTGAGGAGCTGCTTATTGGAGTTTACTGCTTTGTGAGCAGTCTGGAGGATCAAATCCAGGTTCTGATATGAAATGTTCGTCACAGTGTCCAGTTAAAAGAATCAATTAAGCATCATCATTTGGTCAGATTTGCTTTATTTGGCGAACTCTTTAGGCTTTATCATCAGCTGATGATAAAGCCTCTCAGAGCCTTTGTAAGCAGTCTGGAGTCAGGATCAAATCAGAGGCCCGAGCGCTGTCTCAGACAAACCCCAACTCCAATAAGCAGCTCCTCAAACCCTGGCAAAGTGTTCTCCTAAACTCCCCTCCTACAATTTCAATTTTCTGGGTAGACAGGCAACATTTTATATCAGAACCTGGATTTGATCCTCCAGACTGCTCACAAAGGCTCTGAGAGGGTAAAGGTCACAGACTCTGATTCCCCCAGTGTCATCAGCTGATAAAGTCGTTTCCATTCAACTTAGGAAGTTGAAATTTTAGTATGTTCTTCTGTCTTCCCTCAGGATCACATCTGCAGTGGTTTAACTCCATCAAGTCCTTTCTGCTGCCCATACAGGGCGCCGCAGTGTCCAGTTAAAAGAATCAATAAAGCATCATCATTTGGTCAGATTTGCTCCAAATAAGCTGAGATTTGTGGGATGTGTTCACACCTCTGCCAGAAAGTCATATGTAGAATTTGGAAGCCCCACTTCCTTCCTGAAGCTACTTCCTGTTTGGGAGGAACTTATGAAAAAAATCCAACGGTTCATGATTTTATAACTCCCAGAGGCCTGGCAGTTCAAGTTTTAGGTCTGTATCTGCTGTGGAGGTCAAATAAGAGCAATAGAGCAACAGAGGTCAAAGGTCATAACAGGCTTCATGTCTCAGCGAGGCCTCAGAGGGTTTAATGACCTTGTGGGGCACCTCTAGAGGACTGTCTGACAATAATCCAGCTCTCACAGCATGAAGAAAGAAAGAAACAGGCCTTGTAGTGTGTATTTTACACTGAAGTTGGAGAGAAGGCCTCTGCAGCTCCGTCTGGTGGATCTAGTGCAGCACATCTGTGTTGAGAGGTTCTCCTTCGTGCTGAAGTACGCCACCATGCTGCACATCAGTCGTGTGAAGGGAGCTAGAGCTTGCACTAATTATTCTTACAGAATACTCAAATACGCATGAATGAAGAGAAACATCAGCCAAAAGAAGTTTTCGTGAGGTAATCACACACTAACCATGTTAACAGCTCATAACAGTCCATTTTTCATGATGGAGCTCCTTCTCCTCTGCACACGCGCACGTGACGCTGGTGTTGTGCTGCTTTTAGATCGACTTTTATCATCAGGTCCCACCAAAGGTATGAATAAAGTTCTATCTATCTTAAAGAAATCAGTCGATTTGTCACCCTTTTCTTCTTTGTTGTCGTTACGTCAATACTTCATAATCTACTGGAATACTATTAAAACAGTTTAAAAAGTTTGATCTTAATGTTATAACACATAAATGCAGACAGAGTGATCGATTTAATGATTGCTTGATTTATAACAAACTTGTTTCAGCAAATGTATGAAGATGAAAACACACATCTGATTCAAAATAAATATTACTCTTAAAATTAAACAGAACTTGTTATATAATGCACAGAAGCGTATTTGTAGACAAATATAATTAGTTTAAGATCAAAAACTCGCTCCGTTTAAAAAAAAATCAGTCCGTGACGTACTTCCGGGTCAGAGTTCAGAGTCCATAGCAACAGCCTAGCAACCAGCGGGGCGGCATTTTAGAAGACAAAACAGACAGACTGCGCATTTAAACAAAAACACTGCAGATCACATCCATAAACCGAGTGGAAACTATGAAAATAAAAATGTACATTTATTGCTAGAGAAGCATTGTGTAAATTATAATTTAGAGACTTCTCCGTTCGATAGTCATTTTTTTAAAATGTTTCATATTGTGGCTTCTGATCTGTTTCAGAAACTATTTTAGTGATTTTGTTCTGTTTTGAAAGTCTACCTGAAGTCATTATTTAATGCAGAGAATTGTATTTGTGCTCAAACTTCTCGGAGCAACGCGATCTGTTAAATTAAAAAAACAAAACAAAAACACTCCTTCAGTCCGTGATTCTCCGTGATAATATTTACGTGACCAATAGGAGATACTTGATTTTAAAATATAGATCTTGGTCATAACTTGGACCATGAATTAATATTTGGATCATAAATGAGCCATGTGGTCGTTTCATATTGGGACTTGTCGTAAGGTGGAAGTAACGAGGAGCATGCAGACCGCTGTGAGGGTAAATACACGTTTATTTTATCAGAAATAAACAACAGTGAAGAACGATAATGTTGTAATCACTTTCAGATGACCGCAGAACCGCGTCTTGGTTTCCATGGTGATCAAGACCCGCAGTGCAGCGTCGGAGAAGCTCCAGCTGTCTTCTCTGGTGGCAGATCTTGTTGGAGCTGCTCTTAAAAAACAACAATCCCAAAACAGGTATGTTAGAAATACATCAGGAGGTAATTATTAGCTCCAAAACAGCCCTCGTCACTACACAATGTGAGAGCTAGGTGTGCGTGCATATAATTAACGGCAAGAATAAGTTGAAAAAGACTGCATGGAACCTTCAAACATCACTAAAAAAAGAGTAAATAAACATAATGTCTTTTCAGAAGAGTAAAATGCATCCCAGATGAATATACAGGCCACCAACACGATGAAGAAAAAGCAGGAAAAACATCAGTTTCAGACCAAGCGTAATGAAAAAATAAAAAAAAAGATATGTTGAAGACGAACATAATAAGGGACAAACTAGGTTCCTCTGAAACGTATTTGAGAATGCAGTTTAGTTTTCTCAGAACGTAATTTTGTGGAGACAGGGTTGCGCAAGAAGAAACCTGCAGAACCAGGCAGTGGGAAGCTTCTGCTGCTCCGTGAGAGAATAGGAAAGAAAACAAGAGGACAGAAAGACAGATTAATCAACATATTAGTCATTTAGAGGGATTTAAATCCTGGTTCAGGTAGAGGGTATTTCACTAGGGTGATTGTTTTCTAAAGTATTTTTGTCATTTATTTATTTACTGAACACTTACAAATTCACATCCTTTTTGTTCACACTGTTTCTGCACACACAGTGGAAAAACCCATTAATTTAAAAACAAGCTTTACTGTAGATGTTTGTGCCTCTGTTATCACTTCTGATATAGACATTAAGTATATGAAATTCAACTGAAGTCTTGCAGGATTTTTTTTACACTTACCATTCATATAATCTGATTTAGAATATGACATTTAAATATAAATGCAAACACTGATTTTCTTACAGATACCACAATTCTGTCCAGATTTTCCTGTGTGCTTGACACAGACACACAAAGAGTTAAAAGAACTTAACAGGATGATAAACATAAAGTAGTTGGGTATGGCTTCATGGCCCTCACAGGTCAATGAAGTTACAAGTCATTTAGTAAATTATCAAGAACCGTCAATCATTTCCCTTCTCTGTTTAAACAGCGGGTTGAATGTGAAGTGTGAGCAGGATTTGTTTGCAGCAGGAGTTCAAGAGTGTGACCACCAGGGGGCGAGTCTGTTGCAGTGAGCAGGGTTTTGTGCGTCTTCATACAGCGCAGACTGCTAAAGGGCAGCGCGCCCTCACGTTTCCTCTCCCACATCGACGGGTAAACATCTCAGTCAGCTATAAAACAGCTTTCAGCAACAAAATAAAATGTCAATGAATGGAAACGTCCCATGACACTATTTCCAAATATGTCCACATCTTTGAGGAGGTTCAAATACTCACAGTTGAAAATAATAGCAGAAAAGCAGAGTAAGGTTTTGGGCTAAATACAACCTAAGACTTGCAAAATCTGAAACTTTTTACAGTACACACGGATGCTATAAGTTACAAAATTATTAGTAATTCAGGTAAGTTATAATAATGATAATAATAATGCTTATTATTATTATTACTATTATTATTATTATTATTATTATTATTATTATTATTATTATTATGATTATTATTATTATTATTATCATTATTATTATTATTATACATAGGTGAACATAACAGATGAGCAAACAAATTTTGGGCAAACACAGGATAAGCTTTAAAAAATTGTTAAAAATAACATTTTATCATTGATTTTGTAACATGTATCTTCAGGTTTGATCAATAATCAATAACAAATTTTAGTTACTGACTGTGTAAAGTTCGAACAATTTAAGAGCCTGTTTGATGTGAATTCCTAACATGGAAATATATCCTGACCACACACACTATCCTGCTTGCAGATCTACAGGGTAAATGAATTCTTTATAACAACAACAACAACAATAATAATAATAATAATAAGAAGAAGAAGAAGAAGAAGAAGAAGAAGAAGGAGAATGTTGGCTCAGAGAATGTTAAACTGTGTAAACTATACTTAAACCATGTAAAAATCTATAAATCAATCAATCAATAAATCAATCAATCAATAAATAAATAAATAAATAAACGGAAGAATGAATGAATGAATGAATGAATGCCTGTAAGGTATTTGCAGGACCTCCTTGAAGCTACAGTTTCTCATAGTGACCACCAGAGGGATTTCGATTGCAACGAGCAAGGTTTTTGTGTGTCTGAGCAAAGCTGGGCGTGACAGTCGTTCAAGGAGCTCTATAAATACATACATACATACATACATACAAGTGGGCCAAAAAAAGAAAAAGAATATTCAAAAGCATTTAGTATTTTTTTTTAACTCTAGGCATTAAAATTTGAAGACAGAGCAACATCCCATCCCTCAAAAACGTAATCAAAGAAATTGAAAATATAAAAATTAAAGAAGAAGACAATATTAGTAGGATGTGTTAAAAACTCTGAGTTTAATAGGAAAATTCCTCTGTTTCAAAACTATCTGATGATTGATTCCAATCAAACTGATTAAAAACCTGATGCTAGTCTGTTTGATAATGACTGTGAAAGAAATCTGAGCACTCAACCTTGCTCCTATCATTAAGATTATTTCTTGTTTGCAACCAATCACAAAGGCATGAGTTTCAGTTTTTCCTCAGTCCCTTTGGTGCATCACATAACTTTTTACTTTTGCACAGCAGTCAATGCATTTCTCAAAACAATTAGTGCAGAAAGCAAAAACCTAGTTCATAACATGCAAAAAGCATGACGTGCTCAAAATAGATAGCTCATTCCTCAAAAGTAAGTTGTCATATCAATGAAAGTGTCATTGTCATTAAAAGGAAACGTCCTGGCACCATTGTTGATGAACAAGACAGTCAAAAGGCTTTGTCATGTTTTCATGAGGATAGTTCACTCTGAAATTGGTTTCCAATGTGAAAAACTTAGATCTTGGTGACACCACCTGAAAATGCTCAAGACAGCATGATAGACTATTTACACAACCATTTGAAAAATGCTGTACTTTTATTGTATTTAGCAATTTGTAGTGATTAAAAAGGGTTCAAGCTTCCCAAAAATGTTGTCATCCTCTATAACAACACCTTGTATCTCTTTCATTCTTAACATTGTTTGCAACTATTGAACAAATGTTGCTCTGGTTGCCCAGTGAAAACGGGTCCTTCTCCACCTCAGCAAGGTTGTCTTGCTATCATATGTGAGTCAGAGTAAAATTATAGTAAATATGTCAAATCACTGTGCACTGTAATACACTAGGTCTGAGCTGTAGTGAAGCTGTAAGTCTGAATATAAAATGTACAAACAGAAAATTTTGTGTCCCACTGTAAGCTTCATGAATGGCGAAAGGACAGTAGTTCAATGCAGATATTTTGGTGCTGCATTTCTGTCATCATACACACCTGTTCTCCCAACCAAATCATTGAATTTACAGTGGTCCTTTCAACATTTGGCTGCATCAGCCTCAGCCATTGTGAGAAAAGATTAAAAACATCTAAAAATTTTAAGAAGCATGATTTGGATAAAGGTTTTTTTTTAAAGGATATTTACAGTTCTATGACTTTTTTAAACAAAAATAATTAAGACTCATGGATTTTATGAAAAATCAGGTATAATTCAAATATTTATGTTAAATCTAAAAAGCCAAAAGGCATTGTTGGGAAATTATACAAAAATATTATTTACATTGAAAATATTTCCACAGGTTATATCAAGTAGCACTGGGAGAAAGAAGGAAATATAGTAATTTCAGAAGAGGTATGGTTACAACTCTGGGAAAATAAATCTTAAACAGTAAGTTCTTTATTGTGGTGGGACTTTTGTTGGAAGAAAATAATGTAATTAGATATTTTATCACCCTGAACCTGAAATCAAAATGGTTTGGTTTACAGGCATCCTGTTGAAGGCAGTGTGGAACTTCTGCAAGACACACAATTAAAAAAAACAAACAAACACTAAAACTTCCTCAATCACTGAGGTGCAGATTCAGAGGGCATTAGTATTATCACAGGAAGTTTAGAGTTTAGAAAAAAATGAGTGAAGAATACCCAATACATTGGAGGAGGAAAGTTTAACAAAATTATTGCAAACTGAAGAGAAACAGCAGGATATAAAAGTCCACCTGTAATTACCAGTAAGCCAAGTAATGTACATCTACCAGTATATTGAAAAGTGACAACAAGCTCCATTTGCATTCTCTGAATACATAAAACATCTGCTTTTCTGTTTATTTTTACGTTATGAAGTTACATTTCTTGTTTTATAAATGTCATTGTCCTTTGTGTTTATTCATGTGTACATAATACTTCGCTTTTGTTTTTTATCTAAAGAAAATTCTTCTTATACCGTATATCATCCATAGTCATCTTTTTGTTCCAGCACCCAACTTTTCATCAGGGTGCCCTGGTTCCACAACACCTGACACACGAACCTCCAACCAGTATAATTTCAGCTGCCTGTGTTACGCTCATTGTTGAGGTAAAGGCATTCAGTGCAAAGGACCCACCTTCAATTCAATTCAGTTCAATTCAATTCAATTCAATTCAGCTTTATTTTATAAAGTGCTACGAACATATTTATTTGCAGACACTTTTATAGAGAAAACCCAACAGATACACATGAGCAAGCATAAATGACTGTGGAAAGGAAAAACTCCCTTTTAACAGGAAGAAACCTTTGCAGAACCAGACTCAGAGGTGGCGGTTTTCTGCTATTCCCATTGGGGAGAGGGTACAGAAAGAGAAAGAGATAGGACAGACAATTTCTTGAATCTATGTATAAACCAGATTTGAAATACCAAGGATGTGGGGTGCAAAGGTGGTGCTAGCATGATCAGGGCACAAGGAACAGTGAAGTAACTGCCAAGCTGGATGCATGGCTCCAGGATATGACCTGCTCCACGAGTGTCTTGTTCCAGTAGCCAATTTCTAATCACTATGCCCTGGTTCTACAACAACTGACACAGACCTTGTTGACCCGGGCGAAGCCTGAGCCAGTGTGACTCTTTCATTTATGGTTTCGCTCATGCTGATATATATGTGTTAAGGGCCTTGTCCAAGGTCCCAACTGGAGTACCATATATATATATATATATATATATATATATATATATATATATATATAAAACACTGGCACGTCCTGCATGTGTGCGTTTTTTTTCCCTGCGGGTACTCCGGCTTCCTCTCATGGAGGATTATTGCAACAACACATCATGGGGTAAAACTAATCTGTCTCTCCATGGTCTAAACCCAGCTCACGTTCTCTATTGGGTAAACAATTCAAACGTTTGATGAATTTTGCTTCACAATGAGTGTGGGTACATGGTGTTTTTAATTCAGAATTGGTTTATTCTGAATTAGGTTGAAAAAAAAAAGGCAGTCATTGGCTCAGGTTTGACAGTAATGACATCTGGAAACTTTACCAATTCAATGGGGAAATGAAAAAAGGGCTCTTATAACAAGATAGTAGAATTATAATAAAGACAATATCAGAGGTATCTGGAATGTATCAAACAGTATTACTGGAAAGACTTATGGCAGGAATAATTATCCAAAGTGTTTTATTGAAAACGATCTCAATATCAATAACATGGACCTGCTAGTGAATAAATTAGTTTTTTGTTAATGTTGGACCTAATCTACAGACAAAATTCCTGTTGCAGCAAATGACAGTGATGAGATATTAATAGAAAGAAACCCAAATTCAATTTTCCTCAAAGCCACTGACGACAAAGAAATAATAGAAACCGTTATGAAATGTATAAACAAAACCTACACTAACTGTGACGGAATTGACATCTTGGTAATGAAAAAGGTCCTTTTGGGTATTTCAAAGCCATTAACTCATACTCGATCATTTTAACAGGGAAATTTCCAAATAAAATGAAAGTAGCAAAAGTCGTTGCCCTCTACAAAAAAAGCGACAGATCCCATTTCACTAACTACAGACCTGCTTCCCCTCTCCCACAATTCTGCAAGATCCTTGAAAAGTCTAAATTACACAATATCATTGAGTAATTCAACTTTTGAGCCAGGATGGATTTAGAGCTAACCAATCAACATCAACAGCTCTAACTGACCTCACTGAAAAAATGAAGTTGTAGACCAAGGCAGCAGAGGGGGGTGGGGGGGGGGGGGGGGGGTGGGGGGGGGGGGGGGGGGGGGGGGGGGGGGGTGGGTGTTGTCATCGAAGAACTTAAACTTACAAAGTTTTATTGCAATCCCTCCATTACTTTATCCATAATGTTACTAACAAACAAACCAACCAACAAACCGACGTGATTACAACAACTCCAGCAGAAATAATCTCACCCCTCTTTAAGTCTTGGTAAATTTATTGAATGATTGAATTCTATGAGCGAAAACGAATACTGAAGAAAAAAGCTGGGTAAGTTGAGAGATGTAGATTGGTAATGCAACTTTATAATAATGATTTGTTTTTGTTCCGTCAAATGTGTAGCTCTCAAGACATGAGAATCATTTCATGAAAATGCTCGTCTTATCAGCAGGCCATCACTACCCCCTAGTGTTCAAGAATAAATGAATGAAACTACCCTCCATTTTGGAGTGAACATAGAATTCTTCCTCCATTTTGGACTGAAATAAATGTTAATGCGCATGTCCAAACAGGAACTGTCCCGTCCAGTACACAGACTACCTTGGTTATTCATTAATGTATCCCTAGAGCAATTCCAGCAACACTTTCACAAATAAGTGACTGGTAGATTATTTGTCGACTTTATCTAGTGTTATAGTGCACTTTTGGAGACTTGAATGTGAAACTTGTTATGAACTTTTTTAAGTTTTCCCAACAAGCAGCTGGTGCTGAAGTGCCCTTCTCTCTTGTCCCAAAGCTCTCTCGGGTGGTCCAGTCCTCCTGCAGCAGTCCGTTTCAATGCAGTCCGTACAGGATATGTTCACGCTTCAACATGCAGAGTGCAAATGAAGTGCGCATGCCCCAAACTACAAAAGTCTGATCCCACCCCGGTTTACAATCAGTAGAAATAAATATATTCATTTTGTTTTCAATCACTTACCTTAATTATGTGATTCTGGCAGTGCATCTAGAGAGCATCTGAAGCGTTTTGTTATATGAATGCTATCTGGTAAGAATCTAACTTTTAAACTTCTGGGCCACTAGTTTAGGGAATGAATGAACGAACTTGTCCTCCATTTTGGAGTGAGCACTGAAACTCTTCCTCCATTTTGCACTGAAAGTTCATTCTGCGCATGTCCAAGTCCCCCTCTCCTGTCCCAAAGCACTCTCGGGTGGTCCAGTCCTCCTGCAACAGTCCGTTTCAACGCAGTCCGACCAGGAGATGTTCAGTCGTCCATGCCTGGAGCGCAAATAATGTGCGCATGCGTTAGCGCACTCGCGGCAGATCCCGCCCTGTAGAGGAAAGTTTGTTTGACTGGATTTTATTACACTCAAAACTGAACGACTAAAAACTAAACATTAATAGACATTAATAGAGTGTCAATATATCTAAAATATAGATTTACATATCCTGAATTAAGTGGACTTGAAGAGATTAGTGTTGACCAAGAACCCAATGCCTCTGAAGATATATGGTAAAAGTATACAGAACTTGACTGGATTCCAGCAGTGGTGAATTAATATCGTCTTTATTCTGTAGCGCCACCATCTGAGGAAGAGAAGCTATAACAACACAATGACACATTCTTTGCTATTGTAAAAAAACGAGTTAACTGCTCCTCCATTTTGGAGTGAAAGCTGAAATTGTTCCTCCATTTTGGACTGAAGGTTCATTCTGCGCATGTTCAAATCCTGCTCTCCTGTCCCACAGTACTCTCGGATGGTCCACACCTGCCGCACCAGTCCGTTTCAATGCAGACCGTACTGGGTATGTTCACTCCTCAATGAGCAGAGTACAAATGAACTGAGCATGCGCAAATCTCTCCTCTCTCTCTCTCTCTCTCTCTCTCTCTCTCTCTCTCTCTCTCTCTCTCTCTCTCTCTCTCTCTCTCTCTCACACACACACACACACACACACCACAACCACAACCTTCATGACTGATCTTGACTCATAATAATTCATCGCCAAAAAATACATTGTTATCACGACCAGCTAAAAATAATAAAATATGTATCAAATACATTGTAAATAAAAAAGGGACGGAGGGGTTAATTTTACTCGTGAGCAGTTGTCCTATGTTTCCCTTCTGAAGGATTTATCGTTTGTGGCATGAAAATTTGCTGGAATGAAGAAACAATATGATCAAAACTAAAATGTGAAACGGATACCACAGTGCCCTGTGTACGCATGTACATGGAATTAATTATTTTTTTCCTCCATTTTGGAATGAGCACTGAAATTCTTCCTCCATTTTGGACTGAAAGTTCATTCTGCGCATGTCCAAGTCCTCCTTTCCTGTCCCAAAGCTCTCTCGGGTGGTCCAGTCCTCCTGCAGCAGTCCGTTTCAATGCAGTCCGTACAGGAAATGTTCACTCTTTCACATGCAGAGCGCAAATGAAGTGCGCATGTGTGAGGGATCAGTCTTATAGATCCCGCCCTGCTTTCTGAATGTACATTTATTTATCTGTTTCTTTATTCAAAACATATTCTGTGTTATCTGCCTTTTAAAAGAGGTACTTTTACATTTAGTGGCAATTTTCATTTCCCACTTCAAGATATGTACATTCATATTCCAACAAGAAAGAAAGTATACAAACATATTGGAAAAATCCGTGACCATGTGTTGGATTAAGGTCAGTAAAAAAAATAAACAAATTGAAAGGAAGCAAATTGAACCTTACAAAATCCGCCAGATATACATATTCAGATAGATAAATCAAGCCGCCTCTTTTTCCTAAAGCACTCTCAGGTGGTCCTGTCCTTGTGCAGTAGTCCGTTTCTATTCAGTCCGAATAGGACATGTTCACTCTTGCATGTACTGAGCTGTAATGAAGTGCGCATGCGGGCGAAGTTGCTGCAAACTGATCCCACCCAGTTTTACAATAAGTTATTTAACTGGCTTTTAATCTAATTAAAATTGTTCTCTCATACATTTTGTTTTAAGTGTTTTTGTAAATATTGTATGTCTGACAGCCCAATTAGGACTTGTTAAATAACAATAATATTAAATTTAGTTTAAATTCAGAGGGGTAGGTCTGGAGTTGCAGAAAGACATGCACACTAATGGATTTAGATTTTGTGATGGTAAAAACACTAGAAACGTCATATGTTATCCAAAAACAAATACACTGTTGTAACCACTAGACAATCACTGCTCTGAGGTGGATGGATAAATTAAAAATCCTCCATTTTGGAGTGAACAGTGAATCATTTCTCCATTTTGGACTGAAAACTTGAAATCTGCGCATGTCTGAAATTTCAAACCATTCACTCTTGTCTTTAAAGAGGATAACCCAACCAATGTACAGTCTAGTACATAGACTACTGCAAATGTTGAAGCTCTTTCATTGTTTCAGCTTTATGATCGGCAGGATTCCTCTCCTGTCCCAAAGCACTCTTCGGTGGTCCCGTCCTCCGAGAGCAGTCCATCTCAATGCCGTCCGAACAGGACATGCTCACTCTTTCACACGCAGAACGCAAATGAAATGCCCATGCGCAAACCTACTGCAAGTTAACTCCGCCCCGACGTCAGTGTTCGTTTTTTTTTTTTTGTTTTTGTTTTTTGTTTCTTTTTCTTTTGGATTCGGATTTCCCGAATGATTCACAGAATCAATCACACCAAAGGGTTATTTGGTCACCACTTAACCTCACATGAATGTTTTTGGACTGTGGGAGGAAACCCATACATATAGGAAGAACATGCAAGCTGCTCACACATGCCCACTTTGATAACACATCATTCTGTAATAAGTGGTACGATTTATAAATTCACGAAATGTTACAAATTTTGTTATCAACATAATAACACCCACGTTTTGTAATCAAGTCTACATCCAAAACGTGAGACCCATTGCCATGGGGTACAAGTCACAGTAATACCTGCCAAAACAAACTGAAGTATTATTAAAATAAATATGTCTAAAAATACAGTCCACTAAAACTGTACTGTGGGAAGAAGTGAAGTGTGCAGAATAGTGTTTTTTAATACTTTGTAGAAGTGAATCTATTTCATTTTAAATTCTCCTGAATCTATTGTCATTTTATCAAAAAAAAAAAAAAAAAAAAAAAAAAAAACACCAAATCCATCATGTTTTTATTCCTGGGACATATAGTCACAATCTTCAAATTCATAAGTTGCTTTACAAAGCATTAATTGTTTTACGAGCAACTTTATGTGCATGGCTAGTGCTTTAAACTTGTACCGTGCATAAATTTGCTTACATGAGAATAAGTTTTAAGGGAACACATAAAACTCCCTTAAAAAAAAAAAAAAAAAAAAAAACTATGTCCCTGTAGGGGCTCCATACAGTAGAGATGCAACCTTGGTGCCACTTTTTTCAATTATGAATATTGTTTGTTTTGCAACTTAACTGAAGTTGCAATTTAAGCTATAGTTGTACTTTTTGTTGTGCTTTGGTGTTACAAGTTGTATCATGCATTCACATTCTAATCATTGTGCTGAAATCACTCATTTATCCACCATATTATTCACATTCTAATGAATATGTACTGATTCAACTGTTCACTATATTTTCACCTCATATATATACGTATTCTGTGATTGTTTCATGATTTTGAGGCCTTCAGTATAACAGGCTGTGACTGAAAGCTCATTCTGTGTGCATTCTGACGGTCCCAGGCCGATTTCAAAAGCAGGGAGTAAGCTCATCTTCCCTGCTCACTCCCTATTTTTTCTCATGAGAAACTGGACTTCTTTGGCCTGATTTTTCTCCTCAGAGTACGTGTGACCTTCATGAAGCAATTGTCTGTTGGTCTTCAAGAAAAACAACCTGTGACAGTTAGAGTGTTATCAAAATGTAACCATCAGTCATGCAAACACGAAGGTTTAACTTCCCGAGTGAGGAAGACATCGGCGCCATTTCTGCTTGAGATTCTGACGCTGTTAGATCTTCATAGCTGAGGCCCAGGGCGCTCTGTATTTTTCCAATTGCTAGCATTCAGGTTATCTCCCTTTCTGATCAACCTCCCACTGAATTAAAAGAACTTGTGCAGAGACTTGAAACTTTTCAGCATCCTTGATTACTCCTTTCTTCAGTTTTTTGCTCCAGTCTCAACATACATTTTATTTAAACTAAAAAAAAATAAAACAGCTGATGTGTTTACAGTAAATACATTTTATTTTGGTTTATTTTGTTACTTTTGGTGGATCTGAGACAGTCATTATAGCTCTTGCTGTTTTGAGATGATGACAGGAAACATTTGAAAATTCACTCTCAAGTGGACATGGGGGTGGGATTAAACAAGTTCTTTTTTCACTCGTTTTCAAGTAGATTAAGAAACGATTGACACAAAAACAAATTTCTGTTTGCTTCTCTGATTTTGTTGCTAATGTCATCCAAATGGTAAGATATCTCTGCTACTTTGTAAATCTCATGACTTTTGTCACTGCGGATTAAAATCTAACAACAAGAAGCATGACATTGAGTTTTTAAAGTGTATTCATAATAAAAAAGTTAGAAAATGAAATAAGTTTACAATACGTGGGCAAATGATCATTTATCCATATCAATGAATGAAGGGCCCCAGAAATTATGTTTTCCTTGGGATGTTTTTAGGTTTGGGCTAACCCTGTCAGTATTTCACATGAGCAGCTCAGTGGCATAGTGTGAGCATAAAAGCCTTTTTTATTGTTTTATTATTTTTTATTGTTCATGTTCTTCTTCTCCTCTTCATTGTCCTATTTTTGTCTTGTGTTGTCAAATTTCCATATTTTGGAAAAATTACAGGATTGTGCTGTCTTGACTTGTCTTGTATTTCTTGTCTCTGAAAAGTCATATATACATCTCATTTTATGTTTCATATTAACTGGTACATAAAGGTTAAAAGGAATTTGAAATCCAACATCTTTGAGGACTGCATCACACCATCTAAACGGAGCTCAGAATTGAGCTCATCTTGCACAAAGGCTGCTCTTCATCAGTCACTCTGCAGCAGTTGGGGTTCTTGTTCACAAATGAGTCTCAAGTGAAACAGACTGCAAGGTTCTAGGATGGAATTTTGATGGCATCACAGTAAATGATAAAGTTACAGTGAAGGACGGGGAATGACACCACAAACTAGGCCTGTTTATTCTGGAAACAACAATATTCAGTAGCAGCCTCCACTAATCAGCTTAAACATATTGCCTCTTTTGTACATAGTTTGTATATAGTTGTAACTAGATGTCTTATAGCTTTTGCAGTATAAGAGTTAACGGTTTGTAAGTATATGTTAGACTTCAAGTTCTCGAGAATGGTCTTGGTTTCGACACCACTTTTTTTGGTCTTGGTCTCTTGGTCTCACAATGTCTCAGACTGGAAGAGCGGTCTCTGAGAGATATGTATGCTGCAGCTGGTGGCAAATTTCTAAGGTGGAGCGGTTCATCATTCTTCAATTTCAGTGCATTTATGTTGCAGCTCTTCCAGGCAGGGATGGCCTACAGGATTTTTTTTCTAATTAAAGTTTTATTTCCAGGCCAATTATTCAACATTTAACCGAAAACATTGTGACTGGTGGCTACTCTCATTAACCTTGTCTCTGCTGTGTTGCTGCTTTAGGCAGCTTGTACTTGAGTGAGGCGTTCAAAACAATTGGTAAATCACATATTTTACAGAAATGAAGAAATGACAGACACACAAAAAAAATCAACAACAAATATGGAGTGTCTGTGAACCTTATACAATCTAAAACATTTGAACTCTTTTATTGGCAACAAAAATAACTTAAAATTTATGTAATTGTCCGCAACTCTCACACTTAAATAATATCTATATATGTCCAACACTTGAAAAGCTTTTTCACACTTAAATCATGTGTATTTATCGCCACTTGTGGGCAAGTTACTTTTGCAACTTTTTATAATCAATGAAATAAATGGACACTTGATTAAATTACAAACAGGAAACACTACATTCATCTAAATTATTCAAATGTTGCTGTGTGATAATATGAGACAAAACACCAATCAAATTCAATTTCTAACTGTAGATAGAGTTTCTACAGTTTCTGTTTGCCAATAAATGCCTGCACCTCCATTTAAAAGCCCTCTGAATGATGAGGAATCGGTGCCGAGTTAATAGTCATGACAGTACTTAACAAGCACTCAAGATTCGGTCCTCAAACAGTGTAGAAATAGCTGTCATGGAATTGCCACATATATTTGATCTCAATATTTATAGTGAGTTCACAGAGAAGACCTGGTCTGTCTTTGTGTTATTGTGCCTGTAGTTGAATACAGTCTCATATTTATAATAAGCACCTGAACCCTGTATGGTGCTGATGCTCTAAAACTCATGCAAGATGGCAAAAAAAAATTTTTTCGTTTTGTCTCGGTCTCGAGTTGAATCAGTCTCGGTCTTGACACTCTCTGGTCTTGGTAGTGTCTTGGTGTCAGTTTAGGCGGTCTTCACTACAAGTCTAGTATATGTAAATCACCCATTGCATTGTTTGCAGCTGTGACAAAGTTAGTAGAGTGGTTGTCGCGCAATAGGAATGTAGCAGGTTTAATTCCCACTTCTGCTCATGTGTCTAAGTGTCCTTGAGCAAAAGACTGACCTGTAAACCTGCTCCCAAATGCATTGCCTTGCATGCCAGTGCTTCCCTTGGTGTGTTTCAATGGGTGAATGCAGGTTAGCAATCTGCTCAAGCCATCTATTTATCATAAAATCACTTTACAAACACAGATGTTTTGACAAGAAACTAAGAACAAACCCATAACTCAGTATAATTTATTTATTTTACCAATCAAAAGCCATGATCAATAACTTGATGTGGAATGATTCCGTGGTCTTAGTCTAGTCTAAAGACTCTCTTGAACTGTTCCTCCTCCTGCTGCTGCGGCTGCCGCTTCTCCTGCAGGTCACACAGAGGAATCAAATTGACCTGAACACATTAAATGTGTGTGTGTGTGTGTGTGTGTGTGTGTGTGTGTGTGTGTGTGTGTGTGTGTGTGTGTGTGTGTGTGTGTGTGTGTGTGTACCCACTTAGGTCAATCTGCAGCCGCTGCAGTGTGTGTGTGAGACAGGAGATTTTGTTGTTAAGCAGCATCTCCTTCTGAGTGCGACACTCCTGAAGCTCTAACATCTGAGACTGCTGAGACCTGAGCAGCTCATCACACTCCAGCTGCACCTGAAACACACATGGTGGGTAACAACACACACAGTACGTAACAACATATACAACTGTACACACATAGACACACCTTTTCGACGGCCTGCCGCAACAGTTCATTCTTCACTGTCTGATCTCTGATGTCCTTGTTGATCAACTTTCCATGAGCTCGACTCTTCTGAGACACAAAGACACAGTTTGTGTGTGTGTGTGTGTGTGTGTGTGTGTGTGTGTGTGTGTGTGTGTGTGTGTGTGTGTGTGTGTGTGTGTGTGTGTGTGTTCGTTCGTCCACTCACAGCATCTTCAGCCTGTAGTTGTTTCAGTTGTTTTTGCAGCTCGGGGCCTTTGAGTTGTAAGTCTCTCACACAATCAGTCAGTCTTTTGTGCTCCTGCTTGGCTGCACTCAGCTTCCTGTCTAGTCTCTCCTTCTCTTTCTGCACCTGCTGCTCTTCTTCCTGCAACACATACGACACCACAACCATGGTGAGACCAGACCTGACTAACGCTGTGACAAAATGAGCTGGGTTTAGTCCAACATGAGACAGGTTACTTTTACTCAACTGTTGATATGTTGTTGCAATAGTAATTGCATTCAGTCATATCTCACCTTCAGCTTGGAGACTTTCATCACCATGGTCTGAAATTCATAGGCATCCTGTAGCTTTTGGTCATTCTCCTTCTTCACCTCCAACACACGAAGCCTCATCCTCTCATCCACCTCCTCCAGCTCCTCCCTCATCTTCTTCTCCTCCATCGTAATCAGAGAACACATTCGCTCATTGGATATTTTCCCCATCTCTGAGGAGGAACAGCATGAGGAACGTTGAGGAACAACAAGAGGAGCTGATACAGAGGCAGTTAACACGGGCTCTGGTTACCTTGCATCTGGTGCTCGTACCCCTTGTTCAGCTCCATTATTTCCATCTGTTGTTCCTGTGAATGACAAAGAAGAATAAAATGACTGAAAGCTCCAGTAACGAAAGATTATACCAAGTTTCTTCATGGTGAGAGCAGCAAATGTTTTGTTGAATGTAAGGTGAATCACGTGAAGCTGAACCTCTCACCAGCTTCAGCTGCTTGAGGCGCATTTCGTTGTGAGACATCTTCTCCCTGCGCTCCGCTTTCAGGTCTTGAATACGTCTGCGGAGTTCCAACTCAGACTCGGTGTGTTGATTCTGGACCCCGGAGGCTTCAGTCACCACGTCCAGCTTCAGCTTGGTGACGGCGTCGTGCTGCTCCAACTGAACGTGTTTCAGTTTTTGCTCGTAGGTCTAGAAGCACAGTGATCGGGCTCAGGTCACCAAAGTGTTTCCAAATGTTAGTCTGTGTTCAGGATCAGATTGTGTTACAGTGTGACCAGTTTTTTGACTTCTGGACTATAGGTCAGGGGTGTGCTTGAATGTGACTGTGGCTCACAGAGGTTTCCTGGCGGTGGCGCTCCTTAGCCTCTTCCTTCTCCCATCCCTTGTTCCTCAGCTGGGCCTCCGCCCCCTCTAAACTCTTCTTGCTGATCTCCCATAAGTCCAAGTTCTTATCCCGCTCCAGCTTGAAGTTGGTCTTCTCCTCACGCACTCGGGCCAGCTCCTCCTGCAGCAGGATGGCCTGCTCCCACAGCTGGAGAGCACACACACCATGACTACCAGCTCCAGAGGAGGCCCAGAGCCAGCAGGGGAGACAACACATTCAAAACAAGTTGTGTCGAACATCTTTCCAACTTGAACAAGAGTTGAAAAGATGTTCTGCATGTTGTACATCCTCCAATCACAGCAGAAGTCAAACTGACCTCAATCACGTTTCATGTTGATCTGATGGAAAACTTCACATGAACCATCCAAACACAAGTTAAACAAAGACTTTCAAATGATCCTACACACACACACACACACACACACACACACACACACACACACACACACAGTCTTGTATTTCTATCCTTGTGGGGACCGTCCATTGACTCCCATTCATGTCTAGCCCCTAACCCTGACCCTTACCCTAACCCTAACCCACACCACAACAAAGCCTAACCCTAAAGAAATGTTTTTGCACTTTTACTTTTTTCAGTAACAACAACATGGTCAAGAAAACACTGTTTCTCCTACTTAGGACCGGAAAAAGGTCCCCACAAGGCACGTCGTTCCACGTTTTGCTATCCTTGTGGGGACATATGGCCCCGACAAGGATAGAAATACAAGAACACACACACACACACACACACACACACACACACACACACACACACACACACAGACATTTTTCATTAAAAAGGCTCCTTCTTCTCCCCAACCTTGCTTCTGATGGGCTCTCACAGCAACTCAGTGTCAAACTGAGTCCAGAGAGCAAGTGAGGCAGAATTAGACAGAAGTACCAGAATGATAAAGAGTTTTTTCTTACTTTTTTATGACAGTGTTCAAGTGTTCAATGTTTTTCTTTCCAGGAGCCATTTTTCCTGACAGCAGATTATTTATAATATCTACAGTTTATTAGATGTAGCGTTAGTTATAAAAACAAATATTGGCTTTCTGAATGTTTTGCTTCAATCTCTTCACAGTGTACTGGTTTCCTGAGAAACTACAAATTAAACTGACAGTTCGGGTTTCAAGTCCTGTTAGTGAAATCAAAGGGAATGGAAAGAATGAAAACCAAGTTCATTTCTCTGCCTTGATTATTTTAATTATTTACTCATTTGTATTTGTTTCAACTGAATGTAGAGACAGTCAGAGGATTTCTATGTGATGCAGCAGGAGTCCACACCTGGTCCTTGGACATGTCCTTCGTGGAGAGTCCGTCCACCACTACAGAGGACTGGGAGCTTGCCTTGCTTCTCCTCTGCTTCGGAGGCTGGAGATAAACAAACAAACAAACAAACAAACAAACAGCTCAGCGGCTAACGGCTAACCATATCCCACTCCGTTATGGCAGGAAAATGACGCTCAGCTAACAACTACGACAAAAGCTGCAGATGATTGCTGAAACTAGAGATTACAAACCATGTCTGACACCGGTAGTCTCAGGAAGTCCGCTCAGAACCGGGGTGAGCGTCTACAACGGACGTTGCTATAGCAACACAGTCACGAGGTCAACGTGTGTTTCATCGACATAGACATATGTAAGTAGACCAATGTTTGTAGATGTGTAGACATATGGGAGCATGGGCAAGCACACATAAGCAGAGCCATTTGCTTCATTTCACTTCATTTAATTTCCTGACTGCTATGTACACACACACACACACACACACACACACACACACACACACACACACACACACACACACACACACACACCATACTGACAGAAAAACACTGCCAATTTTAGAGATTGAGATGTTTGCAGATTTCTTAAAAAAAATAAGAAAAAAAACTGAAATATCAGTAATCACACTCTTTGCCTTGACACTTGCAGATTTAACTCAGGTGCTGTTCATCCTGTCTGATCATCCCTTTTATGGTTCAACACCAGGGGTTCCCAAACTTCTTCCTGTGAAGGCCACATAACTTTTCCCTTCTCTGATGTGGGGTCGGGGCCAGCTTTAACAGATAAAAGTGTGACGATCGCAGGGGGGCCTAAACGTAAACATTTATTGTCTTCCAGAAAGCCACACATAATGAAATATTAATAGCCCATAGTAACAGAAAAAAAGTCAGGAAATAAATAATAACACTATTAATGAAATAAATAACACAATTTATTAAATAATGATAACCAAATAACCCTCTATGGGATCTTCACAGAAAAAAAAAAAAAAACCATGCACAATCTTAACAGGTGAAAGTTCAGTTTTTTGTCAATTTTTCTGTTACCTAGCCTTCTCACCATTATTCCATTCTATTTGAAAGCTTGGGGACCACTGTTCTGCACCTTCAGTGTAGTCAACTTGGACCACAATGCATATAAAAAGGCAAATATATCATTTAAAAAAAAAAGGTATTTCTCCTGATGTTCATACATTCTGGTAAGTATTGTATTTCTATCTCCTGTACAATGGAATGATGTTTGGTGCTTTGGCCTCATAATGAGCAAGTTGTGGGTTTAAATACTTGCTGGGCCTTTCTGTGAGGCATTTGCATCTCCTCCTTGTGTGTGTTTTTTCCTCCAACATTCCAAAAGCATTCATATGATGATAATTGACTGTAAACAACTCAATCAAATGCAAGTTTGCAGCAATAAAAATAAAATTTATGATTTATTCCTTTAATCATTTTATTTATTCATTTATTCATGACTGCACAAAAATAGTTGACATTTACACCCCCACTTTTGTCCCAAAGAAAGTAGGTTAGAACATACACACTGACTTTATTGCATTGTTTCAGTTCCTCAGTTCAGTTCCGACACTTCTACATTTCATGTACCAGTGAAAAAGCACTAATGTCAGTCGTGCTAAGCTGGTGAAGCTGTTATTAACATTTGAAACTTTGGCAAGGCAGTGTGATACAGCTGTAAAGTGACTCCGTCTGTAGCGGAGCCAGAGTGGGGGCAAGGGGGCGGTCGCCCCAGGGCCCACAAGGTCATAGGGCCCCGTTTCATGTGATGTGTCCACATTTACTCGTAAATAAATTATTATAATAAAATGTGCAGCGTGTGCGAGAAGGTATACGCATATGATTGTGGGCTCCAATTTGCCAATTCTTACATTACGACTGTCCATGAACGCATCAGAGCTGTAAACCAGCGCTGATTGGCTGTGCGGCATGAACGAGTTTTTTCTTTTGCACTTGATCTGAACTCTTTGGAGGGAAATTAAACAATATGCTAAACACTATGCTAGCCGGTAGCGGTACTACCCAAAACCTAACATCGGAGCCACTGGTGAGTCAGTGAAACCTTCAAAAATATTATCTTCATCAGAATGCTGTGGTCTTAAACACCTGGCTATTTGAATGTGCCTTGTGTTGCTCTCAACTATAAGAGACCTCTGAGTCTATTTTTTTCTAATATATGTGAATTCCAAAAGATATAGATAGCTGTGTCTATATCTATCTGAATAGATTGTGTAATTTTGGATCAGCTGTTTTCTTTTTATATTTAAGTTGTATCAAAGATGGTACAGATTTAGCCAGTGAGTTTTTAATCTGTTTTCAGCACCATGGACAGCGGCTGCTCTGAGATTGACGCCTGTCGCTGCATTTGTGTGTATGCGCGCTTATGTGTATTTGTTCTACAAGTTTGTGAACTGGTTTGTGACTTTATTCTGCTTTCTGAGGCATATAGGTTTGCTTGGCTCAATAAAAGTGAGCATTAGTGTGTTGTTTGACGGTAGGATGAGGTATTGTTTGAATGGTAAAATTACTATCATAAGGGCCCGTCGAGAATGCTCCGCCCCCTCTGTACTGAGACCCACGCTCCGCCTCTGGACTCCGTGAAGATCAGAGCTCATCGAAAGTTTTCAATCAGATTATTCTTTCACTTACATCAGATTATTGTCATCCAATCCAGAGAGCTGATAACAAGAAGGAGTTGTGTTAATCCTGCATGGGCTTTAGCCCATCCAGAGGGTCACACAGTAATGTCACTGTCTGGCACAGATGCAAACAAAAGAAGCGCACAGTTCAACAACAATGTTTTAATGAAAATAAAGTTAATTGAAAACACAAATCAGGAATTAGTCCGGAGTGCCGAGATGTGTGGGGAGCTGCAGAACAAAAGTAGACCTCCTAAAGCAAGGTTCCAGGTTCACATCACCAGGTCGAAGGCCAAGGCAGAAACGAAGAGCAAGGAAGAAAAGCTGGCTGTGCAGCTCATCAGAACTGGAGAAGCAGATGAATGGCATAAGACAGAACCCTTCATTCTGGAAGCCACCTGCCACACTGTGTTAGAAGACAATCCCACACCGGATGAGGTCTAACATCCAGTTTCAATGGAGTTATTGCTCTTCAGGAAAATGATCCTCACCCGGCACCACAGGTGAAACAAATCACAATAATCAGCAAGCACTCTCTGCATCTGCAACCACAGCCCGGCATCGCCCACCTGACACAACAGGAGAAACAAAAATGATGCCACAGCACCTAATGTGGCTGCAGGAGTGCAGAACATCACACTCACATGCATCATAAGGTTAAGACAGTGCATTAGTCTTGAATGATGTGCAGTGCATTGTCACTTGTTCGTGTCACGAAAATGTGAAAACTGCAGTGATCAGATAAATATTTCAAGAGTCAGCCCTCACATGATTCATTTCACCTCCTCCTTTGTGCATCACACATATTTACAAAGCTAGCAGACACAAAGTAGTGCTATTTGTCATTTAGAGGAACATCTATTTCCACATAGTGAATTTCACAGCAATATTTATTATTCTAAACCTTGTTTCCTGAATGAGATGTCCCTCTGTTTGGCTCCACCTTGTCCAATATTCAGTTGGGTAACCATGTGTGTTTAATACTGAGCAGAGTTTTGCTCCAAGGGTTTTTTTGCACTTCACTGAAAACAGTCGTCTGCTCATGACAGAAGTACAATGGGAGTGGTGACAGTAAGGCAATGGTGTAAAACTGACAACTAAACGAAATGATCCCACGTTTTTAGGTTTCTCAGAGTCTAGCATGCAGTCAACGCAGAGAGAAACAATCAAATGAAAAGCCCTGCAAATGTATTCCAGATTAAGCGATTTGTCTTTATTGCTCTGAGATATGAGTGTGACTGATTGTTTGGCCTGTGAATAATGGGTTATCGTTCGGCTGGGATTTGCTCCTGATCACCATTATTTGCAGCACACATGTTGAATGAGAAGATGTTGACCGTCACTTCAAGATTTCCACTCAAACAAGGTTCTACAGTTTTTGAAATGTAGCTATTATAAAAATGAATACTGGCTTTCTGAATGTTTTGTACACTTCACAGTGTACTGGTTTCCTGAGACACTAAATTAAACTGACAGTATGGATTTGAAGTCCTGCAAGTGAAATGAATAAAAAGAGAATAGAAAGAATAAAAACCTTCAGCAAGTCATTTTATCTGCCTTGATTATTTTAATTATTTACTCATTTGTATTTGTTTTAAATGAATGTAGAGACAGTCAGAGGATTTCTATGTGGTGCAGCAGGAGTCCACCATGGACATGTCCTTCATGGAGAGTCTGTCCACCACTGCAGCGGACTGGGAGCTCGCCTTGCTTCTTCTCTGCTTCGGAGGCTGGTGACAAACATTGTGACATGTATTTTTAACAGGGCCTGTGCTGGGCCAGATATTAGTTAAGGTTGGTAAGAGTGATGAAGCGCTGAGCATTTTTTTTAATTTGTATAAACCGAGTACCACATCTCTGAAAATGGTAGAACACTTAACTTAAATCTAGTTGACTTCCCATTATGTTAGTTTCTTGTGTTGCTTTGACTACAGCAGTTATTGGAGGGCCCCAGCAGGGGGCGTCAAGTATGAGCTGAATGGAGTTTTTGTCTGTTTTTCAACAGATGTTCACTTTTTCTGGTCTCCTTTGTCATGTTGGCTGAAGTTGTTGGAAATGGTGAATGAGTGTATGTAAATTAAAATAAAATCCATCTTTGAATGAATGTGTTGGCATAATATGATGTTTTATGCTTAGTTTATGTCAAACCAGAGAACTTGTAACCCTGTAACACCTGCTTTTATTTGAGGTGGTAGGTGGTCCTGATGGGAAGTGTTTGACGTTGCACTTGTGCTATTGATGTAATGTTTGTGCAGGTGAGGCTAAGTGATATGAGATATCTGTGTTCACTCTAAAAAACACAATTTGGAATTTGTTATAAATGCAGTATGAACTGTGTCACTCCTGGCTTGCGGCTCCTGATTGGATTAATTGTGCTCAAAGTTCATGTACCAGTCTGAGCTTTTGCAAAATTGTTGAAGTTGTTCCTTGTGTGTGTGTGTGTGTGTGTGTGTGTGTGTGTGTGTGTGTGTGTGTGTGTGTGTGTGAAAGATCGCACAATTTTGCAAAACATACTGCTTTATTGGGTAAATGTGTTCACAGAACATGATAGCACACCAGATGCACATAACCCACAAGCTGTGTGTGACTGGCTGAACTGTAAAACAAACATCCAACATTAATATGGAGGCTCATTGTGAACAACCGTGCACTTTTGAAAGCAGACTCAACCACATGTGGCAAGGTCACACTGAGCCAGCACGACCCAGCATGGCACCCTAGGTAAGATTTTAATGTAACACCAATCTCCATTGGTGGCTTGCATATATTTGCTCACAAAAGCAATTGAATGTCATTGTTTTGGCTATTTTCTTTAACATGTTATGCAATTTAAGTAAGATAATATAAACATTTTTTAGTCTCACAAGTAAAAAATTGCATGCTTCACAAAAATAAACAAGAATCTGAAATACAAGATAAATTCCCTTATTACAAAACTCAAATTAATTAGAAAATAAACAATAATATCAGTAAATTCTAAATACAATCACATCAAACAATTTAAATAACCACACATTTTGCACACAATAATTTGATGCACATGACAAATTTACATAACACAACTGCAATAAATATCTTACCTATATACAACTGAAACTATGTGCAAAAAAAGGTATTTACTGAAGTAAATACTTTGCTTTTTCCCACTTCATTAATCTCTATTCACTTTGTAATCTAATTTAAAAACAGTTTGCATTAGAAGCAGTGGAAGCTGTCATTAATTTTTAGAGTTCACTTTTTTTTCTTTCTCTTCAGTGATTATGAATCTGGTAAAATAATAATAATAATAATAATACATTTTATTTGTAATGCGCTTTACATTTCAAAAGAAATCTCAAAGTGCTACAGAACAAGATTAAAAACAATTCTCAAGGCAGAAATACAAAGATCAGAAAAAAAAAAAAATCTTATTTACACTTTTGTCCATCCTCATCCTTCTTTGTTAGTATCATTTACAGCAATATTAACTGATCATTGTTTTAAATTTGAATGAACTTTTCCATTGTAATCCAATTGACTTTATTTTTGTAGCACATTGAAAACAAAACCAAAAAAAAAAAAAAAAATCTCCAAAGTGCTCTACATGGAATCATAAAAACAATAAAATAAATATTTTCCTTAAAGAATAACCAATAATTAATCAAATGCATGCACAAACCTAAAGTGAAGCTTTAACTAAAACAACAAAATCAAACAGATAAACTTGGTAAAATAAATAAACACAATATTTTAGGAGTTCATAGTACTAATAACTTTTTCATCTAAGGTGATTTTTTTCTCAAGTTTTTGGTGCTTCTTGCCATTATTGCCTATGTTGGACCAGCTGGCCCAGTTTAAACTGTTGTCCATTTGGAGCACAGCACTAAAAGTACTATAAAGAATAGAATGAAATAGAATATAATAGAATTTCTCTTTTTGTATGTGTATGTGTATGTGTATCTTTTTGTATTTTTGTTTTTGCCTTTTTCTGTTTACTTTTACTTGAACTGAAAAAAATAATAAAGATATTGTTTAAAAAAAAAAAGAAAGCACGTATAAGAAGTGGCACTGGGTCACATTATAGAATGCTTTATAGTCCAGGGGTCTATCAAAGAGCCATTGTTGTGATTTTTCAACAAATAGACTTACTTGAAACTTCAAAACATGTTTAACCATTCAAATGTGATTAACACATCTAGGGTTTCAATACAATGCACTAATTCAAGTTCAATACAATAGTTTTGAAACGTACACATTTTATGGCCATTTTTGCACATGATTTTGGATGTCATTCTTCTTTTTACAGCATTTTCAGGTAACTCTCACACTTTAGTATACAACATTGGCATTTTTGAATAGACTGAAATTAGAATAGAAGAGAAAAAATTAATCCCAAGTCAAAATTCCTTTCAGTGTTGCTGCATGAAGAGTCAATAGCATATTTATTTAAGGAAAACTGAATTAAAGATAAGACAGGTATGATAAAAAATTAAATAAATAGTTAAAAATATTAATTTAAGGCATCAGGTAATACAAGAAATTATTAAATTAACCAAAATACAACAAACACTACTTACAGGGAGGAGTTATAGAGCCTTACGGCCAAAGGAAGGACATTTTGTCCCAATATTTATGGTTTTCCACCTTTTTAGCTATTTTGTTCCATCATTTTGAATTTCATGAAGCCTTTTTCATTCAAAGAGAGAATTAATTTTGGAATTTTTTTAAATAATTTTGTTGTGTTGAAAAAAAAATGAAGATCCAATGTTTATATTATACATTGTATATTATATAGTCGACACCTCACCAAAGGGAAAGGGAAGGGAAAACTGAGCTACAGTAGAACACACTATATTACTCGTTTTTAATACAGTCTCTGTCATTACTGACACCTACTGGACAATCTACCACACTGCCTTTATAACAAACCAACCATAGTGTTCAACATGTGTTGATAAGTGTCACTATAAGTGTCTGAGAACACTATCAGTAGAAGCTTCTCAAATATTGACCAATCTAACATTACTAACAAAACAAGCATTGTGTTGAACAACACGGTATGCTATTGTTGTTGTTATACTGTAGTATAGCAGGTACAGAACATAAATAACTACTTATCATTTTCCCTCTGAAGCCTAACTGAGCTATCCCTACTATTCATTATTTATGATGTGAGTATTTTGTGTAAAATAGGACTAATCTTCCTATCTTTGATTTTAAATAGTGCATGGATAATTGCCTTCATGTAACATAATCATGCTTACACAAGATTAATTCAATATTTAATGTAGTTTTAGTGTGGTGTTCTGCCCAATAATGATAATTCTGAGTAGTTCAATGAAATCAATTGTGGACTTTTTTTCAAGGCTGTAGATTCTACTCTGGGTTACACTGAAATATAGTGGTGAAGATGCTGGCCTGACAACATTTCCAAACCGAAAGTATACCTCCCTGAAGCTGCAGAGAAGAAGTTGGCTGCCTTGTTAAAGGCTATGGCAAAGAAGAGGACCCTTCTCACCAAGCAAGATGTCCTTTAGCTGGTCTTCCAGTACTCACCACAGCACCAGATCAATACCTTTTCAAATTATGCTTTACATGGACAATGCCGGTTTTAGAATTTCTGTAAAATGTAACTTTATGGAAAATGATATCCAAAAGCCTGTAGTCCTGACACTATCAGGCTCTTAGCAAGGGGCTCCTTGATATAAGTTAGCTGGTGGTCTGAGTCGTAACACAAATCAGTGTGATCTGGCTCACTTGTCCTGAAACGATCCTTTTTTTTTTGTCTGGATTTAGGGCCTTTCCTTGTATGTGCATGTTTTTCCTGTCACAGTGTGGATTTTCTACACATACTCTGGTTTCCTCCTTCAATCAAAAAATATATGATAAGTTAATAACTGATGCTACAGCCCTGTTTACACAACATTTTGAAGTGAAAACAGCTAATTTTTGCTGTGTTATGGGTGTCTGTTTACACTGCAACAATGCTGGGAATCAATGAAAAGGGAACTTTTTTAAGGAAGTACTACAGTGCAACCTTTTGAAAATGCTTCATCTAGTGAAGAAACCAAGTGTTGTCTTGGGGGGAGGTGGGTAGATGGACAGTAGCCACTTTAGCCACCTTTCCTGAATTTGTTGGCCACCCCACAAAGCTCCAAAGCAACTACAAGTGTTGCACTGGTACAGCAAAGGATACAGATACAAATCATTTGACTGACAGTAAGGCTGCTGCTCTGTATCGAACTCCAACCTACCTCTGTCATTTTCTTAGTCTTCCTCAGTTTATAGCAACAGCCACCAGAATCAGATCAGAGTTCATGACTCCTCTCCATCTCATCTAATGCCAGAGCAGTGTGACCTTTCCAACAGTGTGTTTAAAGAAACCTGACATCTAAATATGGCACGGAAACAAAAATATTCCATATCAACTACTATGTACTATGAATGCTGCTACCATTAATGTTGCTGATATTGATACTGCTATCCAATTATACTACCACCATTTAAAGACCATTTAAAGCACTATATCACCACCAGCCCTCTGTTAAAATTAATGAAATTGCAGAAGTGACTGCTGCAGTAAAATATAAACAAGTTAAGAAATCTTAACAGAGGACTGGAACACATTTATTGAAAGTCAATATCAGATGACTTTATATATTGATTTAAGTTGTATTACTGATTTCAAATTTTTAATTCAATGTCAATATTAGGTAGCTTTTTTAGCAAACATGTTTTGAATTCTGTTAGTTTGTCCCCACTTCAGAAATGTCTTAGATATGGCTTTTATTATTATTAATGTATTTCAATGAAAGCCCATATTCAGTTACAATTGTTCTCCATTAGACTCATTTTTGAAACAGAAATTACGTTCTCAAAACAAAATGGACAAACCTCCAAACAACTTGGCAACTACTCTCAACAGAATGATATTTCTCATTCATTTCATCACATTACAAATATCTGAGTTTTGAAAGTCCTTTATTTGTCCCACAGGGGGAAATTGCAGAAAAGCCCATGTCTCAATGTCTCTGAACATCTTTGCGAATGATTAAGCACTGTTAGACCGGATTTAGCACAGTTTCCAAGTGAATATATCATGTTGATCTAAACTGATTGATTGATTCTCAGTCTAATGCTTGTTCTCTCCAAAACATATTGGCATCATTTCATTATATCAGCCACCACATGCAAAATCATCTTTTCAGCTGTCAAAATTAGTCAAGAACACTTCAATACCATGAATACCAGACATGGATCTGTTTACAGGAGGGTGAGGAGGGTGACCAGTGAAGACGTGATCTGTCAAACTTCAGCATCACTTACAGGACTGTGGGCTACATCCAATTTTCTTTTGTTGTTGTTGTTGTTTGTTTGTGTTTGTTTTACAGTATGCTGTACTCTAACGGATGGAAATTACTTTGTGTGTGAATAAAAATAACAATTTCCTTGGAAATATGAGTGCAATACGTGAAGTCAAAACTTGAAGGTTCTACTTGCTGTAAAATGTTTTTTTTTCTTAATTTTCTAATGCAAAGTGTATTCTTTTCTTTTTAACTATGGTGTTGTGCTGAACTATAAGACCATTTTGTCAATGATCTTAGAGTTTTGAAAATGTAATTTCTGTTTCAAGAAATGAGACAAACCAATGGACAAAAACTTTTTTCTTGGTGAAGATCAAGCCATGCTCCAAATGACATTCAGCCAGATTTTATCTTCTTTTTCGCAACAACAAAATGCATCTTTTACCACCAGCCTCCATGAAAAACTACAAATAATGCAGACACCAGCATTTTAGCAGTACAGAATAATTTTGAAATGTAGACTTTTCATCAAATATACACATATCTAAGAGTCATATTGGAGATTTTACATTCCTTCTTACTCTTTATCTGCAGTATCATTTAGGACCTCTGCATGTTGGTATTCAAGTGCACTTCTTCAAACTCAACAGTAGATGTCAGTGACAAAACCCCAAGTGGCTACACCGGGTTTTTCAGACCCTTGGTACAGTTTTGCACCCTCTTAAACACAACGTTCATTCCTTACAGTCATACCGAATTGTATCTTCTATGGGTTATTCTGTGTATATGAGGTATTTAATCTCGTATAGATAACTGCCTTCATAAAACACAGGTGTTTACAGGGGAGAAAAATAATCTGACTTTATTGAGAGCAGGATGCCCTGCTATGTTCCTACTCATGTTTGCCCATATTCAACAGGCACAAGAGAAACCAAAATCAAATAAAATAAAGGAGCATTTGCTTGAATTTAAAATAATTTAGAACATTCACTTTCTTCCACAGTTAACTCTCCTGTTACTCTTATAACTGCTATCCACTGGAAGTAACAGACATGTTTGGAGGTTGCCGGAAGCAGGTTAATTATTTGGTTATTAGCCTTTTATTCATTGCATTAAAATAGCCGAAAGACTCTGTAATACTGATTTATATAGAATACTGATATTTGTTATCATCCACAAAGACAGTGTTAGTGAGAACAATTTACCAAAAAAAAAAAAAATGCTTTTCTGTGAGCACCATTTACTGTACAACAGGGGGCAGTGTGTCTCACTTTAGATTAGAATGTCTCCCCTGTTGTTGTCTTTTATGTTTCTATGATGAAATGTGGAGAATAAAACACTGGCCAGGGTCCTCACCCTGACTGCTGTATTTTCTGTGTTATTTTAACAATCCCGACAACCTTAGTGCATATGAAATTGGAGAGTTTTATAGTCTATTATCATAAATCAGATGCTCCCAGCTATAGTAGTTTGTACCGATCAGTGTTTCTTTATTAGGTTTGAATAACAGAAGAATTCTCTCCCTCTCTTTCAAAATGCATTCTTAGTGGGCCTGAATGGTGGTCTTGGTGTATATATAAATATAATATTTTACCTGTAGCCAAAAAAGATAGTAATCAGTTTTAAACAATTGTAGGATTGTATATAATCATTATAATTATGCAAATTAAAGTGTGTTTCTCTTTTTCTATGTTTCTTCAATGCTTCAATGATGTAACGGCTAGAGTTTATTGCTTTTGTGACATAAAGATAAAAAAGAAGGCATTTTATCTCACTATCTAAACACAGTAAAGATTCAAACAAATTGTCAAATTCATGCATGGCCATCCTTTTGCGTGTACCAAGTACCAGTCCTCACCTACTTACAACCACACAGTAAACAGTGCTGTTGAAAGTGCTGACAAAACACCTAAATATAGTTATTTGTTTATATTTATTTAACCTTTGTTCAACAGGGTAGGTAATTTAAACACACTTGTATTTACTATGACAGCCTGAGCAAATGCTAGGCTCTTGGTAAGAAATTGCTAGAAATTGCTTACAAAAAGAAGAATACAAATAAAAGATCAACAGATTATGCATACAAATACAATAAGTAGTAAAATGAAACAATACAAACAACAAGCGTCAGCAAAAGAAGTTAGTGGGTTATGAAGCAGTGGAACTGTTCATTAGAGACCCTGAATTCTTAATTGGATATGGAATTACCCAGTTTTAATGTCTGGCTTTGCAGATTGGCATGAACAGACCTGAACACACAGTAACAGAGATTTACCCGATTACAGGACATATTACTTATAAACTTATTTTAAATAATTTGTTATATGTTTTATATTACCACAGTCCCGGAATTTGAGAATCACGATTCTAAAATTCTGAAAATGTCAAACACTGTAAAATTTCCACATACTCTTAAACCACCAACATTTTAAAACTCAACAATTCTAAACTGTCCAACACATTCTAAAGCTCTGAAACTACTCAATTCAATTCAAATCGATTCAAAATTTTAAAGAGTATTTTATACCATCTCTGCAAATAAATAGAAACAGCGCCACGACGCGTCGACTTGCATACTGTGCACAAAAATGGAATTGCAGCTGTGGGCTGTTTCCATGGTGATCAGTGCAACGCCGGAGATGGAGAAATGCAGAAAAAAATTCAGAATAATCATTTCATTAAATTATTAATTGTTTTGTATGACACCACATAAGCACGTAAAATAAACACCACTTATACCTGTAACAGCTTCCCCTCAGCAAAATATTCATTACCTGGCCATCAAGCCATCAAATATAATGAGAGACATCAGCTTAAAATGCTGAAAAAAGCAACAGTGAGTCCGTGGTTCGTTGTGAGCAGCACATATTCGTGTCTTGTGTTTTGTTCCGATGTCGGTGTATGTATAACATTATAATTACGGAGAGATGAGTAGTTAACTTTCTAAAGTCATCCCTCACTCATCCTCTCTTTCTCCCTGTGTGTGTGTGTGTGTGTGTGTGTGTGTGTGTGTGTGTGTGTGTGTGTGTGTGTGTGTGTGTGTGTGTGTGTTATCTGGAGCACAGCGGTGGGCCCTTTTGGCTCCACTTCCAGCTCCAGCCGGGACCGCCTCAGCCCTGCGCAGTCAACCATCAGCGGCGTCACTGCGTGCGGGGATATCCCGGTGAGAGGGGCAGACTGCTCGGGTAAGTGTCACAGCAGCTGCCGTCGAGCCCCGCTCTGTAGCCGCGCCGCTTCCCTCTGCAGCCCGGGTGTGTGCCGCTGTCAGGCATCACGGCTGTGCTTTTGCGTGTTTGATGACACGGGGTGACCGGAGGCCCGCTGACCCACATTCTTATCTAATGCTGCACGTTAGCAGCAGCAGCAGCAGCTAGCTCCGGCTAGCAGAGGCTTGACACACTTACGGCAGTACAGTATAGCGGAGGACTTAAACGCTCGTTTTGTGACTTAAAGTCTCTCTGCTGTGGGAAAACAAGGGCCCTGCGTGTGTTTTCCTCCACGGATAAAGCCCTCCCGCTGCGCTTGTCATACGTCTCGGTGAGTGTTATCAACTAAAAAGCTCTGTTTTTGTTGCTGTAATTGGCGCTAGCATGTAGGCTAGGTGGCATTAGCTTGTAGCAATCAGTGCCCGATGTGCCGGCCGGCATCAGCGGCAGTGAAGGGACAGATGAAGAGATGTGCTGTGCTTGGTGTCTGTCACCTGAAAACTGTCCTCGCATCTGATTTCTTTTACACGCACAGTTAACCAGCGCTTGCCTTTTCACATTTAATATTTATATTTTCCAGTCTCCGGAAACTGCGTTTCTTGCCAGTTGTATTTTCGCTTTGTACTCTGCCGATCTCCATTCAGCTGATATGGCATCACATACGGTGACTAAATCTATGCAATTCCAAGTTCATCAGCAAAACCTGGCCAGTAATATTGCATCTCAGCTCAAATGAAATTTGATATAGAACTCACTGACATGATTTGGCTGCGAGTCACAGGGTATACAGTTTGATCTAGATATAAATCAATTCTCTGAGCCTGCCACATGCATTTAAGTCGAACAGGTGAGGCAAGTTGTTCACTTTGAAACTTCAAATGTGCGTCCTCATAAGAGGATATGCATTCATTTATTAAGAGTCTTTATACGATTTAAAACAACACACTACATTTTTAATTCGTGACTCAGATTAATATTGTTTCAAACCTTTATATAAAACTAAAGTCAACTAATGTCTTGTTCTGACACGCAGACTCACATTTCTATACAACTAGAATATTCACTGTCCTTTTATGTATTATTCCTTCTACCTAGGTTTGTAAAAGAATAGTTATGGGCTCAGATTGTAGATTCCATTTTAAATATTTGTGGTTCAGTCCTACATATCCTTATGTCAAAGTCTCCTCTAGCAGGATGCTGAACTCCCAGATTGCCCCCACTGTCTGTGTGCACCTTGCATGACAACCAGTGCCACGAGCTTATGACTCTATGAGTGTTTGCAAATGTGAGTGATCACATAGTGTGTTGAGACTCCTGAAGCAATACAATATGTTGTAAAACTGAAGTCCAGTTAAATGTATTTAATTACTCTGTAATAATCTAGTGAACACCATACTACTAGTTCAAATTCTTAGTATGGCACTTGTTGATGGAAACCGATGTTCACATGAAGACATAGCAATTTCCATTCCATACTTAAAACTATCTATCTATCTATCTATCTATCTATCTATCTATCTATCTATCTATCTGTCTATCTATCTGTCTATCTGTCTGTCTGTCTACATGCACATCATAGTGGAGGCATCATTTTGATTACTAATTACTCTTTATAGAAACACCCCTCAATTTTTATTTTAAATTGAAGGTCATAAAAATGATCCAGTCTTCAGAAAACTGAAATGTTACTCAACATATGACATTGCTGAAATGAATGGCTCTTAAGTGAAGTTTTATTTTTATGTGATGTTATGTTTGTGCTTGTTTATGTCTGCATAAGCCCCCCCCCAAAAAAAAAAAAAGTATCTGCCATGCTGTCTTTACAGCTCTGACATCCAAATGTGAGGGATGCAACTAACTGCAAATTTCAGAAAGTCAGAATTTATTTACATCATTAGACAAGCAGCATATCAGCTGTTGAAACTCACACATTTTACCTTTTCACAAAACATATTGGCTAATTTTGAATTCGATGGGAGCTACACATGTCCATCTCCCCTCACCATCATTCTTCTCACAGCAATCTATGCAGTGATGCTGCATAGATCAGTTTCTGGGGCTTTTGAAAAGATCGTTGGCCCATTCTTGTCCAATGTGGGTTTCTAGCTGCTCTGGGTTTTTCGTAAATGTTTACTTTTCATAATACACCAAACATTTTCCACTGGTAAAAAGTTTGTACTGAGGGATATTCTCACCCAGGTTCTTCCATTGTGGGACCATGCTGGTGTGATGAATCCAGTGTGTGCCTCACTGGTTTGTGTGTGTGTGTGTGTGTGTGTGTGTGTGTGTGTGTGTGTGTGTGTGTGTGTGTGTGTGTGTGTGTGTGTGTTTTGCAGTTTAATGAAAAGTTGAATAACTTTTAAAACACTCTGGTCCTCCTCAGTGCTATTTTTCTACAATCTGCTATTAGTGACTGTTTGCCTATTTAGCTGGGTACAAAATGCTCCTCCTGAATGACAATTTTTGTTTCCTTGTAGCTGTTTTGTGATGCAGCTGCCATAATTCCAAACAGAGATATATTTATGAAATGGCAACATGTCTCAATTTTGAATAGAACTTTAAAATCATTGTATCAAGTTTTATATACATAGATACATTTTACCACCCTTTCTTCATCAACTTACATGATAGTTGTGTTTACACTAGACTTGATGCAAACATCAAGAACTTTTGGAGCTATAAGTGGAGCATTGAAAATATTTTGACACCTTTTTTCGGTGACAGTGCTGATGTGTGTTGCAAGTGAGCAAAGGAAACCAGGACACACTCTCTCTCTCTTTCTCTCTCTCTCTCTCTCTCTCTCTCTCTCTCTCTCTCTCTCTCTCTCTCTCTGCATTACTTTTAAATGGCAGAAAAAGTGGGATTGACAGCAGTGAGCTATGAGAGAGGGATATCTACATGTACAGATTACATTAATTACATTGTTACATGCTACGCCTGATATTGTAATTACTTTATGCTTGTCATGCTGGGCTTTTACACACACACACACACACACACACACACACACACACACACACACACACACACACACACACACACACACACACAGGTATTTGCCTTCATACGCAGTATAAGCTGGCTTGTGGCAAGTGCATTTATCTGTTTGAGGACTTGATAATAGGTGGAGCTACTTAATCTGTGTGTATAGACGAGATACTGGTATTGGCACACTGCTTACTGGCAAGCTGTTACTGATCTACTGATTAGAGATCTTGAATTTTTGGAATTGTGGAGCTCCATGTGGAATGTTCCACATTTCATATGCAAGTAATTACTGCCAAAACCTCAGGCCTGTGTTGCAGCTGTTTATGTAAACGGCACATACAGTGTGTTAGGAATAACTGCTATAACATCATCAGTCATAGAGCAACCTTAATTATGAAGTTAAACTATTTATTTCCATTCACAAGGTGTCAGTGAAGTGATCTTTACTAATACATAACCAATTTCATTAGTCAAGATTGGTCATATGTTTTCTGCACTCTGTGAGAGCAACTATCATGAGGCTAAAGACTCAACCCTGTGTTGTGACTCACTTCTTGAAAAGGTATGACTTGGACTTTAGTTGACAGCTCAATACTTGAATGTCAGGGCTGCTGCCCTTTGTGGTCCTTACCTTTTTTAATCAGTCACACTTGATTGGTTGTTGTTGAGAATAAGAATTGACACGAGAATAAAAGCATTTAAACTTCAGCATTTTTTCATGATCTACAACTCTTAAAGGTATAATGGACGATTTCCTCGAAAAAGTCTAAGCCAAACGTCTGTTACTCGCTTTTTGAAAACGCGCATGCGCCAGACCATCCTACCTGCTCTGCTGCTCCTACGAGCATGCTTCATGCCGTGACGCAAGCATTTCTTCAGCGTGATTGACATGTCAGAGGACCAATAGTTGACGCTATCATCACGCCATTCATTGGCTAAAACATTGTCCATTATACCTTTAATGTGTACCACGTAATAAGAATTGAAGATCAATTTACATAGTTTCATATTAGATTGGATAAACTTGTCATCATAGTCATGAAACGTGCTAATTTTGTTGTTAACCATTTAGCTGTTAATCGACGAAATGTTTTCACTGCTTAGCACATCATCCAGTGATGATTGAATGTAGGTCAGTCATACTGAGGTTACTATAATAAAAAAAATGTGGAAAATACTACCCAAACTTAAGTAGTACAGTATTTGACAACAGGATTATTTCCTGTTCATAGAAAAACTATGAGGTGTTTTTGCTCAAGTAAATGCAATTTTTTCTCACATTTTCTGACAGACTTGTTGACTTTAAAGGGATCAAAAGGGAGAAAAGTTGTCTTGAATATCCTTCAATAATACCAACCCCAGGGTTTCTCTTTCATTTTAATGAGAGCTCTGTAAGTCATTAAACAACATCTTTTCTGTTGTTAGAGGGATCGCCTGTATAAAACCCTGTTGTAAGTTTGGTGTTGTGGTGCTTTAATCCAAATGATTCTTAAATCAATCTGTCACCAAAGCATTCAAATTATTAACAGCAGAAGTAGCCATAAAAAGCATTTTGATTAGTCCATTTTATCCATTGATACATAACACAGATAAGAAAAAAATCTACAAATTTATTCAGCTGGTTCCTCCTCATTATCCTCAAGAGGACTTCTTCAGCTGCAGGCACATTTGTTCCTGAGAATTCGTCCTTGCCACACACAATGCTGTGGGTCAGGCTGACCTGTTTTTTTTCTTGGTTTTTTTTTTTGTTTTGTTTTTGTTTTTTTGAGATCTGAGACGCATGTACCTGTAGAAGACATTCAGCCGTGACTTATTTCTATGGCTGATCACACCAGCAGCAACAATGTTCAGATTCTTTGCACACAAAACAAATTATCTCTCTGGCGTTTGTGTCAATATGTACAGTGATAAAGTTTTAACACAAGCTGACAAGCTTTAGAGGAAGACCTGCTTGACGTTGAACTTCAAACTAGACAAAATGTTTTACCGAGCCAGTGATGACATTTCTTTGACATTTAAAGTTGGATTTCTTATAATGCACTGTGCCGATGATTAGTATTGACTCAGCATACATCTTCATAGAGTCACACGGCCTTGTTGTTTTCAAGTTATCACTAAATGATAGAGTGATTATACCTTGAAAGTCAAGGTTCAGGTCACTTTGACATCAATGTTGTGCTTTGTTTTTCAATACAGTATCAACACCTATCAAAAACTTTTTAAAGTCTTTTTTTTAACAGCCAGGTTGTATTTACCATGCACAAATACAGACTAAGAAGAATGGATGGATGGAAGGAGGGTTTGATTTTTTATATTGATCATATCTGGCACTGGCAGTCATTTGTCTAACAACTATTGTTGGGTTGGAAGACGAGACAATCAGCCATGCATGCAAACAAGCAAGAGTAAAGTTTTTACAAAATATAAATTCAAAGTATTTTCTCATTTTACAGTCTTTCTGTTCTTTCTTTGTGCTGTAGCATAAAGTACTACCAAAAAAAAAGTACATGCATTCAGTAATGCGTATAACAAATTTAAGGCATAACCAAAAAGATCAGTACTACTCTTGAACATGAAATGTGGCCTATGATCCAGCTTTCAGTTTTATTCTGAGTTCAGCATCACAACAGCACCAGGGCATCAGAAACAATGACATATGTTGGTTGTGTTCCACGTAAGCCTGATCGATTAAGTCAGATGTCAGGAGTAACCATGACTGTTGACCTGGGGCTCAAACTGTGTTGATGAGAAGCCAGCTACAGGTGCTGGACAATGTTGTGAAGGTGCTGGCCACAGGCTTTTAAAAATGCTGCAGCTCAGCTGCTTTGGATGGCAGCGAAGGTGATGTGCTACAGGAGGAGCTGCCACAACTGGAGCATTACAAGTAAAATAGCTTGAGCAAAACGTGCGATCCAGAAGATCTGTGCAATGAATAAACTGAGGACATTGGAGACGGTAATAAGGAAACTTTTGGGAAGTTCAGAAAAGTCATGGCTTGTTATCAATGTATAAAATTGTAGTGTAGATTACTACAGCCGTCTAATTTAACAAGTTTATTTAACAAATGAAAATTTGTGCTTTAGTATAAAGATTTATTCTCTATTTTTCCCCCCCAAAATATCAATCTTAAAGGTTTTCTTATAATCAGAGCTGTCAGATATACCAATATGGTAACTTGTGGCATTTTGAGAAGCATTTATACATGTAATTTGGTTTTATTATAGTTTTAACTTAATTGAGTGAAAACTAACAATACAGTTTCCATCCTATTTTTTCCTTACATTTTTATTATTCTATGCTATCTTATTCGCTCTGCGACACAGAGGTGCTCTAGACGATCCCAGCTGACGATGGGTGAAGACAGGATACACCTTGGACTGATTGTCAGTCCAACACAGGGGATATTCACACACATTCACACCTCCGATAGCTGTAGAGCCTGTTTACATGATGACGATTTCAAGTGAAAATGGATAACTTTAATAGCATTTTGGGTTTCTGTTTGCACAACTATGATGCTCGAAGCCACTGAAAAATGGTTTTTGGAAACAACTCCCACAGTTGAATTTTTTGAAGGCACTTGTTTGCCTTGTAGTTGCCGTACACACATGGAAAAAAAAATACTTCAAGAAAACCCTTTTAGCCATCTTCTTGTTCAACACTGCTGCTGCATGTGCGCACCACAGCTGTGGTAAATAGCTCTTTTCCACATGCGTGAGTAGATGGTCAGTAATAAACATGGCAGCCCCCAGAGTGGCCAACATGATTCTCATATGAATGTCTGTGTACTCCCATTGTTAATGGTTATCCCATATTGTTTTCTTCACATATGTAGTTTCATCACAAAAACTAACATTGGGCCCCGCTATTGGTCCAACATGTAAACTACATAATTTTCATGTTTCAAACTGTTGCTGTGTAAACGGACATATTTTTGAGAATGTTGCCGTGTAAGCACGAAACACCAAAGGAAAAAGTCAAAAATGATGAATTTTTACTTGGAACGCCACATGAACAGTGCCATAGTGTCACCTCACATTACCTCACTTAACCTCACATTTTTAGACAATGGGAAGAAACTGTTTCACCCTGGTAAAACCTTAGCAGGCACAAGGGATAACATGTAAACTCCACACAATAAGGCCCCCAAACCTGGATTGGAATTGACAGTTGTCTTACAATGAATTAAGAATGCTGACAGTCAAGTCATTTTGTGACCTGTCTAAAGACAGCTTCATCTATTATACTTATTTTACAGACAGCATGTAAAATATTGTATCAAATTTTAACTCTTTCTCTTTTCAGTTTTCTTTTCCCCCCTTCAGTCGATATTAATAGATTTGTTCTCAGTTGTGCAAGAGAGGTTTGGCTCACTTCAAATATAGCTTTGTTTGTTTTAAACTAGGTTTTATAAACTCTGTACCAATTATTGACTAAAATGAGTTTTGATGGCACAGCCAAGCCTACTATGCTCCTCTGGCTGCAGTTGATTCAAGTAAAAATGGAAAAAGCTGACCTACATGGAGAACAGTGGCAATTGAAAGCCATTTTAAAGTGATGCTATCTAAAGTTACAAAGATTGAGGGGGGAAATGGGTCAAGTCTGTTTGCTTTTATTGATAAGTCATGTGGATTGAAGCACAAAATAATTATAGCACCAGAATTGTCACAAACTGCTCCTTGATTTAGACATAAGCCGATATTTTTTTTGCTTCACAACTTGCAACGGCACCATTTTCAGACTATGTGGGGGTAATAGGTAATGTTTCAATAAACTCAAGTCATAAGAAATTTAGCGAAATGAATATTTGAATAAAGACGGTACTCTTCAGCTCATCTGAGACGTAAGAGAGTTGTCTGCGTGGCTGCATCCTTCTGTGCAGGTGGCTTCGTTAACGCCAAGCTCTTACGGTGCCACATAGATACTTGGGTATCTGCAGACACAGTGTGTACACACTGCATTTTGTCAAAACTTACCATAGGTGTTGGTATTCTGTATGCTATAAACACCATGCCACTTTGTTGTGTCAAAAGATTCTCAACTGAATAATAAGAGTCAACTAAATAGATGTTTTGGGTAATCATTAACATAACTTCATCACATGTTGAAAGTTCTGCAGTGGTTAAGTCAAAACTCCTATCGCCACCAATTTTCTCCCAGTAACGCAGTATGACCATTAAGTTCCCTTCAAATTGTTTAGCTGCCAGAAAGCAAACCTCTGTTGTCCAAATGATGACTAATGGCTTAGGTTTTTAATGAAATATATAGGTGTGCTTGTGTACGTATGAGTGTTTTTGAACTGTCCCCTCATTTCGACAGGGCTGTGGTAGACTCACAATGACCCAGATGTTTTACTTCTGATTCAGCAAGGTTTTTTTTTTTTTTTTTTTTTTTTTTTTTTTTAAGGGGGGGTGTCATTTGTAGACTCACCATTGTCTCCTTGTTCATCAGGTGGGGAACTCAAACAGGATATAGCGACAGAGTAAGCCGTCATGTGGTGAAGCAAGTGGCTAAAAAAATCATCACTCAAGGACAGAAGGTAAAGCGTTTTATATTGACCATACACATATTGCTTTTGGTTGCAGCAGTGAACTGTTTGAAGCCTATTCACATCTCGTACATGGACAAATCTGGGTTAATGCAGCTGTCTGAAAGCTAGTATTAGCTCATTATTCATGTTTTAGAGTTTCTCTATTTTTGTTTTGCTTTATAGTCCATGGGGAAAATGAGTATTTTGGACTCAGTGCATCCTTTTCAATAATTTCTCCTCTTAAAACATTTTAATTAATGTGTTTCAGTATTGTTGCAGATGTTACACAGTTGATAAGCCTAGTTTTATTAATATTGCTCTGTGCTAGCTAGCCAAAGTCTATAGGCACACCTATAGGCTGGCAATTCTTAATTTAATTAAACTGAACAATAAACTGAACAGGTGTCTGGCAGGGTGCGAACTGACATGGATAAGTAAAGAGTAATGTAGCCTTGTGCAACGTCTTCTGTGAATAATCCCGGTCACAAATACATGTAGAACAAAAAACAAAAAAATCAGAGTATGATAAAGGTCATTAGTGTACGTATATTGTGCAGGAAAGTTATTGTGACGTCTGGGTTTTCTTCTTGTTTTGTTTGCAAAGAAGACTACTGTGGTTTAAGTGGCTGTCTGATTCACATGATCAGCAGATCAGCAGTCATATTCCCTAAGTGCTGTTGGTCAAATGGTGGTCATATTGTTTGAGTACAGTCTGTGTCATGACTTGGTTGTAGGACCGCAGTCATTTCTTTATCACTTCCCCTCTGCTGCCAGTCGTCCTTCTGAACTCCAGTGACCCACTTGGCATCTGTATGAGGCCCCTGGCTGAGGTCCTCTTCTTCTGGGACAGGACGCAGGCAGCAGTGGAGGGGCCCCTGCCAACCACTGCTGCTTGCCTCTCAAACATTCCTGTCTGTGTGCTGTGGAGTGAAAATGCAAAAACAAAGACTCCTTTTATGCTGCTGGGCCAGCGGATGTGTGTGCGATGAGTGGAAACACAGCTGGCTGTCCAGCGTTGACTTCAGTTGGTATAACTGTGCAATAGTATGGTGAGCTATGCTGGCAAGCTTGGGTAGTGGATTTTACTTTGTGAAGGCCAAATGACCTGGACATTATTAAAAACCGTTCACCTTCATCAGGGAAGAGGCCAGCCCTTGAACTGAAGCATCTATATTTGCTGTGTAGCATCAGGATGTGCTTACCTTGAAACTACCTCACAGGATATATGACTAAGCAGTTTGTTCTCTTAAAATGTTGAAGTTGATTCATGTGACAGCATTGGCTGCCACGCTTTTTGTTGTTTAAAGGTGCATTAAGGAGTTTGCACGTTTTATGCGAAACGGCGGCCCCTGCAGGCCTTGGCCGTAATGCAGCTTAGTGAAAAACTCATGCCTGTGGCTTCCGTGCACGGAAGAGGGGAACTCCTTCCTTGCTCTTTTAGTAGCGCTCGAGTAAGATTTAAGTTTCTTTTACCTGGTGGAGTCTGTGCTGGAGTTGTGGCAGTGCTAGAAGCCAGTCTTTTCTTACTTTCTGTAAGATCCTGCTCAGTTGTTGCTCACGAAGCATCTGGCGGAGTAATGGCGGACAAAATGAAACTTAACTCCATCAGGCCAGCCGGAGCGTGCATTACGTCATTCCTCTCAAATTCTCCTAAAAAAAATGCTGGTGCCGGACCGGCACTGCAACTTTCAAGTGACAATTTAGCGTTGTTAGCGATACTTACAATGAATATGTCAGGGCACATTGTACACATCATTAAAAATGTGTAACATATTCATGGTGGAAAATAAGTATTTTTAAAGTTGAAAAACTCCTTAAAGCTGGTGTCCGGAGTTTCCGTTCGTTTCCAACGTATGTATCATTTTTCAACAGCGCTTAAATGTGTCAGTCTGGTTCGATACTACAATATAATATTAGCATAACGCAATATAAAAATTTATTTATGAGCCCCGCCTTCGTCTCATAGACCCCCATGTTATCCGAAAAAGCACCGGTCAGCGTCAGCCAATAGATTTCGAGCTTCCGCATTCTCGTGTTGTCAAAGTGTGCGGCAGCCAGAGAGCACGGCCGCTCGTCCAGGCAGAGGTGAGTTAGCAACGCAGCAGCCGCACCGCTTACCTCGGATATATCCATGGTCTGCTGAGCATCCACCGTAAACAGCTAAACATGGAGGATGCTGTAGGACTCGGAGGCTCTCATTTTCACCCGACAAATAATTCGCGTGCACAATTAAGGGGCGTGGCTTGGTCGCTCATGAAAGCAGAGGGAGGGGGAACCTCGAGACATTGGATTAAAAAAAACTCTCTCTTTCAAAACTCCGGACAGGAGCTTTAATGCACCTTTAAAGCAGCATGACAATTTTCTAGGGATTTTCAAGTGGTTTAAGCAAATTTGCAGCTCCTACTTCTTATCTGCTTTCAGTTCAATACTTTGTCTGTTTGTAGCTTTAGAAGATAGAGGATTGATGTTTGCTGGTATCTAGGATTTTTTAAACTTAAGATAGTGACTTGAGCAGCAACAGATGGGGTCATCGTCGGGTCACTACGGTAATCCCCTGCTCTCCGTGACAAGGTATCAGGGGGATGATGAGAAAAACAAAGGTTGCCACAGATTCAGACTTTATCTAATCAAGGGATGTATTACACAACAGACTGTTGACAGTAAAAAAGGTTAAGGGTTGCAAAAGTACTATCTTTTTAGGAATTTTGGTTTATGCAAAAAAATGGAACTGAAATTTACATGGTGTATTTTTTTTAAGGCTCTTGTCACAGACAGTTAATGTTAACATACTAACCCTGTTACTTGCTTTCTTTAGTGTATGGTCAACCCAATAATTTAAAAATCGAAATAATAGAAAAAGTGACTGTGATCACAAAAAGAAAGAAATTATTCTAGATTTTAGTGTCTCCATTACTGTTGCAATAACACAGCATCAGTAGGGTAAAAATAACCTGTCTCATGACAGTCTTAACCCAGCTCACACTCCCTCAAGTACACAAAACGATTACATGCATTCTTTTTAGTCTGATATGATAATTAAAATAGGAAACACTCGAACATATTGGCATGTGATTAAATCTTTCTAAGCTTTAAAGCGATACTTCAACATTTTGGCAAATTGGCCCATTTAGCGCAATTCCTTAGTCATTTCGAACAGAATACTTACTTTTTTTGTGAGGGCGAGCTATTGTTTATTCAGAGGTGAGTCGGGGAAGGTTTTCAGGACGGACACAATGGAGGTGAATGGTATTTTTGTTCCCCCTCGTCAAACTCATCAAATACGCAATCCAACAACCCCAAAACACTTTGGTGGACACGTTATAATCCGCACATTCACTACGCTGTGAAATATTAATGCAAAATTACCAGATTGAGTTGTTTATGCGAAGATTGCTAGGACGGAACTACTTACTAAATATGGCGTCTGGGCGTAGTGATTTCAAAAGAAAAAGTAGTTCCCAGTATTTGCTTCAGTGTCGTAATGCTACTAACTAAGTATGCTGTTCCAAATGACTAAGGAATTGCGCCAAATGGGCCAATTTGCCAAAATGTTGAAGTATCGCTTTAAAAGAAGAAAAAAAAATTTTTTGGAACTTAGTGGCTGTATTTTAGAAAAGTTTGGGGTGAATTGGACCAACAATAATACAACATGTCCTTTTGCTTAATCTGCTAAAATTTAAATGATCTTGTACTTTTTGTTGGACAAACCTCTGAGCCAGACAGAATCTAGGCAACGTTATGTAAAAGATAAAATATCTAAGTTACAGTTTTATTGGAACAAGCTATTTATTTCAAACTAAAAGCGACAAATTGATTGTCTTTTAAATTCATTTTTATATTAGCATTGTTATTGAAGGTTTGTTGTTTATCAGTATAATTACATTGCCGTTGATGCAAACTGTTCTCCCCATGTGCGCGTGACTGCTCTCTTACAGTCCAAAACACATGCACTCTGGCTCCCTGAGCAAGACTCTTGGCCCCCACTAGCTTCCCTCACCCCCAGGTCATTATTGAAGTTTTAAATTAACTCACCTGGTAAAATAAAGGATAATTAATTAATTACATGTTGCGTTATATGAACAAATTTACAATTTGTCATATGTCAATTATATGAATAAGTACTTGTTTGTTATTGAAATGTAAGAAAGTTGTGAAAAAAATGTGTCCAGCACTTGGATGTCTGTACTATACAATCTGTAGACAGAAAACATGCAGCTCTGTATCATGGAGATTTTTATGAATCTCACCAAGATTTAGATCGTTTTAGCATAGGACATTTTTAAAGCCACGGACTGAGCTGGATGCCTACGTCAGGACATTCCATGAATTTATTTGATCACAAATAAGCTTTTTTGCACAAATTTACATGACGTTTTCTGATTGTGTCAGACTTGTGTTGTGTTTTGGCTGATGCTTATGGCAAAGACTTTTGAAAGGTTTTTTTTTTTTTTTTTTCCAAAATGCTTTGCCCGGCGTCTCCGTGTAAACATGGAAAGCACAACCTCTGAAAAACTGAGTACTGCACCTGTGCGATACTGTCATGGTGAATAGTCCTGCAACTCTGAAGGAGATCAACACTAGTAAGTGAGGATCCCAGGTGGTGTTGGTGCTGTTCAACCTTTAAACTGTACCAGCTACGATAAAGTGAAGTTTTCAGACCTCTTTCCCTCAGCTTGAACTGAAAGCTCTTATGTAGTCATTAACATATCAAATTCATTATAGCAAAGGAGTAGAACTTCTTTAAAACAAAGAAAAGTGATGCTGCTTGTAATTCCAACAAGGGCTGGAGTCTTTAGTGTACCTCTGTACTGACTGCAACTGTACTTTTCATAGACGAGCAGCTTATATACTCTGATATGCTGATGGAATCTTGACTTGAATAGCATACGGAGTGTAGTGAGTTCAGATCCAAGTCATTGGTTTTAATTACAATTATCATCACCTTCAACACTGTTATTATATTACCAATTTGTACAAGCTGCTTTCTCTGCTTTTTTTTTCTCCATTTTTTTCATCAAGAGCTAGCTATATGTGTTGATTTTGTTTTGACTTGAGTTTGACCCGATCTCCTTCATACCATATCTCTGTCCTCTGGTTGAAGCACCGACACTCTGCTTCAGACGAGAGTTAAAATGAAGGGCATGACTTGTGGTTGACTGATGCTAAGTGATGCAGAACCATGTCCACTGCATGAAAGCTCAGTGCAGCCGTGTCTCCAGGACACATGTGTCACCGTCACTGATGTCACAGCGTTTTCCACACTCACACTGGAGTTCATGACAAAGGCATTTGCTCTCTGTAGTCTAATAATTCTCAGAGTGTGATGGAGGGAGTATCAGCTGTGGAGGAATCCAGCAGGGCTATTTTTACCCTGCGCGGTGAGGCTGGTTGCTATGGTGTTGCCCGTTGGCACAGTTGCTGTGTTGGCATCCCAGCGTGAGGTGTGGTGGGGTGCGTGATTAGCAGCGCCACAGATACACTTCAGAGTGACTCATATCCTCAGAGCTCTGCTGCCCTACATCTGAATTTGTGTGCACACACCCACATACATGTAGATGCACGATCAGAGAAATTTAACAGTTCTGGGTGCGCAGTGGAAACATGGTAATAAAAACAAAAACAATCACTCCGATTGGATGTGTTTCAACAGAGAACCAGCAACACAGGTGACGTGTGTGATTCTTCATTTCTTGTTGTCTGATAGGTTGAAATTTCTTTCAGCTGATGATTAGCTGTTGAGAGCTCAGCACATCTGCATCACTTTTTCCTCTGACGTCTGTTTCCATTGAGGCTTAGGGAACACCAGGAAGTCTTTGCTTGTCATGTGATCAAACAGGGACACTTGAGAGGGAGGCACTTTGATTGCCCTGCTCACGCCATTTGTGAAACTACTCGTCGTGTAAGATGGGCAGTTTTTTTGAAATATTTTTGCTGGCAGTATTATTAGTAAGAACAGGAAGGTGTTGCCTGTGGAACTGTGATTAAGTTAGATCGGCGGAGGAGGAGGAAAGTAGGTCATTGGGCCAGCAGGTCAGTGAAGCGCAGATGACATCACAGTTATACAACCCCTGCTCTCCCACTTACACAATGCTGAGAAGTCTGCCTCCACCACTGCTGATACAAATGTCACTGCTTAACATTTTCCCACCGTCTCTTTTTCCTTTTTTTGCTTGCACAATGCTAAAATGTTATTAAATTGCCTGGCATCAGCTGTTTCCTTTCCTTTTCTTTCTGTCTGTGATTCAGATCACTTAGCTGTTTTTACTCAACTGTAAATAAATAAATAGATAAATAGATCAATAAATACATAAGAACAAGTAAGAAAACCCCCTCTCTGGTGCTGTAAGCAGTAAATCTATAGATAAAGCAGCTTCCTACAACTTTTCACTCCCCTTGATAGCTTTACGGTTCTGTGTAGTTACAAACTCGTGTTGACAGATAATATGCCTATTTGTGTCACATGTAGCAAATGTAAAGCTTAAAGGCGCATTAAGGAGTTTTTCGACTTTAAAAATACTTATTTTCCACCATAAATATGTTACACATTTTTAATGATGTGTACAATGTGCCCTGACATATTAATTGTAAGTACCTCTAACAGCGCTAAATTGTCACTTGAAAGTTTCAGTGCCGGTCCGGCACCAGAACATTTTTGGGGAGAATTTGAGGGAAGGTGATGTAATGCGCGCTGCCGCTGACCTGATATCCTTAAGTTCGTTTTGTCCGCCATTACTCCGCCAGATTCTTAGTGAGCAACAACTGAGCAGGATCTTCCAGAAAGTAAGAAAGGACTGGCTTCTAGCACTGCCACAGCTCCAGCACAGACTCCACCAGGTAAAAGAAACTTAAATTTTACTCGAGCGCTACTAAAAGAGCGAGGAAGGAGTTCCCCTCTTCCGTGCACGCGAGCCACAGGCACAAGTGTTTCACTGCAGGGGCTGCTGTTTCGCATAAAACGTGCAAACTCCTTAATGCACCTTTAAAATTAATGGGCCATAGAAAAATACTCCTCTGTGCCCTATTTAACCCTCTTTCAGTTTCCCTCATTGAAATATAAATGCTCACAGTATTAACATAATTTTCTTATGTTGTTCAACTTCACAGCAAATTTATGTAAACTATGTTTTTTCACAATCAGATAAACACTATCCCAGTGCTGATGGCGCATACTATGTATGTTCACACTTATACTGTTGATACTTCTGTTATTTTCTTTACATTGTTCGTTACTTAATGTGACCACCAACAGGGTTCCGTGTTAACAGTCTATAGATCTGAAGAAAGCTGCACATATCTCTAGAAAACATAATGTCATACAAAGGCCACACTATGGTTAACGAAGTACAGACATGCTTTTTTGTTTTTTTTTTAATAATATTTAGAAATTAAACAGGGCGGTCCTATTTTTGGGGTGTAACATTCAGCTTCAACAAACATTCAACAACGAGAGAAGGAGTGAAACTGAGTCAGGAGAGCTGTTTAGAGAACTTTCTGTGACCAGGAAACAAATAAAGTTGGTTTTTCCTGTTGCTGGTGGGTTTTTTTTTTTTTTTTTTTTTTTTTTTTTTCAATTACAAATAAATTTCAATGAAAAGAATTTGGTCTTCATCTACTTTTTAGCAGATTTGAGGCTAGTAGATGGAGGGGTTGTCTATGTATCAGTTTTGAAGTTACAATCAGACTTCATCATTTGCAAAAAATGTGTTTAAACAGTGGCACTTTGTATAGAGGTGGCTGCTGCCTCTGTAATGTATGTGCTGATGTGGACTTTCTGACTTTTTTTATGTGGTTCTGTCTGTTTAGCCTCCTCTGGAATTTGATGATGTCTCACTTTGTACACGTTGCTTGTATTGTAGACTGACTGTTCCGACAAACTATGAATTGATTAGTTGCTATGAATACAATTTTACCAGTCAACAGTCAAGAATGCAAATACTTTTAACATTGCAATTTCACCAAACTTCGCAAATCTTTCCCTTTTACTATATGGTTTGATGTACAGGCTGCAGTCCTAGTGTTTTCTGCCTATTCCTCACTGATTTCCTTGTTGCTATCATGCTCTGGTTCCATGTGCTAATCCCATAGTATGTCACCCTCACTGCTAAATTGTCCAAAACATCTGAACTATCTGAGATGCAGCATTTTAAAGACTTTGAATGGCTTGCTAACAATGACCAGCAGCTTATCATACCCCTTGTCTGACGCCCAAAGGCACTGTTCATTACATGCAATGAATGAATGAATGGTTCAGTAAAGTTTCCGCAGATCACATCCATCACGTTCCTCTTGTTTCTGATTCCCTGGTCCAGGTGTTATACAGAAATGATTGTCGGGGAAAAAGAAATGTTATATTGAGGTGAATACATGCTTCCAGGTAGCATCATGTCTTCTTGTGTGCATGTGTGTCACTTCAGGGCTCTAAGACTATCCGCACTGAAGTCTGATAGGGGTTGCATTGAAATTGTAATGTGAACAACCACACACAAAGAAAAGTGTTTTTAAAGATTTTTTGTGAAGGTCAGTGCACCAAAACACAAGTCAAATACATCGGACAGCTTTTTCTTTTCCTCCTGCCTCAGTTAAGTTGGAACGTCTCTCACACAGGTTGTGATGGTAACTGGTTCACAAAGTAAATGGGTCAAACATTTAGGCTGGAAACCCAGTGGGCCCTCTCAATTTAATTTTAAATCTATTGTAGGCCTACCTGTGCAAGAACAATAGTAGAGCTGAATGATGAGAACAATCCCTTTCTCAGCTCGGATGCCTCTTTCCTTCCCTGATGTAAAAGTGTTTTCAGCGTTTTTGCTTCATTAACAATGAAATATTTCATAGTACTGTGAGTCATCACACATGTCCCCACCTGTACTGTTTGTCAGAACTAGAATAATTACACCATTCACAAGTATTTGTCTCTCTGCGTAACGTTTATATACAGTTGCCTTATATTTGTAGTTTAGGTAGGCTATGTTTTAGCTCTTTTTGAGCCTATGAGATAAATAGATAGCAAATGGTTGTAGGAAAATTAACTCCCTTCGAAAGCTCTTTTCTTACCGCAATCCAGGGTACTTGACATGTTTGACAGTCTTGGCTAAAATCGGTTATCTCGCATACAGGCAACATGAGACGTGGTCATTTCAAGATACTGCCTGACTGCCCTTCTTGTGCATTTAAAATCATATACGGTATATGAAATAAAAAATGGTAACAGGCTTTCCGCTATATCAGAATCATGTGCATTAGTGTACAGGTGTTTTCAGTGTCAGAATTACATTCAATATGTCACCACCAGCGGTGTAAAGCTGACAATAGTTTGTACAACTGTATGACTAACAACTTTCTATAACTTACAAGTTCACTGATATGCTCAAAATGTGAATTTAAAACAAAAATCTTTTAGTGTGACTGATGTCACGTTGTGTTTCTACTCCAATGTGCAGCGTGTTTTGTACTGGACAGGTTGGTTTAAAGGTGACATGACGGATGTCGGACTGACTCTCCTGCTGGAGTCTGCTGTTCATATTTTGTGTTGAGATATCAAGCAGGATTAATTTACTGGAACCAGTCAATAACCATAACTATCTTAATGTGCTTTTATTTTTATTTATAGATTTTGTTTTAAATCTCTGTATGCTGCATCAGGTGTGTTTGAGTTATGATTCCTGCAATTTTGTCACTACCTACTTCTGAAGCTCTTTTGGTGACACACATCAGGATTCAACTCAGTTTCAAAACACGTGATCTCTGTCAAAAACAATCACTGCACACTGAGGGATTGACAAATGTGACTATTTAAATACACATTTTCCCAACATCATACCAACAACATGGGCTTCAAAATTGCATGATATTTTATGCAAACACGATCCTCATTTCACATAGACATAAAATTTTACTACAGTATGTGCTGTAAGTATTGGCAATTGTTGAATAAAAGCATTGATTAATCTCTTGGACACACTTGTCTCAAAGCGCTGAATGTGCATTTACCACCACACTACATTACAACCACACTTTCAGATCTTGTGATGCAAGAATTCATTATTTTCAGCCCTGATTGATAATTATGTTGAAGATAGCAGTCTGGATAACATTAGGTAGAGAATTTGTTTTATTTTTAAACATCTCTCCTGGTGTCTTGTCACATTTGATATGAGAGAAAATTGGCTATTCTACAAATTGAGACAATTGTCTGTTTTGACCGTGCCTCTCTCAATCTCTCATAGACGCAGATGTTGCTGCCATGTACCACATTGGCACCCGAAGTAAACTAGAAAACCTGTTCCATGAAGATCTAATAGCGACTGTCGGCTTCACAAATCAAGAAGCTTTCAGTGACTCTCCTCCACGACTGACGGACTTCCACCTCTGCAACAGTGTGTCTGTTCCACCTTTATCTAGCAGCTCCATCCTTATCCTCTCTCTACAAGGGCTGTACTGTCAGTAAGGTCAGATTTTGCTCTGCATTTGTCTCGGTGTTTATTGTTTTAACGATGAGTCTGATGTCACTTAATGAACTGTCTTTGTTTTAGGTTGATTTACAAATGTCTACCTCACGATTAAAAGAGCCCTCTCCAACACTGCGACCTTGAACAGGACACAAAATGACCTCGAGCATTGACCGGTTAGTTAAACAGCTGGTTTTTTTTTTTTTTGGTTTTTTTTTGGGTTTTTTTTAATGTCAAACCTTCAGGAAACATGCATTCAGCATTAGGAAAATTGGAACTTGTGGTCAAATTAGTTTTTTTGCAGGGAAAAAAAACCCTGAGGTGCTTCAGCTGTTGGTTTGTTTGCTCTGCAGGGATGACACCAGTATCTTTGATGGGTTAATGGAAGAAGAGAAGGACAAAGCTAAACGGTATGGTTTGTTTTTACATCATTCTTTCATTGAAATTCTCTTAAGAAAAAGTCCTGTATGTGTACGATTTTAATTGTTATGAAATTTCACTTCACATATATTTTTGGATTACAAGAGCTTCGCTGAGCAAGGACAGAAGGTACAGACCTCACCATGCCGTAGATTTTTTTTCCATGTTGAAAATTTGGGAATGGAGCTAATTCAACTAGACATAGCCAAAAATAGCACAAAAATATGTGAGGTTGGGGACTTTTACTGTCTGGATTTTGTGCATGGATGGTTTTCTGGGTACTCTGGTTTCTTCTCACAGTCCAGAAACATGCAGTTGAGTTTCTTTTTTTTTCCTTTTTTCCTTAGTCACTCTAAATTACGCACAGGTGTGACTGTGATGAGTTTTGGGATCGTCTGTCTCTCTGTTTGCACTGTGATGTATTGTTGACCTGATCAGTGGGGATTTGATTCAGGGCCATGTTACCCTAAGCTGTGTAAAGCACAATAGAGGATGAATGGATAAATGGACATTTAATCCCCCCTTCTGAATTTATATCCACAGTGTGTCTCGTAACAAGTCTGAGAAGAAACGCAGAGACCAGTTCAATGTCCTCATTAAGGAGCTGGGCACCATGCTACCGGGCAACACCCGGAAGATGGATAAATCAACTATCTTGCAGAAAAGTATCGACTTTCTGCACAAACACAAAGGTAAAAGAGAGAAAAAAACTTGTGGCAGGCACAAGTTACACATTAAGATTTCAGCACTTCTGAGTTGGATGTTTTGTGTCTCCTTTGTTAGAAATTGCTGCACAATCAGAGTCGACCGAGATCAGACAAGACTGGAAACCTCCTTTTCTTAGTAATGAAGAATTCACACAGCTGATGTTAGAGGTGAGGCAGTTCATATATACATATATATATATATATATATTTTTCTGCCGTTGTGTGCAGCTAGCGAGCAGCTGGAGCTGCTGGAGGCTGGAGCTGTGTGAGAGAAGGGGAGAAGCTCCACAGCTGCTAGTCGAGGACAGAAACTACAGAGTGACCGAAACGAGTCTCCAAACACAACGCTAGTCGTTTTTCACAACATAAAGTCTCCAGGGATCAGCAAAGCCTCCGAATCAACTCAGAACAGCAGAATGAAAAACTTCAGAAGCGCTTTGGTGCATTTTTTTTACTTCAAGATCGCTGATTTGCTCATTTCGCTGTCAATCAAGCTTCACACAGATCATCCAATCACCATGCAGAAGCTCAGCGTCCAGGCCAGCCCAATTTTCCATAGACCCCCAGAGACGCTGAGCGTCCGTGGGCGGGACCAGCCCAGTATTTTATCCAATGAGCGTCCAGTTTCACTGCAGCAGAACAACCCACTCTAGCTTCCGCATGGACGCTCAGCGTCCGGCTGTTTAAAGCGCCTGCCGCTGCGAGGAGTTTTTTTTTTTTTTAATTTGCCTTTCATTTTAAATCAGTGCCAAAACTGATCTATAAAATTTGTGTCTGTCAGGCGTTAGATGGATTTTTTCTCGCCATAATGACTGACGGGAATATAATCTATGTCTCTGAGAGTGTCACCTCTCTTTTAGAGCACTTACCTGTGAGTATAAATACTTCATCCTGAACTTCAGGAACAATGAAACAGCATGCTGTTGTATTACTCATTTGCCCCCACGTATCAGCTCAGATATTTGGTGTGTTTCGTTTCAGTCTGATCTTGTGGATCAGAACCTGTTGAACTTTCTGCCCAATGGGGAACATTCAGATGTGTACAAAGCTCTTTCCTCTCATGTTATGGAGGGAGAGACACAGACACCGGAATATCTGAAAAGTAAGTGCAACTCTGAAGATTAATCTTGAGAATTTGTGTTTCATTATTAGATAAGTCTAGTGTTTTATTTTTTTCATTCATTTCAAAGCCTTGTTTTGTTTTGTTTTTTTCATCTTATTCCTTTTCTCTTTTTGTCAGCAAAAAACCAGCTAGAGTTCTGTTGCCACATGCTCAGAGGGACGATTGACCACAAAGAGACCCCAGTGTATGAATATGTTAAATTCATCGGAAATTTCAAGTCCTTGAATAATGGTGGGCTACACTACACAAATTAAGTTTGCGGTGCCGATTAAGTGTGTAAATGTGTAGCTGAACTTTGATCTCAATTTTTTTAACAGTGCCTAACTGTACCCGAAACGGTTTTGATGGAGTGATCCAGCGATCGCTTCACTCAGCCTTTGAAGAAAAAGTGTGTCTCATAGCAACTGTGAGGTTAGCCAAGCCACAGTTCATCAAGGTAAGAAACACGAACCTTTCTTATGCTTCTACATTTTTGTGGTTCACACATTTATCTGTAAGCTTCAGGGCCAAAAAAAAAAAGTTTTAATCAAGACAGACTCGACTGTGATAACTACTTGTCTGAGGCTCATTTTGTCATGCGTGTTTTACCCCACCACCATCACCCTTAATTCCTCTACATTAAAATTTTGTTGTAACCGGGTCTGTGTTTCTCCCTCCAGACAGAAATATCACAGATTTGTTATGTGTAGCTGATAACTTCTGCTGTTCCTCCTTTGCCTCTACAGGAGATGTGCACTGTTGAAGAGCCTAATGAGGAATTCACCTCCAGACATAGTTTAGAGTGGAAATTTCTCTTCTTGGACCACAGGTACGGTTTGCTGCAAGATGATGCTACATAAAAACAGGCTTTAATGGCTATGCGCAGATGTATTTTACTTGTGTCCCCAAGGGATGCTTATGCCTAACCTATTGAGCTCAGTTGAAATTCTTTTGAACTTTGGTGGGAAACTTCTTTAAAAAAAATAGAACAGATATGTTGGTAGACGTCCAGAGCGACTGTGGTCAGTCAGTTTGTGATTTGAATCTCCTGGTGTGTATGAGTAGTGTCTCGCCAATGCCAGCATTTGGCTGAGTATTTTTATTCCATTAAATGAGAAATAGGTTATGCGTGTGTCATTCGAAGTGTCTCTAAAATAGTCAGTTAAATATGGTGACTACACAAGCATACTTCCAGCAAGACCTTTTCAGAAATACTTTCTCTTCTTGAGCTCAACTCATTAGCTGTAACTCAAGAAAATATAATTAAGCCTGCAAAAGTACAGCATAGTCTCCCTTGCCTATCAGTCCCACCTATATTCCCATCTGGATTTATATTGAGCAGATGATGTAAAACTACATCATCAAAACTGTCCAGTCAGACAGTGACCTATATTTGTAACAAACACACTTTACATTAACAAGAAAGCAGTAATGTCCCTTTATGATATGCGGTGTAACTGGGGTGAAATTAATAAGACATTAAACATGAAGTGAACTTGCTGTGGGGATTTACTAGATTGGCTATTGTGTAAATTTTGCTTTCACGGTTTCCTACACTGACTGTCTTCAGTTATAGATTAGATTATTATATTGGTTAACAGTAAAGTCAAAATAGCAACTCAAATCTTGGTTTGCTTGAGTTTGAAACACTTACTTTCAATTTCATCTGAGAGTTTTGGCTTAAAACTCTCAAAAAGTCTATTTTTGTTTGTCAAAACTGCAGAAAACTAAGAAATTAATGTCGTAATTTCTAAGGACTTTTCACACTTCATTAGTAACGATCATTGCAATTACATTAACTAGAATAATTCTTATAATAATTACGTATGTAGTAATATGAAATATGTTGAGAGTACAATTAAATCAGGGACTCAATAATTTCAGTAACTGTTGAAAAAGCAAACCTTTAATGGATGTCTTTAGTGACCATAAAAGTTGACGGAGTGCTGTCACTTCTAACACCAGTGTACATACAAACTTATTTTTAATGCAAAAGTTTTTGGAGAATGACTTTTATTAATTCATCTTAACAACAATTCTCTGTTTTATTTTTTTTTTCCAGAGCCCCACCCATCATAGGTTACCTTCCATTTGAGGTCTTGGGTACATCAGGGTATGACTACTATCATGTAGATGATCTGGAAACATTGGCCAAGTGCCATGAACACTGTGAGTACACACGTTTGGCCATCAATAAAGTATGCCTATTTGTTGTAATTGTAAAAGTCAAACTTGTGTTTGCTTTAATGCAGTAATGCAATATGGCAAGGGTAAGTCCTGCTACTACAGATTCCTCACCAAAGGACAGCAGTGGATTTGGCTTCAGACTCACTACTACATCACGTATCACCAGTGGAACTCCAGACCAGAGTTTATCGTCTGTACACACACAGTTGTAAGGTACTCGAAAGATTTACTCTTCATTGCTTGTATGCTTGCATATAAGAAGACGCAGGTATAGCAAGTGTTTTGTGTGTTTTTTCTAAAGTTATGCTGAAGTGAGGGCAGAACAGCGTCGAGAGCTGGGAATTGAAGAAGCAACTCCTGAAATCACAACTGACAAGGTGACAAGTCTTTGTTGCAGTTTAGTATTTTGAAGTTGTACTTAAAATGTTATTTTTTGTCCTTTTGAATTTATTAATGACAAACACAAATGATGTAAAGGAAAAACACCCAATCAAAAAAGAAGACAAAATAACAGTGTTGTCAGGGTTATTAATTTTTTAATGAAGTGGTGGAAAAGCACTGACCTGTGACCATACTTTGTACCAGCAGTCCCAGGACTCAGGTTCTGAGTCTCAGCTCAACACCTCAAGCCTGACGGAGGCTTTAGAGCGCTTCAACCACAGCCGGACTCCGTCGGCCTCGTCGCGCAGCTCACGCAAATCCTCGCACACTGCCATATCAGACCCAGCCTGTAAGCACTCAGCTGTTCTGTAACGCCCAACACAACATCTGCTCCTCTGGCAATATTTTGAATTTTGAATTTGTTTTTTGTTTGGCTGAGGAGTGTTTGTGTTTTTATCAGCATCACAGATGAATCTTCAGGGAGATCGGAGTACACCGGGTCGACAGTCGGTCTCTGCCGTGGAGATGACGTCACAGCGAAGATCCTCTATCAGCAGTCAGGTCAGTGAAAGTATAACAACAGCATCTGGACTACAATGTCTCACAATAAATGTCCTGGGTTATGAGCAGTTTTCTTAGGATTTAAAGGCTTTGTCCTGTTTTCTTTTTCATTTTTTTCATTTTTTCTTTTGGTGTCTTTATCAGCAGTCTATGAGCTCCCAAAATACAGGGCAGAGCATGACGCCATCTATGGTTTCACAACAGCAGCAACAACAACAACAGCAGCAGCAGCAGCAGCAGCAGCAGCAACAGCAGCAACAACAGCAGCAGCAGCAACAACAACAGCTGCAGCAGCCTCCACAGCAAGTGCAGACCAGTGGACAGGTGAGATACTTTCTTGAGTTTTTGAAAGGGTATTCCTTATTTTAGCTATTACCAGATAGCTAAATTTATTTTAAAGTCAAATGGAACTGATTCTGGCCATGGGGCATTATTTGAGGATTCTATCTGAACTGGAAATTGCAAAAGAATGGATGTGAATTCATGACAAATTTCCAGTGCACAATGGCCAATATACTGTCTTAGTCTTTAGGTAATGAAGAAAACACAACAGTCTTTTAGGATAAGTTGCAGCCAGATGTATACATGAAAATATTGATGGTCACAGTATCTTTTTCCTCAGGCAATGGTGCAGTTTTCCAACCAGTTAGATGCCATGCAGCACCTGAAAGAGCAGCTTGAGCAGAGGACAAGGCTGATCGAGGCAAACATTCAGCGGCAACAGGATGAGCTGCGGCAGATCCAGGATGAGCTGCAGAGAGTGCAGGGACAGAATCTGCAGGTGGGACCACAGGAACAGTATCTGACTTACTGAAGTTCATATAAAGCTTTTGTTTCTATTGCCCTTTTTCAAATTAATTTCTTGGACATGTTGGGCTTTTTATTAGAGTTGAAACCTGTAATGTGTATTTCAGATGTTCCTGCAGAAAGGAGCTGCAGGACTGAATATCAGCTCTGTCCAGCTGTCCCAGGGGAACGCTGTGCAGCAGGCCGGGACGCTCAGCATGCAGGGCCAGGTAGTCTCTGCAGGGACTCTACAGAACAGCATACAGCAACAGCATGCTGTTCAGCCCCAAACACAGCAGCAAACGCTCCTACGGGACCAAAGCACAGCACTCTCACAGGTTTAACCTACTAAACCCATTTCTTTTTGGCTTTGTTACACTTTTTTTTTTTTTATCTGATATGTTTGTTTCTATATATTAACTTGTAACTCTTATCACTGATTTTTTTTTTTTAATTCTTATATGCATTGCAGACTCAGCGGTCATCTCTCGCGCTGCAGCCGCAACAAAATCCTCTACCTGCATCTCTTTATAACACGATGATGGTCCCTCAGCAAAGCCCTGCAAATGTGGTTCAGATTTCAACAAGCCTGTCCCAGAGTACTGGACCCAACACTCCTGCGGTGGCAACATTTGCACAGGATCGCACAGCTCAGATTAGGTTTGAAATCTCATTCCTTTCATACTATGCAAAAAAAATTGTTATCAAGTAGCAGTGTCTGGGTTTTACTGTCACTCTTTCAGCTGTTTTAATTTGGTGTCATACAAGTGTCTCTGGGACGCAAGTAAACTCACTTGACCTGTTCCGTTTCTCACAGGTTTCCTGCAGGTCCTCAGCTTCTCACCAAGCTGGTGACGGGTCAGATGACATGTGGAGCTGTCATGGTTCCCACAACCATGTTCATGGGTCAAGTCGTGACTGCTTTTGCTCCGCAGCAAGGCCAGACGCAGACCATCAGCATTTCCCAACAGCCGCCCCCACCACAGCAGCAGCAGCAGCCCCAGCAGCAGCCCCAGCAGGAGCAGCATGTGCAGCAGCAGTCGCAGGTCTCAGCTATGCAGTCAGGGCAGACACAGCTCACTCAGCAGCAGCCACAGTTTCTGCAGGTAACACTGACCACACACACACACACACACACACACTCACACACACACACACACACACACATACACACACACACACAACTGCTACATACATTGTCTCACAGCAGTTAATCACATTTTGGTTTTGTTGAAGTCTACATGTGGAGGATATACTGATTTGGCCTTTTTAAATGATCCATTTTAAGTTCTCTGTCTAGTCTTTACAAACAAAAATGTAATTTCATATGTAATCCTTACATTTTTTTTTCCTCATGCGACTGAATCTGGGTTTCTTTTTAACAATGCCATGCGAAAGAATGTATTTGGTATTTGATAAAGATTCATCTTATTGTAGCACACAACAAAAAATGACAATAAATTTCCTTGAAGACACTTTATATGACTCACATCAATCTGAGCAGATTAACAAACTTTAAAGCAACAGCAGAATCTTGTCTGTTGTACTGTTTTTATTGGCAGTAAACTGCTCCAAAAATCACCAGTGATCAAAAAGTTTGTTAAAGATGTGAAAAAAATCAAATAAAAAAGGACACTGAGGATGTCACATTAGTCCTATGTTGTTGAGACATGATGTCCAACGAGGAATAGGTGACTCTACTTAGTTTGGCTGCTTTTGTGATTTTCAGTCGAAATCCTGAGAAACAAGTAGACGTTGGAAATGTGAAGACTATTGGAATCTGATTTACTTTCAAAGCTAATATTTGGAACTGTCTTTGTGAAATCTAACTTTTCTGCCACTTTATTACTGTAAATTGCAACATTAGCAGCCTTGAAGTCAACAGCAGTCAGTCACTTTAAACACGCTATACACAGTGTTTTCCTTTTATAATGCATCACTTAAAAACAGTTAAAATAATACTTAATTTACATAACTTTGTAACTTTAAACAGGTAATTGTTACTCTGGATAACAGTTTGTTTTAACTTGATGTTTTTACACCCATGTTGTGTTACTCCAGTCGCATTTTGTTCTTGTTACTTCTCTATGAGCTCTTATTTTACTTGTCCAGTGGCAAAATGTGTTCTGATTTACCATTTATAGTTACACATCTGTTCAGTGTGGGTAGCCGCTATTACAGCAACATACAATAATTCTTCCATGAGTATCACTGGGTGTGTTATGTTGTATATTAACAGCAGGGTCTGTGCATGTACACCTTTGAAAATCAATGCACAAAATAAAGTCACTTTGATGTGAATTATTGTGGAGACATTGTGTTTAATCAGGGTTTGGGTCACAGCGCTAATATTTATAGCACAGAAGTGGATTTCATATGAGGGTAATTGCAGGAAAGGGGTCGGGTTTCATATCATCTTTTACAGATGCAGGCGTTTACAGATTTGTAAAATTGGACTTTACTGGCCAAGGTTCACAGTCAAACAGATATTGTCAAATCTTGAATTGTCTGTTCATTTTTTAATCCAATAATCCTTTTTTTTTGTTTTGTTTTGTTTTGTTTTTTTTGTTAAGGCTTCTCGGCTTCTTCATGGAAACCAGTCCACCCAGCTCATCCTGCAGGCAGCGTTCCCTTTGCAGCAGCAGGGCGCTTTCAGTGCTTCAGCCCAGCAGCAGCAGTTACAGCAACAGCATCCACAACAACAACAGAAGCAGTTACAACAGCAGAAACAGCAACTGCAGCAACAGCAGCTGCCCCCTCACAGGGCAGACAGTATTTCTGAGCGATCTGCTGCACAGCCGCAGTAGCTGGTACAAACCAGTGGGACGTGGAGTTGACCAAAGGAGTGTGACCGGAGTCTAAAGAGGAATCAAGCTGCTCTGTGTGCAGCGCTGAGACCGTGCCTCAGAGACTGTGACCTGAGTGGAAGGAAAAGCTGAGGCTTCCCCTTGCTCACGTAAATCTTTCGCTGGTTGCACTTTCACTTCTGAGAGCAGAGAGCATCTCAGAGCCCGGGTCTGGGCTGGCTGTGACTCTGGCAGGAGGCTTTTGGCTCTTCATTGAAACCGTTCCTCTGGGTAGACGGAGCCACAATCCAGCTGCAGACTCTCCCCTCACTTCTCCCTGTGTGTGTGTGTGTGTGTGTGTGTGTGTGTGTGTGTGTGTGTGTGTGTGTGTGTGTGTGTGTGTGTGTGTGTGTGTGTGTGTGTGTGTGTGTGTGTGTGTGTGTGTGTGTGTGTGTGTGTGAGAGTGTGAGTGCTTTAGTTATCCTCAAAGGATTAACTCATGCAGCGCTCTCCATTCTGAACATTGACGATGTGATCTTCACTTTGAGGACATCTTGCAGAACAGCCCGAGGATTGTTTGCTTCAGATGTTTTCTCCTATTCTTGTTTTTCATGTAAAAATGATAATGGGTCAGAAAATATTTTTAAAGAATGTGGTGTAGATTCAACTTTATCTGTACAGAATATCTCATGTAATATATATTGTAAATATATTGAAAAAGAAAGAACTAATATTTTATATGATGCATGAAATGAAAATGCATAGTCTGTTATTTACAGCTTTGAAAATGTTTTTTTTCCTTGTACTCAAAGGAAAAAAGGAGTTAAAATACTCAGTGGCTGATACTTTCACAGACCTTCTCCCAGAGGACATGTTTGTGTTTGTGTGTCTGTTGCAGACAACGCTGATGCTGTTTGTTGTGTCACAGTTTGTTTAATCCTTGACCCCTATTTTCACACGATTTCATAAAATTGTCAAAACAATACAAGAAATATTTTTTAAGCTTTGTAAGTCGTGCTGAAAATCACTGAAGACTCTGCAGTCAAAGGGAGTCAGATATTTTGAATGGGTTAGAAGTACAGAAGTTAAGCTGAGTGTCTCCAAAAATAAGCTTTCCAGAATCACTTGTCATATCTTTATGTTTCCATTTTTGGCACTTATGTTGGGATCCCTCCCATTTCACTGCCATCTGTAAAGCCCGTATGTTACCTGAAGGTGTTTGTCAACATACGCTAATTCTTTCTAATGTTATGTCATGATATGATAAGAGGTCGCACAAAAGGGAAAGGAAATGATGTGTGCTCATGGAGATCAAATCAAACTTTTCCTCCCTGGCATGCTGATCCCCCGTTGTTTTGAGAAACGTCTCTTTGTTGACATCGTCTTGCCTGCAGCTTCATTAGTAACCGCTCATCGACCGTGTGTGGTGTCCCTTCATCAGCCTTTTCTGAGCTCTCTGTGTCGACAGTGAGAGAGAAACCAGCAGTGTCTTAATGTCTGCATCGTTGGTCTTAACAGTGACTCAGTAGACCATGGAACTTTTGAGTTTGTCCTGTCAGAATATGTTTACTGTCACCGCTTTATTTTTTGAGAAAGCCGCTGACTCTAATTTATGTTTTTTTCACCACATCTCCAATCACGAGCACTTAAACCTGCATCTGGTGAATGTTTGGCGTCCTAATTCTGATTTTTCCTTTGTTAGATCCATAGAAGCATCAGCCCTACACCCATCAGTGCGAAACCTGCTAAATGTTGCACTTTGTACGAGGTCTGACAGGTTGTAGAAATTCAGTGTACCCATCATTCATGTTCTTGTGGTTCATTGTTCAGCAGTTGTACCTGGAAACCGTCATAAAATTGAGCTTTGTACCCTCCAAAGAAGTGTTTTCAGTATTTAGAACACGCCCGTCTTGCTGCTTGATGACTGACGAGACCATGATTTAACCTCACACAGAAGCCCCCGTGGAGCCCATCAGGCCCACCTGTTCATGAACACTTTGGCTGAGCAGACTCGCCTGACAGCCTCCACACCATCTGATATAAATCACAGCCAGATGGTATTGAGCTCGACAGCTCAGCCTCATCTTCATCTGTGTGCCATGACGTTGCGAGCTTTGCACATGACCTAAATGTAATTCCAAATGTCAGCTGATGCACGTACATGCCCAGCATGTCGTGTTGTTTGGAGACAAAAGACAAAAACCTTGTTTTAACATCCAAGTCGTGGCACATTTCGTTTTGGTTTTTTACAGTTGCGAGATCCTGATGATAAAGGAAACTGAATTCACCAGCATGAATTTCACATCATGTAATCTATGTTTTAATGCAAACCCTTACAATACTGCTCCCTTAGAACCGAAAACTGGTAAGTTTTCTTGCTTGAGGCTTGATTGTTGGTTTGGTAGATCTAAAACACTGCAAGAAATCAGAAACCTTTTAGCTTTGCTACAGGAGAACTGTGAGAAGGAGCCATACCTGTCAGCACCAGGTGTTTGCACTCAATATTCTCTTCTAGGCAAACATTAAATTTTAACGTCGACCGATTTAAGGTGCCTAGGCCCCAGATTACATTCCTTGCTGTTGGTGTTTTGTTTGTAGCTCTGTTGTCTGGGCGGTGGCCCTTGTTATGAAGTTTCAGTTCTCCAAAACCCTCACAGACACAGCTTAGAAGCTGAAGTGGAGCTGTACATGCATCTGACAGCATGCAGTCACACCCCTTTTGGATCTCACCATTAAGATATTTTGTTCCTACTTCCTCTCACTTTTACCTCCAAGCTTGATTTCAAGGATAAATTCTTAATGGACCAATCCTTTTTCACACACATTTTATATGTTACATTTTCCACCAAACAGGATAAAGTGAAGAACTGTTGGTCCAGTGTTTAAGAAAATGCACTTTTATGATTAAATACAATTTCGATTTAACTGTTTAATCACTTTTGTTATTCGTCACCATTAAAACAAACAAAAATAGAACCCTTACAATATGTTTCAAACCACCTCCGACATCTATAGACATACCTCACATAGAATGTCTCTCTACTTTTCTAGCGTCAGATATGGCACTGCCACACATATCAATATTTACCTAAAATAACATACGACTCCTGTCCTTAGCAACTCTTGCAGAGTGGAGCTGGTCCTGTGTTGTGTAACATAAAGATGCAATGTACCTTTGAGAATGTAACAGACGTTGCCAACATGAGTGTTTCGCATGAGGAAGCGTACAGCTGTGGGAGACTTTGCACAATGTATGAAAGGAACTTTATTTTTATATTGCTGTAACTGTCATATATAAAAAAAAAAGTATATAGATATGCTTTTAAATAAACCAAGCACTTGCAGATTGAGGTTTGATCTACATGTGAAGGATCTAAACTAACTGTGACACACAAAGACTGATGACTATTTTTGCCCTAAAGAGCAGGTTATTTTTAAGTTTGAGAGCTGATATACGATGTTTAAAGTTCTGTTCCACTTTGACTCAGAGTCAGTGTTCAGTTTTTCTGCAAGTTCATCTTTTTTTTCCTTCATGTTGGAAATTGTGAGAAGGGGAAAAAAAAAGAAAAAAGTGAGCAGTCTTGTCACAAAAGTTTGGTCATGACAAGAAAAATGTTCCATCACCCACAGAGAGGAGAGCTCCGCGAGGTGAGGGCCAGACTAAAGGACACAGCGCATCATGTTAAATGTCGTGTAGTTCTGATGTGCACATTTGAAACTCTGAATGTCTGTGTTTTCCCTCTTTCAGCTTCTCTGTGCCGCTTTTGGTTTGGCTCATGAAATTCACTGTCGCAGCACACTCGACTTTGAAAAGTTTGACCGAAGAGGTCAGAGCGCTGGCATCACTGACTTAGGTTGGACTCCACTGGCAAGATGTTTTATCACCTGATGAGTTAAAAAAAAAAAAAGACAAAAAAAACCTGCCATTTGTGTCTCATTCTGAAGTTGTAAGTCTTGATTTTTCCACAGACAAGTCATTTTAAGATAATTGCTACAAGATATATCACATCACTGCAGGCCCACCTTCCTTCTCAAAAAATAGTAAATGCATAAATGTATGGGTTTGCACACATTACCTACCATAATTATGAATTCCAGTACCTGTAAATCCATTAAAGAAGAGAGCAAAACATACTTATCCCTGATCAAATACTAAATTCAGCTCCAACAGAATATATCGAGAATAAATACTTTATTTATATTTTACATGTCCTATTTTCCAAATTTAGTATTTTGATCAGGGTTAAGTGTGAAGATCAAAGTATTCTGTCAATCAGTAACTCATTGCTTCAAAATATTTAACCCGTTTTAAAAGTTATTACTATTAAGTGCCAAAACTATTTGTAATTGAGACTTAATGCTATCATGAAGCACAAGAGGAGCCTTATTTGGCAGCCTCCTTGTCCACTGCTGCCACCTGCTGTTCACTTTAGGTCAAAGTCCCACTTCTTTCTTTGGTGCCCTTGACAGTGGAGCCTGTGGGAAATGAACAGTGAGGGTCCAGCTGGGCAGAACATCCATGTGCTCCCAAATACCCTCTGCTACTTTATAGCACAGCTCTTTCACCTCAAAGTTTAACTTCTATTAAATTCAGTAGTGAGCACACCTCTGTGTTTCTACATTTAACTCTCTAATCGATGTTCTGCACTTTAATCCGACTTAGTATGAAAACACTATTTGTGCCTACAAGTGAACTGCCTGACATTTGTTTCTTGAGCCAAACATTTTCACATAAGTTACAACAGAAATCAATCTTTTCAGGGCAAATGTGTCACATCATTTGCTCCCCTTAACTTCAAAAATAAAACTCTCATGAAATGTGCCCACTTTCTGTCATTTACTCTCAAGCCATGTGACAAATCAGCTCAAACAGAAGGATTATCTGGTTAGAAATCAGACGCCACATAAAATGTTTTTATTGAGCTTTTCAGAGTTACAGGCAACCAACCCACAGAACAAACATAAGTATTTCACAGCTGGAAGCAGTCTGTCAAATATTGACAATGCAACTTTCGCCTGTTTTGCTTACAAAAATATTCCGTTCCATGTTGAGAGAGACCTCTCCCGCCCTTTGTGCCTACAGTACTTAAACCTCAGAGGAAAGACAGAGAAGCTAAATAAATAGAAACATTTTAAATAAACAGTGAGGCCTGAATTAGGTTGCAGCGTTGTCATGTCACAGCAGCAGCACAGCTTGACGGAGTGATTTCCACTTCTAGTGCCGTGACTCTGTACCTGATGTTTACATTCGGTCACAGTTAGTTGGGGCTTCAGGTCCATGTGGTGGCAGCTGACATTTTCCACAAACACATTCATCATGAGGAGATAAGTAGGTACCCTGATCAGTGTCACTATATATGATTATCGTTTGGAAAAGGTGCACACGAGCTCAAAGTGAAGGTCATTTCGTGTGTCTGGGATTCTTCTGAAAAGTAAACCGCTACTATATGAAATATTTGGATAACATTTTTTTTTCAGCTCAAGTCTAAATAAAAACTTAGATCAGATTACCAAAACAAATTATATGTTGGTGGTTCTGCTTTCAAGTGCTTTTCCTTCAGGTAGGAAAAGCCCATTTTATCATAGGATTTTGCTCCAGTACAGCTCGGAGGCAGGTGGAAGCAGGAGAGTGACCCCGGTGTGAATAGGGTTTAACCCCAGGTCTTCTATTTTAAGAAACAAGCAAAAATAACATAAACATTTAAAAACTGCAAAAAAGGCATCTTCAATGGACTTCAATGGACTAACTTAGAAGGTAGAGTATGAGGAAAGTGCTGCATGTCCGTTTCTGAATCACCGTAACTTGAAGAGAGACAATCTGAGGGCAGCGATCAGTAACAATCCAGTCATCTTTGTCTCACACGATTAGTGAGGAGACCACAGCTCCTCCTCAAGGGTGAGAATCTCACATCCGCTCCCAGCATGCATCTGTTCCCCCAGCCCCTGGAGCTCAGCATCCCTTTCTCACCGATGAGTTTTCTTCAGTTGCTCTGGATGAGAAGCTTTCTGCTGAACTTTTCAGGATGAAGATCAAACACAGGCTGCTTTCTGTCAACAACTGCAACTCCCCACCAGACTCTGGTGTGGGTCACAGGTTCAGCCTCCCCGGAGATGCTATTCACTGCTAAACCCTCAGACAAACCGCTCTGGAACACGGACAGCAGAGGAACCGAGGCTTTCCAGAAAAAGTGGGCAGGACTTCCACTCAGCATTGAGCCAGTCACATGTTTCAGTTGGAGACATACTGAATGAAAACTAGAGTCTCTCTACAGCAACTTCACCAAATTTTGTACACGTATTTACAGAGTAAACCTGAAAGTCTTGCGTCCATTTAGAATCCAGCTTCTGGCTTGATGAACAGGGCGGACAAGGCAAAGGCCAGAAAAACAATCCCTCCGATGATTGTAACTATGGAGAAAATGAGAGGGGGAAAAAAAATTATTTTAAGAGACCACATTAAAAAATAACTAGGATGTGAAGATTTTTCAGAAGAAAACTACGTCTAATACACAACTATGAACACTGAATAATATCAGGCTTCCTTACAAGAGGAATTTACAATTTGATTGAGGTTAGCACAACAATATATCAATTTTTGATCAAAAAGATATTTCTATATTGAGAAATGTTTTCTGTTACGTCATTGCTACACGTTAATTAAGCACAAGTTGTTCCTCTTCAAAATTAAACCAAAATAAGGTTTGGATTGGTTTTTCTCCCTGGAAATGAAATAATAGACCATCGCATACTGTAAACATAAAGTGCAAACCTCGGTACGATTTTTACTATGACATCAAAATAAAGTGCTCTGCTGGCTAGAAAAGTGAATTGCTGTGTTTCCCCAATCAAACACAGAAAACAAACCACTGATTTTCATACTGAATAATTATGTACAATTCAGCAACTATTTATAATAACAGATCAACACATCGAAAACAGGTTTAGAACCACCAAACAGCTCCATGTCCGACATTTCGTCAGTCTTCATACAGAGGAGTGAAAATGTCAGCTGCAGGAATAAGCAGGTGCTTTGGGATAAGCAGGTGGGGGCTTGACTGCTTTTACATGAACTCTTCAAAACCACAACAAAAAATTTTTTACATTTTCATTATTTGCTGTTTTAGAGGGCAAATGGTCACTGAGAGGGTCTTATTGTTTGTTAAATACAGCAATTAAGACAATGTATTGACACCACAATCTATTGAAATAGTCTTTTTGTTGTGTGCAGATGCAAAACACCAGCCCTCTTGCGCCCCCCAGTGGTTGACTGACTGCTTTCCCGAATGCAGCAAATCAAGAAATTCTGTTCTCACTTAAGCACTTCTGTTGTGACTGAATGTTTTTTTTCATCATGTAGTTTGAGGCTGACAGTAATCTTGAAGGATTTCTTTGTTGCTTTTTTAAAATTTTTAGTTGGAAAAGCACATGCGCTTTTTCCCATAAATACAACAGAAGGAAAATAGTAATTCAAATCTATCTCACCTGTTCTGACAGATATTTTCTGGGCAATCATCCTCCCTCCTATCACAGCCAGTCCTGTACATAAACAGTGTCCAATTGTACCGCCCACTGCAACTCCAAAAGGATCCTGCATCAGAACACAAAGAAAAAAAACAGTTTACGTATTTCAAGAAGTGCATGCCACATCAATTTTCACCTAACTCATCCAGTTCAAGTGCATTGTTACTGCTTACATTCCCGCTGACAACAACTTGAACATGAATTGATATCGTTGTGGCCGGGAAGCGTGCCCTACACAGTATTAACAGATACAGATGGAATATGAAATGAACAAACCTCCCGGGCAGCGAGTATAATGGTGGTCAGCTGTGAGCGGTCCCCCCACTCTGCAAAGAAGGTGAGGGTGAAGGCTTGCATGAAGATGGGTGAGATGAAGCTGTGCCACTTTCTCTGAGGCAGCGTAGTTCCCGATCCGGCCTCCACATCTGGAGCCCCATTCACCAGTTTGGACCGCTGGAGCTGCACAACACACAAAGAAAGACTACAAGTTAGCATTTAAGCTAAATAAATAAGAATATTACTACAACTGTTCCTGTCTGTAATCAGTTTCTGTTCAGTTTGTGAAATGAAGACATTGACTTTCATAAGAAGGCTGAAGCAATTTTGTTTGCTAAGTCAACCTGAACAACTGTTGTCCAAATGAGAGCAGTTAGAAAGCTGATCTGGTGCAGGCTGGGACAGTCTGGATGCAATCTTGAATGACGACCAGACAGAATGCGGTGGAGTTCTGTATCCTTGCAGTTTATCAGGACTGATGTGCACAACACTGATAATCTTGTGACAAATTTATATTTACGTACTCCATATTCATCCAACACCCACTGTGTTGCATTCATCATCACTCAAAGTACTGCTGTGAAAGTCTGAAAGTTGTGTCACAGAACACACTTCACAGCAGCTGTCATGGAATTTTATTGATGTATTGATCTTGCATTTCATGTCAGTGTGACCGCACATGAGTATAGGTTTGCTCTTTATTTTTTTAATCCCAACAGGAGAAAAGAAGAACACAGAGCAAAAACCTCAACACACAAACATACCTGGCACATTAAGCTTGCATTTACTCACACTATGTTTAAAGTTGTAGAGAGCCAAATAGGCCTGAAAGAGTTGCTCTTTTTTCTCTGTACTATTCCAATTGCCAACAGACAAAAACCAAGTAAATCAACATCCTGTTGGACAGCCGTTAAGATGTTTTATGGTGAACCAAAACTTTAATAGTCTCTATAAAAATGGTGCAATTAAATGCAATGTACTTTCAGTGAGATAATTGTGCTGATCTTTTAAGCAGCTCAGAACTCACCAACTGCACAATGAGAATAAAATATCTATAATGACAGAACACCATTTACTGGGCAAACAACGATGGAAACAACCTGCTTCCTGTCACCTGACACTAACACCACAGCAGTAAAACTGTCGTTTTACCACTTTAAGTCCTTTCTTTCTTGGAAATTTCAGTTCATGAGCCGCAGAATAACCTGACTAAAGTGTTTTGAATATGTGACCGTTTTTACCAATGATCATTTTATCATAATCCAGTATCGAGATCATTTCATTGTACAGTTCTGTCATATAATGCATTTGATCTGTTTGATGCTGCATTCAGACCTGAATACATAAAACACAAAATACTGAACAAACAGTCTCTGTCTGCTTGATATACACCCACAATGAGGTGGAGGTTATCAAAGAGATCAATTACACTCACCAAAACATAAGCAAAGATCAGTGCAGACTCACAGTTTGAGAGAAAATAATTTTCAACATGCCGTCCTTAGGTTTGCATTTGTCACAAATTTTGGAAACAGATAAGTTCCCACAAAGCACCCTGGATGATAAAAGCATTGCTAGTCCTTTGACTTAATCAGCTCTGCATAATCAACAGCAATCACCATCATTAAGAGTAGATAAAAAAAAAAAATCACTATTTACATTCAGATGCACACACTTGTCTGCAAAAGTCACTGTTTTGACAACTTTACATCGACTTCAAATAGCACCTAGGAGAGACTTCTTTAGTTAAGTTACATGCTATGATTAGACGTTAGGCCAGATCACTTGTTATGCAATGACTGTCAATACAGTTGTGGATGTGAGCAGGAGATGACTGACCTCCTCGTCCTTCTTCTTGATCTCTGCTTGCACCTCCTCCAGCTCCTCCTGTCCTTCATCTGGGCTCATCTTCAGGCCCTCCCTCAGCATGCGCACCCCAAAGATAGCAAACAGGGCCGTGGACACATAGTATGTGTAGATCCTGGGGATGATAGTGGTGGCATAGCCAAACAGCACTGGGGACAGGAGGAAACACAACACTCAGAATCACTTCATCGATGATGAAAACTAAGTTTGCATCACAGGAAAGTGCACAAATCCAGTTCCACGAACCCGAAAGACAAGTCATAACTCCCAAAGCGAGCATCGCTCCTGCCAGCACCGTCAGGCGATTGTATCGCATGGCCATGATGGCTGCGAAGAAAAACGTCTTATCTCCCAACTCAGACACGATGATGACAGAGATGGAGGCCACGAAGGCATGGATGAAGCCCAGGTTGTCTTTGGTTGAGCCATCTTCAGCCACGACGGGGCCTACAGGATGCGGGCTCGATGCTTTCTGTTGAAAGAGTCAGTCCGGTTAGCTTCGCTACTTCATAACAGTCAATAAAAACTGTGGCTCAAGATACACCGATAATACGAGAGACGCAGCTGGACGCAGCATCATGTGAGCGTCTCGTTTCCATAGCGGAAAAATTAATGTTTATGTGACTGACACCGTGCAGGGACCATAAAGTAACTTTCTGCTAATGCTACATCCGGAACAGGACCCCAGTTAGCATTAGCAGGCCAGCACGGATCCGTTTCGAAACACCGGCATTAAACAACTTTCCAAAATGTGAACTAAACCCACAAAGAGGGGACATCGAGGTAGAAGCGTTTACCTCTGGCAATGGCTGCTTCTCGACGGGTTTCTGCTCCTCTTGGATCGCCGCGACTCCGACCGACAACAACAACACGGTGGCGGCGAGCGAAAACAACAAGCTCCTGACAGCCCCGCCGTCTCCTCTGCCCGACAGAAGAGGCATTATTAGTGCGGAGAAAACGGACCGAAAGAGGAGCTGCGGATACTTTTAATCCCCGTCGGTCAGTTCATATCAGAGTAGATGGAGCCGGCTAACTTCATGTTAGCTTCCTTCAATGTGGGATTCTCGATGAAACACGTCACTGACACTCTCTAGAGGGCGGGACTCCGCAGCTATACACATATCTGATTGGCCACATCAAGGGGAGACGTGTCGTACGTGCTGACGAAACAAAAAAAGCTGCTCGCTGATTGGACCATCCGGCTGTCAACTATAACTACTATAGTTACTCATTTCAGTCACCTTTAGTTTATAATTCTGAGATACCTGTACTTGTTCTATACGACTTTACATTTTTGATAAGAATAAAATGTGTACTTTTTTTCAACTCAAACAATTCTTTCAAACTAATGAATTTACGCATTTTCTCAGTTTGCCAATAGGACACAAAAACTTTAATAACCCCAAAGAAATAATCTTTTAAAGCTCCGCACAGAATATACAGAAAAGAAGGTTAAATATCAAATAAGACAGGATAAAAAAAAGTAATTTAAAATATTAATATGTACAAGCTATACAGTGGTTATTGTAAGCAAAACCAGTGATTACATTGAAAGAAAAACAAAAATACTATTTACAAAAACATGTGATGGAGTCTTGTGTCAACAGTAAGGAAGAAGCTGTTGTGGCTCTCTGGAGTGCATTTGTTTATTTCTGATGCTGCTAATGCTGTTGACCAGGACATCATGGCAAGTACAGCATTCAAGTAACGTCATTATATTTTAGTTGCAGTGAATAATAATATGAACAGAAATGGCACAATTATACTGATTGGTTCCTTTAAAATTAGGGAAATGTGCTTTGACAAGACATTCATTTTTCAAATAATTTCTTCATTTACCCCCCCTGCCTCCAAAAAAAAATTATTTCTGTATGAAGTAAGTTGACGCAAACTATAGCTACAGTGAGCTATCTTCTTTACTAATTTATGCTGTGCAGGGTAGAAGGGCACTGGAGCCAGTCCCAGATAACTATGGGTGAGCAGGGTGAACTCAGCAGTCCATCACAGGGCAGACACAAGAGATAGTCACCTCTCATCAGTTCTCCTCTCATACATGTTTTTGGGTTATGGGAGGAAACTGGAGTGCAGAGAGAGCATAGAAAATATACACAGAAAGGCCTGATTCTTGATACCTATGCATTAATGAACATGGAGCCAATGGAGGTGCTGGAGTACTGGGGTGATGTGGAGGGTGGAGGGGATTCGAGTGATGATCTGGGCAGCTGAGCTTTGGATGAGTTGCAGTTTATAGAGGGATTTTTGAGGAGGGCCATAGAAAAAGTAGTTGCAATAGTCCAGGTGTGAGGTGACAAGGGTATGCATCAGGATGGTGATGCTGTTGGCTTTGAGAAGGGGCTGAGGAAGTGGATGTGTCACAGATGGAAGAAGCCTGAGCATGTGATGTTACTGAACTGGAGCTGAAAAGTTAAGATGCTGTCAAAGATGACACCCACACTCTTAACCTGGGGGTTTCATTACTTTTAAATTCCCCATTTAGGCTGATTGTTTATATAACATCATCTTTTTTATTTTATTTTTTTATTTATTTATTTTTTTTATGTAAAAATGAGAAAACATCAGGACCGGAAAAGCCTTCTTGCTGTGACATGGTGTTCCTCGCGGATTCTTCAAACGAGCAGCTTGCAACAAACTTAAAGATATTTCTATATCAAAGCTCACAAACACACCAGAACTCCCAGTGTTATTCTTCCAGTGACTAAACACCTCGGCTCCATCTGACTTAGAAACCCATGACGGTGTGATTTTTAATCCATTTTCATTTCCACAGAGGAACATACATTTTCAAGAACTTTCCAGTTCACTTTAAACAACACAAAAAGAGAAACAACATGTTGAGGATTTACAGCAAAAAAGGTATAAATGCTCTTCTATGCTTTGGATATGAATCATATTTGCTGACGTAGTGTTCGTGACAAAGCTGTCCCGCCAATGCCTGGTTGAAGAACACATAAAGGACAGCAAGCCACAATGTAAAAGAAAGTCCTCCACTGATCAAACTCAGTGATATGTAGATCAACAGCTCAGCAAAGTAATGTGGACAAGAAACCCATTCGAACCAACCACCCTTTGGCACTTTGTGATCCAGTGTTTCTACAGATCCTGCAAGACACAACAAATGAAAACACACTGCATTAAACTACAAACTCAAGAGAAATTATCACCCAACATCTGGCAGCTTTCATCAAACATAGATGGTGTTTTTGCCAATTTAAGTTCACTTTTTGCTGGATTTTTCTCTCTAAAAGTGTCTAATGACTGTCCCTTACCTGGCTGTAAATAAATAATGGTGAATTCAACTGAATAGTTTTAGTTTTCACTTGCGTCATTTTTATTGATTATTGAGAACAAAAAAAAAATCTCTTTTCCATTGAATTTCTATTAATTAGTTCTGATAAACTCTTTTTTCTTGACTTCAAAGCTAACTATTTTCAGATGAAAATGATAACACATTTGCTGTTTGAGAATTGTTCAGAAGGTAGGAGTCCCTAAAAGTTACACATGACATATAAAGGATTTCAGAGAAATGTTAACCAGTAATTAGTGATTTGAGATAAATCAAAGATAAATACCTGACTGCCCAGTGCGAAGTCTGGCCAGCAGAGCAATTGACTGATGCTGCAGCTTTGAGGCCCACAGAAAAAGAACCAATCCTGCCAAGTGAAGAAAGTTCAGATCGGCGAGCTGGGTTTCCCTCCCTGGAAAGAAGAGCAGTGACATCAGCAACCACAAAGCGAAACACAGGGACTGCCAAATGCACAGAGGCATAGTTAATATCAGTCATCCTAACCTTGTCCTGCAGGGTCTGAGCAAAGCACCGTCAGCCCCAGGACAATGTAGTAACCCAAACCAAACAGATACTGCACTAAATGCATGGCTCCATCTGAGAAAACACTGACGAAGAGGCACTCCAGCAGTCTTCTGAGGGAGTGGATGCAGAGTAGTAGCTGCACCAGGACCGTGGACAGCTGTGGGACTGCAGGAAAAACAAACGTCAGATAACCAACTTGAATATTACAAATTGCACACATGCACCTCGGGGCCTGTTTCATAAAATCCAATAACTGAAGTATTCCATATTACTTTGAGCTCTGATAGGAAAACAGATGACCTGCTACCACTAGATAAAACTTTTGTTTCTAATCACACATATCTGTTGTATTACCCCGCTTGTAAGAGCTTCTGTTAAAAACAGAAAAGGAAGAACTTAAATGTATGATTTCCCCGTGATATAACTACACTTGGACATCAAATAATGGTTATCATGAGACTGTCAGCCTTACAAAATACTGTTTAGAACAGTTTTCAAAAGCAGTTTCCCAGTGACCTGCTTCAAAGTGAACCCAAAACTATAACTTCAGACAAATGTGCTCTTTGTGAAATGCAAGAAAAAGTGGTGCAAACACTGTTTAGTCATTCAGATTTCAATTTTTTTTTTTTTGCTGCTATATTTGCGACATTGTGAAAATGTGTTATGCCTTTTGAAAGTTCAGTAGCACATGCAACATTAATGTGGTGAACAAATAGCTATTCCTTCACAGTGATACTGTGAAATCATAGAATATATTAATCTACTATTATTTCCCCGTGTTCAGTCAGTTTGATGAACTCTGATCACTTCCTTTGACAGCTGAAAAGGTTAGTCTCAATGACGTTGTAAAATATGCTCTGTGAAACAGGTCCCAGAACAAAATCTGGGTGTTTTACCTTGACCATGGGAGCTGGACGCAGCTGTCATCCTGTCTAATATAGCAGTGAGCCATGATGGATAAGAATGATTATCAAATCTGGCGTTAAGGGTCAGGGCCAGAAGAAAACCATTCCAGCAGACAGAGATGGCGTAAAAGTGCCAGAACCATCTGAAAGGAGAGGAAAGACACCCAGATCACTTAATTTCATTCATTTACTTAACTTTATTAGGGGCATGAACGCAATGTAATGTGATTCAGGACAAGTCTTGCATAAAATATGTGATACAGTCATTGGCAACATATATTATGTCAATAGACTATTTTGTGTGATCATATCATCCCTTTATGAATTTAATTGTTGCAAAACATCTTTAAAAAAAAGCCTAAACGTGCACACACAGTAGAATATAAGCGCATCTTGTAAAAGTAAAAGTTATTCCGATGGCGACAAGCAAAAATAAACAATATATTATTCAAGATTCATAGTAAAACTGTAGCACATGACCACATCCGATGGTACTAATATAACCATGAAATAAGTAGCGTCACGTACACATTATCTACACAGTTTTCATAATACTGAAGTGTCCAAACACGAGCTGAAATGTACTGATGTGTTCACAATGTTTCCAGTTTCCAGTCACCTTTTCGGAACGTCAAACACTCGCAGCCACTTCTCCCGTTTGAGGCTCTGCTTGGTTTTTCCGTAGCGAATCAAATCCTGAAACAGCATATAAACGCTAAATTTTTCATATCTCTTTGGTTGCAGTGCGGAGATTTTGTGAGCGCAAAAAGCTGCAAAGAAGCAGAAAGCAAGAAACCCCCACAGGATATCTATAAATCCAACAGAGCTCCAGAACATTTTCCAGCCGGACTTACCCGGTGGGAACACTACCGTGTACATCTCGGAAAGGAGCCCGACGGAGATTTCCGGTTCTCATAACGTTCCGGATATTTTAATATTATTGGTATTGTTTTAGTAAACAAATTAATTCCAGACATGTAAAAACAAAAATACAAAGATATTTATAGTTCTACTAAATTCAGATCAACGTGTACATTGTGATGATAGAAATATAATAAATAGCATTAGGCATAATACTAAGGTATTTGTAATATGATGGGGGTTTTATTTGTGGTTTGTCAATTTTTGGCATTAAAGTTATAGTTTATATCACATTCAACTGAGGAGTTTCAGATTTCGGAATAATAATGGAAATAGTAGGTGGCACTCCTTGGGGAGAGCAGCAGAATGATTTGATAAACCTGGGGTCAATACAAATTGCTCCAATGACGGGAACATATTGATTTGTAGTGCTTGATATCGAGTAATCATGTTATCAGATAACAAAATATAAGAAGAAAAACATGACCCAAAGAGTCTATTGAGCAAATTAGAAACAAACGAAAAAGTGATCACAAAATGCATCAGTCTATTGTGCTGTATAAAACACATGGGCATATTTCTTCATAATTCAGCTGTGCAGGAATGATGTGGGGCAGCTTCTTTTTGACTGTTGTGACTTTTTGGTCTGCTTTTTTTCTTTTTTAAATCTTCATAAAGACATAATCTTCAAAGCAGGAAGTCGTTCTCTTCTTCTCTCCATATCACAAAAAGAAATGCAAGATAGGTAAAATGCTTTAAAAATTACAACCTAAAAGACAAATGTCCAAATGGACTTAGCCACAGTGGCATCAAGTACACGTTGAACAATAAAAATGATGTATAATTTGATGTCAAAGATGCACAAAGTCATCAGAATCAAAGATAGATTTCCAAAATGAGAGACAGGGAGAGGGTTTGGAGCAATCATTCATTTCCTATTAGAAGTTACATTACTTCTTTTTTTTTTTTTTTCATTTCGTAATTAATTGGAAAGAAGTATTAAAGCTTTACCGGGCCCAAACAGCGAGTCAGGCCAGGTTCTCACAGCAGCATCACATCTGATTTTGAGTACTGAAGACATTAAAATGATCTCATAGTCTTTTCACCCATGATCAGGACTTGTTGCTCACGACTTCACAAGTCAACAGAGTGTCACCTAGTCTGAACAAAGGCGTAGTGTGTCAAAGGAAAATATAAGTGTGTTTGTATGAGGCAGTTGGTGAAGCCTTTGAGGCATGAGATTCCAGGATGCCCTTTAGAGGAGTGCAGTATCCTGTCTGAGGAAGTGTCGACTGTTTCCTGACTCCTTCCCTTTTCTGTACTCAAGCTCCTCCTCATTTTTACTGTGCCAAGAGTTGAGCTCAAAAACTGCAAGTCTCCTTGGTCCCATCCTGCATAGATTACCTGTAACTCTTGAGAAATGGTGTCATTGCCATATTAACTACAACACTATCACAAAATATGTAGAATTTTGAGAAAAGATACTCTTGACCCAACAATCTCCACTGTTTCTTTCATTTAACTCTGACGTATATGTTAAGCTTGTGTAGATCCTCACTTGCACTGTAGCCTGAGAAGTTGTTGTGAAATTGTAAATGAGACACCTTGTAAGTATTTGAGGGAACACACTTACATTTTGTAACAGAAAAAAAAGGCAAATACTGTCTGTATCACCCGATGGTAATCAAACAAACAAATAAACAGATTCAGAAAGCATTATTTGTCCCCAAGGGACAATTAAAAAGGCACATCGAGCAGGCAGTGCCACAATGGCAAATATTTAAGAATAGGGATAAATATATATACAAATAATGTAAACAAACAAACAAACAAATAAACAAACAAACACCTACTGGTGATCAATTCCTCGATAAATGATGCACGGTGCCACAGTGGCTAGTGCTCTTGCCTCACAGCAAGAACGTCCTGGGTTCAATTACAAGCTGGAGCTCAGCGCCTTTCTGTGTGGCGTTCTCCCCGTGTGTGCCTGGATTCCTCTGGGTACTCCGGCTTCCTCCCATGGTCCAAAAACATGTATGTCAGGTTAATTGGTCACCCTAGATTGCCCCTAGGTGTGAATGGTTGTTTGTCTGTACGTGTTAGCCCTGCGACAGACTGACGACCTGTCCAGGGTGTACCCCGCCCTCGCCTGCAGCAGCTGGGATCGGCTCCAGCCACCTGCGACCCTGAGAAGGAGAAGTGGTTTAGAAAATGGATGGACATTTATTTGTTTGTTTGTTTGTTTATGTGGTTCTTGGTCTAGTCTTGTGGGTCAGCAAATGCAACCTTCTGTGAGCATAGATGATCCAAACGTTTTATTGTGTGACATTGTGACATCACTGTGTTTTGTGCAGCCTTACAGGTGATTGGAAGAATTTCCATATTAATGAAAACAAGTATACCTTCATTAAACACTTATAGAAGTAGCAAAAAAAGAGAATTGCTTGGATGCTGAGGAGAAGTAGTCACGTGTTTTGAGATCCTGTTTCTTTGTTACAATCAGTGTAATATAATATACAGTTTAGTGTATCATAAAACCAAACAATGAATTTTAAAAGTCGCCACTTCAAGGAAAAGAAATAGAGTTAAGTTATTAACACTTTGAAAAGTATAACTTTTGCTCAATGCAGTGTGTTATTTGGTTTTTACTGTCTACATGGGACGAAAGCAGAGAATGTAAAAAAAAGTTTTGGACACATATGGTGCAGAAATGCTATTTTTTCTCCCTGATTAAGACTCGACTATAAAGATATCCATTTGAATGTTTAGTTCACCTCATAAACACATATCCTCTCATAGATTCAGTCCTGCACTTTCGACAAACACTTGAAAGATCATCTTCTGTTCTCTTCATTGTCATGATTGGGCCTGAGTTCAAAGCAACCTGAGCACATTCAATGTGGAGCACAAATGGAAACATGGAAAATCTCCAGTTTTTCCAGAAGGCCAGTTGGTGTGTACTTCAGGAAGTGGTGGTGCAGGCGGGTAGGTGCTGTAACAGGTCCCTGTAGGAGTGACAAGGCCAGGAAACATGTGGATGTAGCACATAACATACAACCTCATTATGTCCCATAATCCTCCTGAATCCATGCCAGCATCAAAACAGGGGCTACTCCCTGCTCATTGGGTGAAATGTTGGATTCATAATGCCGAGGTCACTTTGACCTTTAACAGAAAAACAACCACTGAATGAGGTCTAACACAGTTTAAGTAATTGTGATATGCAATGCTTTTCTTTTTTCAAAGCAAAACTACACTTGTTCAAAAAAAGATTCCCCACAAAACAGACATATTGATTCGTACTCCTTTAAAGGTTATCATGCTGCGGTTGTTTTTTGCATAGCTTTTCTTGTTATGTGTCTCCGTAGGTTATTTTCTCACTGTTTCCTCCTTATATGTTAATCTTTCAGGGTGCCTTTTGGTAGTTTGGTAGATCTGCTGTATCTGGCCCTAGTTTATGTCGTGTCACCAGAGGTTTTAACAGTTTCATTGTCTGTGTTACCTGTCGATGTACCTTCATGGGTTTCTAGTCTTGTGTTTCATCTTGTTTATGTGTTTGAGATCTCAAAGTAAAGGCATTATCAACCTGTCCACTGAACTGCTGCTAGCCTTCTACCACTTGTCCATCCAGAGCCTGCTGACATACTGTATTACTGTCTGGTATGGGAGCAGCAGCAGCACTGAGGCAGACAGGAGGAGGTAATAGAGGGTCAGCACACATGCACAGAAGACAGTGGACTGCCCTCTCCCCTCCTGATGGACATTAGCACCTTCTGATGCCTCAGGAGACCACTTAACATCATCAAGGACAGCGCACAGCCTGGTTTCCACCTGGCAGCCGCTACAGCTGCATCAGTGCAAAAACAAACAGACTCAGAAACAGTTCTCTTTCAAACCTCCCTCCGTATCGGTTATCAGAGAACCGGGGTTACGTGAGTAACCTAACGTTTCTTTGACAGAGCGACAACCTCCCTGAAGTCACACATTCTGCACATCACAGCATCTCAGTCATATATATTTTAAAACAACTGTGAACCTGTTGCGTATTGCAAGATTCTTTTGGTATGTTACCGTACAAGTGGAGCAGATCTCAAATTGCATTATACATCATTGATAACAATGGCTCTATTCTATTCTATTCTATTCTATTCTATTCTATTCTATCAGTCAGACTTATGATATGTCTTCCCTTGGCTAATGTTAATTATTGTGATTTAATTTATATGAATCATCTTTCCCCTAAAGTCATGTCGCTCTACCCCTCATATGTCTCACCTGATTGTTCAGCTTTATTGTTTACATCTGCACTTGTCAAGTCCTCACTCCTGGTGTGTAAGTCTGCTGTAGTGTCACAGCTGGTCTGTCAGCTCATCCTGTTTTGTTTGATATAAGCACTTGTATCTTTTTTCTACCTCCTCAGCATTGTAGTCAGCACCATGGCAGTGTTAAGCTTTACTCCATGTGTGGTTTAATACTGGGTTATATTCATTTTAAGTGTGTGTTTTTTGTCTCCTGTCCTGGTTTTGTTTTGTTAATGACAGAAACTTGAAAGCAAATCTGTATTTGGTTGACTGAACATAAATTATAGACTGGAATAATCCCTTTTCTACAACACTCGAAGCACTGTATCAGACATGTACATTACATCACAGTGTTTAAGTCAGTACTGCACTTCATTTGTGAAAATGTATGCAAATAAGTAATAAGTATAATGCAAAGATCCCTGACAAATGTGCCTTCACTTTGTGTATACACACACACACACACACACACACACACACACACACACACACACACACACACATATATATATATATATATATATATATATATATATATATATATATATATATATATATATATATATATATATATATATATAAATTATTTACACAAAGCTGTAAAAAGTTGTCATGAAAGTTCATTTTGAGTCCCTCTTGGATGTGGTGGGGCGAAGTGACGCCCCTCCTACTCCAGGCCGTGGAGCCGGAGCGCCTCTCCTCATCTTTATCCTCATCCTCAGCAGCCGGGATCGGAGCTACATGGTGGAAGAGCGCAGAGGCATCCGTTTTTGTTTTTTTGTTTTTTTTTTTTTTTTACTTTTTTTAATGACTTGTAGACTTGTTTAGAGTTTAAATATGAATCGGCAGATGTTAATGGTTTCCTAACGGAGCATTAGAAACGGATTTGGAGAAACGTATTTAAAGGACTTTGGAAGAAACTTTGTCCATGTCTTCTGCTGGATGATGGCGCAGGCAGTCTCCATCTCTCTACTGCTGCACTTTATTCTGGGAATCACTTGTGTCGCAGGTAAGATAAAGTAACCAAATTATCATCCTCTTAAAAAAAAGAGAAACGTGTTAAAAAATTGCCTTCATATTCTTCAAAACTTTTCTGTTTCACTAATTTGAATTTGAAAAACTCGTACCCTAAAAATAAAAGTTGTATTTCTAAGTAATTAGTGTTTCGATTGAGCGTGACACATTTATTTTGATTTCAAAGGAAAAGTAGCCCATCTGAGGGTCAAAATTTTCCCTTTGTTTAAAAATTGCATCGAAGACATTAACAGCTTTAAACAAAAATAACCTTTTTCCATTTCCAAATTGTGTGTAATTGTATAATATTATCAGACAGAAATCAATACTTGACATCTTGAATTAAACTCCATGATGAGACAACCTGCTTCAGTGAACCCTAACTGTGACAAATTCATATTACTGAGGAGAGGATGTGAAAACTTGAAAGATTAAGCCTTCAAAAAACGTGCAACCTGATAAACAGTAATGTTTTTCCAACACAAGAAATGGAGACACTCACTCTGGCAACAGAAATGAAAGAAAAAAACTTTTTTTTAAAGGTTGGTCTTACTCTTTCCCTAAAAGAAATGGTATAGATTTAAGAGAGTATTAAATATGAACATTTTAAACTTTCAATTTAAAGTTGCCATTATTCTCAGATTATTATGTCACAGATTATTATGTTCTGTTTCTGAGCTAATTGAGATGAAATGGGACTGTATATGTTCCATGAACTAACATGAAAAAAATTTTAAATGGCTGGTGTGTGTATGTGCGTTTGTGTGTGTGTTTAATCCACTTTATCTGTGTTATTCTGTTGTTAGGATTTGGTCTTTGCTTCACATAGTTGTGAAAAACTGCTGCAGTCCTTGTTTATCATTACACTGAAAAAATTACATTATCTGGATGTTTTGCTTTGAGGAGTTTTAATTCTTGAGTTTTTACTTTGTAGCAATCCAGTGGTATTTAAATTAGAATTGATAAAAACATGAAATTAGGCTAACTTTTCCTTCTTGATTTTTCTGTACTCCTTGCAGAGTGTAAAAATATTTAAAGTTAGATGATTAGGGTTTGTCTAAGCAAAAAGAAAAACAAAAGAAAAGAAAAAGTGGGACAGCGTATCAAGAAAATGAGGCCAATCTGAAAAATAACAGAAAAGTATTATTGCTGAATGGTGAGGTTTGATACTTTGTTGATCACGTTGACCTTTTTTGTAATACACAATGGGCTTTAGGGCCTCACAGGGAGGCGGTGAGCTGCTTGTATCCTCAGAAACAGGAACCCCACCTAGGCCACACTGTTCTGGGCCTATTGAGCCTGACCCGGCCCATCTTCCCCTGCTTCCTGTTTTGACACAGCTCCAGCATTTGCTTCAGCAGTGGAAAAATGACCCAGAGTAGCATTACAACCAATTGCAAAACGTCCTGAGTTTTTCCCCTCTCCTGCATGGCACTTTGAATTTCATGTTTTTCACTTCATGACCTGATTCAATTTCAATTTGATAAATGTTTTTGACCATGGTCTCTGGTCCCCTAATGTTGCTGGTATTTGTTTGCACTGAACTCATTTCTGACTGTGTTTTTACTCTTGCTTTCATGGACCGTTGTTAATTTTTCTCAGCAATTGAATTGAAGTTCATGCCTGATCCACCAAAACTGAACATCTATGGCACCTATAGGATGAACAGATCTGACAACTTCGAACTAACTTGCAGGTATGCAGAAGCATCCTCTACAGCACGTCATTCATTAACCCCGAAACAGACTGTGTATCTTTCAATAACAGTGTGTCACTGGTTCCTTTTGGGGCAGAGGTCACCACTTCCTGAGGTGGACCACCCCTCCAACAAGCAGTCGTTTCTCCACCAGCGACTGCAGCGGATCAGGACTCTTCTGCACAACACTGACAATCACCAACGCAACGGTCAATGAAACTGGACAGTATCAGTGCTCCTACAGAGACCTGAAAGTTGAAGATGGCAAGACTTCAGTGGCCCTTTACATTTTTGTGAACGGTATAATTTATTTACACTTCTAATCAAGTGTGTTTTTGCATGTAAAGCAGCGTGATTTTTGTGTATCATGTCGTATATGAATCCAAAAAATATTCAAAGAACTTCATACATTGCTGTGGGAAAAAGTAGTGAACTTTTTTTTCAACATACTATTGTGAGTACATGAACTTTGAACAATTAATGGAAAAAAAAAAAAATCAGTTATATTTTTCCTTCTGGCTGAGGAGCCAATGATCTTGGACTTATTAAATGTTGTGTTATCTAATTCAGTCTGCTTTTATTTCAGATTACAAGGTGCCATTTGTTCCATCTGAAAAGGAGTATGAGGTGGTTTTCATCCGTGAAGGAGAACGTGTGGTGATCCCGTGCCGAGGCTCCGTGGAAGATCTTAATGTCACTCTCAACACTGTAAGAAGCAATGTTTATGATGTTTTCCTTAGAAGTGGGAATTCTGTAGGTCCAACATCATGATAGCAAGTGGAGATTTAGATGTACGAAGGTTTCTTTTATTAATTTTACAGTCTTTGAACTTTAATAAATACAATTATTATGGGTAATAATTTGCAATAATTATGCAGGATTTTAATAAACATTTGTTCTTCAAAGATGTCATATTGCAAATCTATAAGGGGAGTGCATGGTTTGGCAAATGCACTTGTACCACTTCTGAGAGTGCATCTTATTGAGCCCATTTTCATTTGACTTCTGAAACCTCTTCAGGTGGAAATTTTTAATCGTAGTTTCCATTTTATATCAAAGGTACTGCCACGATTGTCTGATTAACCATAGTTGAAGCATTAGATATCTCTTCCAAACCCGCTAAAACACTGATTATAACTGAAGATATAAGGTTTTACTTAATTCAATTCATTTTTTTAAGAAGTTTACTTAGTGGAGTTATCTTAAAGTATCTAGTTTGACTGCAGTTAAACTTCCATCGTAGCCTCACCAACTGTTATTTTATGGTTTTATTTTATGGTTATTTAACCTACAATAGCAATTACAAGTGTATTAGTCTTATTTGTTTGTCTGATAAGTTGCAACTAGAGTTTAAATTTGATTTACCTGAGATGAGACTTTATAGAAAAAAGTTACGATGTAATCTCAGTATTGACTATCCTTTTATCCAGTTGCCATCTATTTGAAATCAGTTTATGAAAATCATTTACTTTCACCGCTGTGCTTTATACATATCCAGATAGGCCAGCTCACTTCCAATATATGGTGTGTTTGGCCAAAATTAGTAAATTTTTGCCTCTGTCAGAAGTATCCCATCAAGGAGCTTCGTCCTGATGGGAAGGACTCTCTGTGGGACGCCAGGACGGGCTTCACGGTTCCCTCTCACCTGATCAGCTATGCCGGGGTGGTGTCCTGCCAGACTCAAATCGGAAATGAGACTTTCAGGTCTCCGCTCTACATTGTGGCTGTTGTTGGTAAGATGGAAAAACACACAGCAGGATAAATCAGTTATGTAATCTGTGGATGCAATTTATGAATCCATTTTTTTCTAACCTAAGCTTAGAGTCTTTCAAATAGTAATTATTGATAGTATTGGCTATGCTGCAAGGAAATTGATACAATTACTACAAACACAATGTATATGTACTTGTGCGTGTGTGTGTGTGTTTGTGGTTATTTTATTTCTGTGTTCACGGGGCCTGATCACTGGAAGCACAGTAGTTATGGGATCCGAGCCAACCTGTGGAACCCGGCCTGCATTACTCACATCTATTTACATGTTTTTAAGGTTAAGATATGGTTTTTGATTCAAAGCAATACATCGGCAAGGTTAGGAGGGCTAGTGAATGCAATGTGTTGACAGAAAAGCTCTAAAAAGTACCACAAGTCTATGTTAACTTGTCTTATCCATTTGCGCTCATGGGTCCAAACCTTTGAGCTGGACTTCACAGTGTTTTGCCAGTTTTCAGGGTGAGGCTTTTGATTAGAAACAGTGCCTAATCCTGAGCACCGTGAGCTTTCATTTGGCTGGAATTTTGCAGATAGTCAACTAAGGAGAGTGTGCAAATAGGGTTTTTGTGTACAGTTGACCACGTTTACAGGAAAGTGATCGTCTGGAAAACTGGTATCTCTTCTGTGTTTGCGTATTCACAAGAAACACAAAATGAAATCTGATAGTTTGGACTTGGATGTGTTGGCGGATGAGGTTATCTGAGCATTACTGCAAATAAATATGGATTTGGCAAAAACAGAACAAAACAAAACTCATAGATGCGAGTAAAGGCAAGCACAGACATCGAAATTTAGCAATGATTGCAAGATTTACGAATCAATCCAACAGAAACAATCAAGTTTGCAAATAAATGTTGTGGCAGGCCAGCTGAGGAAATGCTTCTCACCGTGAACATAGCAGCATCTCTGCTAAAGGCTGAATCAATGTACTCTTCCTGTTCAAAACTGTTAGAAACAGATGTAATCCTAAACACATCAAACTTTTCCAGATGTTGCAGATCATCTTGTATGTTCTACATTAAACCATAACCATAAATTCCTCTCAGTATCACTCTCTGGTCCATATGCCTGATATTCGACATTCATGAAGGCAAACACGCTGAATGGTTAATACTGAATGGAAACAGACCAGAGGAGCACCGAGTGAGCGAGTCAAAGCAGAGAGTCTGGAGTCTCAGAAGAACAATAGGCTGTGGACTGACTGCCGTGTCTTCCCTCCCTTTTCCGCAGGATACAAGATTTATGACCTCACCCTGACCCCCATGCAGGAGAGACTGTCTGTGGGGGAGCGGCTAATACTCAGCTGCACTGCCCACACCGAGCTCAACGTTGGCATCGAGTTCAACTGGACGCATTCTAGCGGGGCCCTGGTCAGTCCGCAGTGTTTTCTGTTATGTCTTGAAATGATTTCAGTGAACTCGGTTGGCCATGTCCATGGCCAGTGTGTGTTAGCACAGAGAACAAACTGAAACACAACAAAAGTTATATCTCATTATTTTGTCTTGTGTCATATTTGTGACTTCCTGCTTTGAGGAATTTGTTAGTTTTATCAGCAGGATTAGGTCTTTTTTTTTTTTTGTTTTAATCATGCCCCTCTCTAAAGAGGAGTGTTTGGTTCCCTAAACCAACATATCAAACTTGAACTCTTTAACAACACTGTCCACACACACACATAAGTAAGTCAAATACTAGTATATCTGTGTGAGTGCCAGTCCTTTGTGTCTCCTTCTGTCAGTCCTCTTTGAATGGTTCGAGGCTGTCACATGCCGTGTCCCATAAGAAGAAGCTGTGGAACTCTCTGGAGCTCTCCAACACGCTCACCGTGGAGAACGTGACGCTGGACCACACTGGAGAGTTTACCTGCACGGCTTCCAGCGGCCAGATGGACAAAAGTGCTTCAGCTTATCTTAAAGTTTATGGTGGGTGCAAAGAAACTACAATCTTGTAGTGGTCCACTCTCACTTTGTGGCTGTTGTACCGTATGTTGCCATTAATTTCATCTTTGGTTTACAGTTTTCAAGTAAAATGTATTTTTCCTTTGTAGAGATAGAAACCATGAAATGCTTTCACTTGATTACATTTGATTTTCATATACATTTTAAATAACAACCTGATATGTACAAGAGTCCACAAATAAGAACATACCAACATATAATTATTTATGATATCTCAAAACTGAAATTGCACCACAAAATGAATATTTTTACATTTATTGTGGATTAGATAATTACACTGTGATATATTTTATGAGGTGGTCACCTCTTACACAATGTTATTTCTATGGTCTTAATGTTTTATCAAACGAAAACACTCAGAATGTGTTTCTGGATGGGATTTACTGCTCATGAAACAATTAACTCAGCAGTAGATAAGTTGGTTCACGTATTAGGACATTACCACATTTCTTGTTTCAAATTATTTCAAATTTTAAATCTTTACCAATCAGACTTTAATGATCCTTTTGAAAACATTGACGTCAAACATGATCGTTTTGAGCAATTTCTTTTCTGCATTGAAAATTTCGGTGAACTTGGCAAAGCAGATTTTCATGGTTCCCCAATACAAAGTGATTAAAATAGATAATTAGTTGAATAACAGACTTTTAATGTTGTGTTGTGTAGTAATACTTTCTATCTTGTATCACAGCTAGTTCACTAAATGTTAGATGAAAACTAGAACATTTAAAAATTTGTCACTGTGTCACTAATATGACTGTGTGCTTGTCCTGTGTGTCCAGAAAAACCTTTCATTTATATGAAGGAGCCTTGGACGGAGGTATGGGAAGTGAATGTGGCTGATCAAACATCTACTGTGATCCCTGTCAAGTACTCGGCTTACCCTGAACCCGACTTTAGATGGTGTGTTCACAGCATTTCTAGCCATAAGTAGTCACACTTATTTTTTATTTGATAATTCAAAAGTCATGAATTGCCCTTTAAAGGAGATTTTCTGACATTGCTCTGCTCTTTTGACCAGGTTAAAAAATGGTAAAAATTTAAAAGACGACTACAGAATAAAACAGAAAAGTGACGCGTTGATCATCCGTGGCGTCACAGAAATGGACGCTGGGAATTACACCGTGGTCCTGATCAACAGGAAAACCAAAGAGGTGCAGAGGCGGTCTTTCCGGCTGCTGGTCAACGGTTTGTATGCTTCTGTATTTCTGTATATCTGCTGCACACATTTGAATGGAAAGTGTAACGAAAGCTTTCTCGTGCAGTGCCTCCACACATCATTGAGAAGGAAGTGGCAGTGGACACTGACGTGTACCCTCATGGCAGCAGTCCCACCCTGAGGTGCACAGCTCGGGGGATACCCACACCTGCACAGATTCACTGGCAGTGGATGTCCAAGGAGGACTGTCCAGAAGCCTTTTCGTAAGTTTTCCTGCCTCACTGTTTGTGTGTGAATGAGTTAAAAACAGCGGGGTGATGGGTGTGTTGGTAAGTGGGAGCTTTCCTTTGTGTGCCCAACGTGACCGCTTGTTTCTCGGCCACTCATTGTTAACAGGTTGTTGATTTAGGAGAGAAATAGCTGCTTTTGTATTGTTGACGAAAACAAGAGAAGAGACAATGACATTGCACTCTGACCCGATGCAAATCAGCGGATGTGATTCGTTCGATTCACAATGTCCATTTTTAGATGGAAATCTGACAATTTTGTGTGCTCTTTGGATCGGCTGTGTAGTTTGTACACAACATGTTACACAACAGTTACACAACAACCTCACGAGGTGTGTGTGTGTGTGTGTGTGTGTGTGTGTGTGTGTGTGTGTGTGTGTGTGTGTGTGTGTGTGTAAGGGAGAAAGGGAGAGACAGGACCAGTGGCAGGTTCCTTATCTTCTGCCAACACTTCTGAGGGCTTCCTCTGTCCTGCTCTACGTTTCCTGTTGTTCCTGTCTTGTACTTTTTTTATTGTTGTAAAGCGCTTCTTCCTGCTCAAGCTGCTTTTCTGATAGTACTCACTCTTTCCCCTTTAATCATATCTCATTTTCAAATCATGTTTTTTAAGACAGTATTGCAAAAAGTTTGATTTACTGTTCATTTCAATTTTCCATGCTTGTAATTTTGTGTGACTGCAGTTTTAAGTGCACCTCAGCTTAGTAAAAATAAAATGCAAAGCGCTAACATAGTCCTTTAGTTTTAGACACGTCAATATGTGATCCTATAAGTCTTAATATCAGAAATAAATTTGTTTTGCAAAGTGTGAGAAGACAGAATGTAATGATATGAAATTTTTTGAACACTGCAATAACAAAATTCTTCTGAGTTATGAGTAGCTCAATAATGACAGCATAAACCCACCAGAGAAATTAAACTTTTTTAAAATTTATTTTCAATAAACTGTGGTCATGAACGACAATGCTGTGTTTTTTTGTTGTTGTTTTTTTTAATTAATTTGTCATTGGTAATGACTGTATGGTGTATTAAGACAAAAAAATGTGAAAGCTTTGTCTAAGTCTGCAGATTTTCAGTTTTTTTTTTAAGTTTAAAATACAGAAGGAAACATGTCAGAAATTTGAATTTCATGTGTTTCCTACACTTCTTTTTTCAGATCTGGGCTGATTAAGTCCGAGGCACAGCTGAGGCAGTGCACGGGATGGAAAGATATCAACAACAACACTGGTCACAACCATGTTGAGCGCATCACAAATGACACCAATCACACTCAGAAGGTGAATGATTCCTTCTTTATCTTTAAAAAAATATACTTTTATTGCAGATCCCTTAGTTTGTTTAGTACTTTCTTTATATGCTATTTATTCCAATTAATCCTATGTATTCTTTTGTTTAACTTTAAGTCTTTTCATCAATTCTATGACTTTATTTTGTACTGAATGGGACTGAGCATTGTTCTATTATTATTTTAGCACAATGACCACAATTATTCTATTATATTCAATTCTGTTTGGTTCATCCTGCTGTTTTCTGCAAAAATGCAACATTTTTACATTAGAAATTCATTAATAATATCTATATTAATTATCAACCATAAATATGTTTCTTCAGAAAAGTATGAGCTCCTTAAAGATTCAGAAAGCAGAGGCCCATGCCCTCTACAGATGCACGGCCGCAAACAAAGTCGGAAAGGATTCTCGTGTAATCTTTTTCCATGTGACACGTGAGTGCGGTCCTTCCCCTCTCTACACGTGGAACCCATCATGTCTGTGAACTGATGTTCGGTACCCACGTTGTCGTCTCTCAATCTCCCCAATATTTCCACCCTGCTAGGTGGCCTTGAGGTCAGCATGTCTCCTTCTAACCAGCCTTTGGAAGAAGACCATGTGGTCCTGCAGTGTAAGGCGGACAGGCTGATCTATGGAAACCTCGCCTGGTTTCGAGTCACAAACACGTCCGAGTCGGAACATGTTGCATCAGTGCAGCCCTGCCGCTCTGTGGCCCTGGAGCAAAGGCCTCTATCGCAGGTGGTGCATTCTACACTGCAGGGAACCAATGTCACCCTGGAGCTGTCCCTGCCCAATGCATCCCGCCATGATGAGGGTCTGTATGCCTGTCAGGTGGAAAACATCAAAACTGGGGAGAGAACCTGCCTGCTGCGCAGACTTTCCCTCAAAGGTAATTAAATCTCTTTTTGAAATTACTAATTTGTTCAGGGAAATCAATCATTTTCTTACAAACCACACTATTGCAGATCTGCAAATGTCTATTTTTTAGAGAACGTTCATATGACCTAATCTTGGTGGTCAACCTCATATCAACAAAAAGTTACGTTTCATTATTTTTTTTACTTACATTCTTGTAATTTACAGACCTTGAGGCTGCAAGAATCCTCAATAATTTCACTGACCAAAAAGTCAACGTGAGTGCAACAATCACTCTCCTCTGTGAGGCCTCTGGGACGCCAAACCCGACAGTCATTTGGACCAAAAACAACCACAGTGTGGTGGAGGGATCAGGTGGGATTTGCCTTGTTGCACTGAAAACTGATTCAGTGGAGGATCAACGAACCTTTGTAGTCATCACGCTAATTCTCTGGGTTGCCTTCAGGCGTGATTCTTGGCCGGCACAACCGCACTTTGACAATTCAGCGAGTGAAGGGGGAGGACAGAGGACAGTACACCTGCACTGCGTGTAACACTCGCGGCTGTGACACCGCACAGGTGAATCTGACGACTGAAGGTGAGTGTCAGCCTAAACTTCTACCCGGTAACTGATCTTAGTGTGGTTGTTATTCCAATTTGAATTTTCAAATTCATTTTTATTGCATCAATCAATACACAATCATCCCAAGGCACATTTACAGGAAAATTCTTCCTGTTTCACATGAAGAAGCATCGGTAACAGTGGACAGGACAAACTGGATCAAGCCTTTGCAGAACCAGACTCAGAGGTGGTTTCTTTCAGCTGTTAGGGATAGGAGATAAAAATAGGGAAAACAATAAGACAGGCACAGGGAGCAACAGGCAAACAGACAAATTCCCAAATTGCCAGTCTACTAGCTGTCGATGTGATGGGTGCAGGAAGCTCAGACCACCAACTTTCACTTACTGTCAGAGATCCTGCCATGAGGGAGACAGAGAGAGAGAATGTTATTGATGCTGTCATGTAATAGTGAAACATGACTCTGTGCAGAGAGAGAAGGGAGCTCTGTACAGTCAAGGTCTCTGAGCAGTCTAAACCTAAAGCAGCTTAACTCGAAAATGGCCCGGGGATGCCAAACTGAAAGATGAATTAATTCTTAATATTGTAAAGTCTGACCTTAAAACTAGTGACTGTGTTGTGTGTAAATGATCTGTATGTGTTTTATATGACTATTACAAAAAAGTGACTTTGTAGTAACGAAATGCTATGCTGGTCTCTCATTCTGTAACGTAATCCAAACAATGATTACAATTTGATATAAAAAAATGTGAAATGTGTTTGATGTATGCTGCCTGGGTCTCAGTTTTGTGGTGATGTGTACTGCAGACCAGAGAGCAATCTTCAGTTTCTGTCATGGCTGTTAACTCTGGTTTTACTCAGTGTCGGTCAGACCTTCTTCCTGAGCAGAAATAGGCGGGAGGCAAAACTAATATTTAAAACTTTTTTGACTGCAGAAGTGTAATAAAGGCAAATTAAAAACGTGACACAAACTTCAGTGAGCTTCGAGCTCTTTATTGTTTCAAGTTGCAACATTTAACTAAATCCATTTTTTAATATGGTTTGTTGTCATCTCAATGAACACATTTCAGTAGTTACATAGAAAAATGTCTCCTCTGGTTTTCCATCCAATCTTTATCTCAATGCATCATTTTTCATCATCATGCCAAACACTGATTATATCTTTGCAGCTCACATACTACTCACAAAGACATTTTTTTTCCTGGCCTGACATTTTCAGTGATTCACAACACAATATTTTAAATATCAAAGATATTGAGTAAGAATAACTTTGCTTCCGCGTGGCAGGAAGTTGACCTAGTTAAACGCACATCCTCCTAGGAGTTTCTAAATCCAAAACAATGAGGAGGGAGCAAGACAAAGACGGAGGCCAGCCCTGCCCCTGCTCTCCGGTCCTCCTCCCTCTGTCCCGAGCTCGGACACAGCAACAAACAAACAAATGCGCTAACTAGGGTCTACGTGACCTCTTCCCCGCCAGCAGAATGCAGACCCAGTTGGTTCTGCCAGCTCTGTTAACGAGGGAGGGTTGAACCAATGAGAAACTGGCTGAACATTATCAGAGCACACAGAACAGACAACGAGAAAAGGAGTTTTAAATATTTGTCATTTCTTGATTTACGATTGACTCTTTTGAAATGTTATCATCTTACTTAGTTGCAAATCAAAAGTATTACTTAGTAAAGTGCAACATGTTCATCTTTTCTCCCTGGATTAGTCTTTCCTTTATATCCTGCACATGACTGTATCGTTACATCGTGTCACATTAGTTGTCAAAGTGTTTGCCCGTCTAATGACTGATTCACTCACTACATTCCCCTTAGAGTATTTGAGTTAGCTGGACGACGACAGTTGGTAACAATGGTTCCCAAACTTTTTCTTCCCGTTTAACTGTCACAAATACCAGCCTTTTCAGAAGCTGCATTTGGACATTCACATGCTCAAATTTTTATATTGACACTCCACTGAACTTCTTTTTAACATATGTATGCCCAACACAAACTGAAAATGGAACATTTAAAAACTCACTTCAGTAGTGAAATGCTTAAAATCCTTTTTTTTAATATTATATTTCAGCTTTCATATTTCAGTCCTTTTAACATTTCTTCTAAAAGTTGCCCCCTGTGCAAAAATAGCTTTCAATGCGCTGACAAAGGAAAAATACAATACAAAATGTGAAACAGGCATCACTGTGAAACAAAGGAATTCATGTGCATAAATTTAAATTGCACAGAATACGGTGGTACTTACTTGCGTCTGACACGATCCCCAAGATTCCAAAATTGTTTCTGTTAGAAACAGAGGGTGCAGATGTAGGAGCAGCCTCTGTTTGTCAGTCATGTTGTCATATGTCTGTTTATTAATTTGTCCTGTAAGACGTGAATAAAGCACTTATATTTTGTTGTTTTGGTACTCTAAAAAGAGGGATTGTTTTATATCATATACTGCAGAAATTTTAAATTAGGCGTCATGGTTAAATTGAGAGGCATTAGATTACGTTGCTGCTTCATGTATCATACATAACACAAGTTTAGAATGTCTTCACTTTCCATTTTTTTTTCTTTTAAAGAGTAAATCCAGACCGAGAAAACATTCTGAAAAATACACACGCTAAAGAACGAAGACAGTCTGAAAACTATCATAGCCAGTATCAACCCACTGAAACGGTTCCTGGTCAGTCCCTCGGCCAAATCGCCGTCTGCAGAAACAGTCCAACGCAGCGTACAGTGACACTGCTACAGCAGTGATGGAGTGCGTTGTCTTTGGCAGCAGTTTTTGCTGCAGACTCCTGATCATTTGTTATGACTAGATAAAATATCAGTTTGCTTACAGTCCAGATTCCAGCAGTCTCCTTCCTTCAGCAGTCTGAACAGAGACATACACGTGTCTACAGGCCAAAGACAACACAAACATGTCTGAACTCGCGCGGCCCTCCCAAGACACGTCACAGACACGACACTCGACATACCTCTGTGGCCGTCCTGTTTCTTTCCATGAACAATGGCCTTCTTTTTTTGAGCATATCATTTTTATTACTATTTTATTTCTTCTAAAGTAATCTTTGAAATTGCATGTCAAGCAGAGTTGGTCAATGTGAAATTTATTTTCCCCAAGGAACAATTTGTAAGCCATCAACAAAACACGAATAACAGAGAAAATATAAAAGCAACATACAGATACTAACCAGTCTATAGCTTTTAAGCAGAACAATGTCAGCAGGAACAAGACTTTTTTTTTCTGTTTGAGTCTGTTGGATCTAAACATTGGAAAACTGAGTCAACTATGAAGAGGGGAGGTCAGTGAGGATTGCCTTTACTCGCTGAAGTGTGGGATTTTCCAACATGCGACCACACCCTCCACTCTGTTTTTGGTTTTCAGGGGTGAGATACCAACAACAAATAAAAATGTCACAACAGATTTAAAACAACTTCAGGAAATCATTCTGTGGAAATAACAATTTACAAAGAAGCTCCTGCATTTTTCTGTAACGGTGCATGCACTGTGAGATAACTCTCATCAACATGGGTTTCAATCTGGAACCTGAATATCTGTTAAGACATAGACACAGAAAAATGTATTTTTAGGGTTCATGGCACCTTGATGCTGATGAAGGAAAACTTTTCAGGACAAGGCTATGATCAAGGTCAATTTCATTTATAACAGAAATGGTCACTGTGTTGTTAAATCCAAATGAGCTGTTTTTTGGTAAAAGTTGAGACGTTTTTTTTTCTAGAACTCAGATATTGTTTTAAAGGACTTTGGTAAATGCAAACATATCAGGTTGATTTCATGGTAAAAGCTTCAAAGAATAACTATGAGAAAAAAAGAACGTTTTTTTTTAAATAGATATTTTTATTGACATTTTTAGATTGCAAAGATACACAACGAACAATTAAAGCTTTTTTAATATATATGGTGCTTTTTTTTAAAGGCATGTTAACCTTTTTTGGTGGTTCTTAATTAGTGGAAATGAGCAGATTAGGAATTTGATCATATATCTAAAATGATCACTTTTGAATTCATACAACTGTGCTGCTTCAGTATTGATATCTTTTGTGTAGAGCTGCTGTAATCCTTCTAATATAGCCCTGAATTATCCTCAAAGAGAAGAAAACATAATGAGGGAGTTTTGACAATGTAAGGAGGAGAAAGTTTTGATTCTTGTGCTCAAATAAAGGGAGTGAAAGACAAAAACTTAAATACTCAATTAAAGTACAGATATTTATCTACAGTATTAAAGTGAAAATTATTTATAAATTGCCACTTCTGGCACTTGTTTGTGTGTCTCCCAGGTGCAGAGGAAAAAACTAACGTGGAGCTGATTGTTCCTATTGGCTCAGTGGTGATCGCCATGTTTTTCTGGTTACTGATTGTCTTTGTCATCCGTGGAAGAAAGAGAGTAAGTGCCTCCTCATCCTCACTGTCATCCACACTTTTGCTGCTAATGAATAATAATATTAAAACACACACACACATGCACAAGTACACACAGTTACTGTGGGCCTGTGTGATTGATTGGAAGCGAGTGGTCTGGCTCTCAGCGGCTCCTCTCCTTTGTATCCAGAAACAACGAGGCCACTCTGTTCCCATAAGTCACGTAGGCCCACAAAACCGACTGGGCCTCTTTTATTGAAGGGGCACCAGAATCAGTACAAAATTTCAGTGCAGCTTTACACTGGTTGACAGAAAGAACTGACACAGACAGTTGCTCTACCCTTAAAAACTCTGCTCCACTGTTCAAAATGTCTGTTTTAATCCTTGCTTTAGCCAAACGGAGGAGATCTGAAGACTGGCTACTTGTCCATGATTCTCGACTCAGAGGACATGCCCATGGACGAGCAGTGTGAGAGGCTCACGTATGATGCCAACAAATGGGAGTTTCCACGGGACAGGCTGAAGCTGGGTGAGACAGGAATCAGAAATCAGAACGCTGATGGAATGGGATGGGGCAACAGTGCACAGAATCAGGAGATATTTTATGGATATGTGCACCGAGTGTTTTCAGTCCCAGCTCAGTGTTTCCTCCCTGTGGAGGAAGAGAAGCAGTGATGGTTTACAACAGATTTTCATTAACAGGCATTTGTCAAAGTTCAGTCGAAATCCAGTTATCTTTTTCCATGCATATTGGTGGCTGCTTATTATGAGACTGGGGATTCTTTTGAAAAGTTAATATCTGAAAATAATGACAATGTCGATGTGTCACAGTGCCTCAGGCCAGAAATAAGGCCACAACTTGGTTCACATTTTATTACAGTGGCTATAATGTCGTCAACACTGTTCAATGCTGATAAAGTCCTGATTTACAAGTAAACCAATTTTCACCCAAGAGTTTTTTTCTAAGTATTCAGTTATTGAACCAATAAAAAAAGAGAGAATTCAACATGTCTGTGGAGGCAAAAACAAGTAGCCCTGAGTGAAAATATGCACCAAAGATAAAAAAAATGCCACGAATTATTGTACAAAACTAGTTTTGTGTGAAACAGTAACTTTAATGTCATTGTGGCTGTAGGGCCATTCCCTTTCTATATGGAGCAATCACATTTTTATATTTATCATAATTCTCTGTTAAAAATGAAAGTGAACGTTCGCATGACAAGTGGTGTTGATAAAGTCTGTACCCAGGGAAGAACATTTTCTTTGCAAGTGTTTTGTGTATGTCTTTGACACACACTTTACATCGCAGGTGACCCACTGGGACGAGGGGCGTTCGGTCAGGTGGTAGAAGCAGCTGCCTTCGGCATAGAGAAAGCCACCACCTGCACAACTGTTGCAGTCAAGATGCTTAAGGGTGAGTGTGTCGTCCTGTTTGTTTCATTTAATGAAAGCTTTCAAACATCCTGCGTTAGCATTACCGCTCTGCGTTCTCCAGAGGGAGCCACAACCAGTGAGTACCGAGCGTTGATGTCGGAGCTGAAAATTCTCATCCACATTGGACACCACCTCAATGTTGTCAACCTGCTGGGGGCCTGTACGAAGCCTGGAGGTCAGTCACAGCCACACGAGCTTCTGTACTGCCCCGAGAAAGGACGCTGATAAACATACCACGCATTTGTTCACCTTCAACCAACTGGTGGTGTTTTGTGTCGACAAAGAATCATCATTTTCATTATTTGACGTACACACGTCAGCTGGTGTAGTGTAAGGTGGAGCGGCCGCTCATCTCTTTGTTTTTTGGTTTGTTTTTCTGCAGGGCCGCTGATGGTGATTGTTGAGTACTGTAAACATGGAAATCTCTCCAGCTACCTGAAGAGCAAGCGAGGAGAGTACAGCCCCTACAAGGTAAATGACGGGCCAGCAGATCTCATCCATTTCTCTTATGTGTCTGCAGGCCACACAACTGTGCTCAGTCCCAGTACTGTAGAATATTTCACTGCAGACCTGTCTAGCTCTAGTTCATACAAATCATACTGTTCTCTTGTCTTTCATCTAAAATGATTATTTCACTGCACTGTGGCAAACAGAGAAAACGAGTGGACAGCCAGAGGTGGACCCGTGCAGAGGAGGATGTGACTGAGGGGGATCTTGGTTTGGGGAAGATTGCCCAGCTGGACATCTGCACAGGGACGGCGGTGTGCTCCAGCGCAGGAGACGCAGCTTCAGGCAGCACTGTGGAAATGCAGCAAGGTGCTGAAAACAAACTGCTGTGATACAGTTTACCCTGTTTTGGGCAGAAATTTGATTTTGGACTGCTAAGGAGTCATATTTCTCATTATGATATATGATGCATGATTCCAGAAAGTTCAGATTACGACCATCTGACCATGGAGGACCTGATAAGTTACAGCTTCCAGGTGGCCAAAGGAATGGAGTTTCTATCATCTCGCAAGGTGAGACCATCAATACTTCCCTGTGTACATAAAGTAGATGAATCTGAAGGTGATATTCACTCCTTGATGCTCTTTACCCTGTAGTGCATCCACAGAGATCTGGCAGCCAGAAACATTCTGCTGTCTGAGAACAACGTGGTGAAAATTTGTGATTTTGGCCTCGCCCGAGATGTCTACAAAGATCCTGACTATGTTCGCAAGGGAGATGTGAGTTCATCAAGTGATGTACAGGCATTCAGTCTTATAATTGGGATCAGTGTAAGCATGGACTAAGTTTTCTCTGTTTTCTTTCTCTTTGTGTTACAGGCTCGCCTCCCTCTGAAGTGGATGGCTCCTGAGACCATATTTGACCGGGTGTACACCACACAAAGTGACGTTTGGTCCTTCGGCGTCCTTCTCTGGGAGATCTTTTCTTTGGGTAAAGCTGCTAATGATCACACAGCACAGGATATATGAGGATCTCTGTTTAGTTGTAACTTACATTGTGTTATTTCTCCTTCAGGGGCTTCTCCCTATCCGGGTGTTTGCATTGATGAGTCTTTCTGCAGGAGGCTGCGGGAAGGCACTAGGATGAGGCCACCGGAATACGCCACCACCGAGATGTAAGCAGAGCGCTGACATGGGGCAGATTTTATATTAAATTTTACAGATTCACATTCTTCCTCTCCCCCATTCCCACTTTAAAATAAGCTCTCAACATTTATACTGCCTTTCTAAAACTAAAGCTACAAAGTGTAGAAACAAATAGAAACAAAGAGCAGGCACTTGAAAAACATATTGAAAGAGGTATTTAAAGCAAGGGGATAGCTAAATGATATGATTTTGTTTGTTGTTTGTACTTAAAAGGGAACAGTGAGGGCAAAGATTAAGTCTGATTTCCTCTTATCAGAATGACCTGATTTGCTCAGTGTAGTGGCAGTACTGACATCTAAAGTCTCTGAAGCTTATTTCTTTGTTTCAATTATAGTTTTTTGATTGAAAGCCATGACTGTGTTCACAGATATCAGACCATGTTGGACTGCTGGCTGGATCGTCCTACAGACAGACCGACATTTGCTGACCTGGTGGAGCACCTGGGTAACCTGCTGCAGGCCAGTGCACAACAGGTCTGTTCTGATCTGACCAAAAGACTACATTTACCATGAAATATCTTGACTTTAGTCCATATTTGTATTTCTAATGTGTGGTGTTTATCCTAAAAAAAAATGTTTTGATTATCAGGATGGGAAGGACTACATCCCACTGACAGCAGTTGAAGCAGAAGTGAGTCCGATGGCCCCTGAACCGCGAAGCCTCTACAACAGGCCCCAGAGTGGGGTGAACATGGAGGCTCAGCTTCATTATGACAGCCCATCATCTCTTGGGTATGTACGACTCTCTCAGCCGGGAACTGCTGTCACTTCTGCATCTTCAACCTGCATCGTTTCTTCATGGGCTCCTTTTTTTTGTACAGACTCTCCCAACAACAGAGTGAGAGGTACAGTCGGCCTCTGAGCGTGAAGACCTTCGAAGACATACCTCTGGTGCAGAGCAGCGTCATGGTGAGAATCTGCACCGTCGGCAACTCTTTCATAAAATCCCTGGAGTTGAATATTTTCCCCTTTAACTCTATTAACAGGAGGGTTGCTCTTGGGGGACAAGTCTGAATGCTCTGAGACAAATACAAAGTGATGTAGGAATGTGAATAATGTGGACCATTTATCCAATTCAGATACCTGCACTCTGACATTTTATGCCACACATATAAAATATACAAAACACAAGAAAAGAGAGGAAAGACTCCATATTATGAGAATATAATCATTAAAAATTTTTGACCCAAAATTCAGCAAAAGATTTTATTTCAAATGATTAAGTAGAGAGAAATGTAGTCCTAAAACATTTAAAATTAAGTATAAGCTTGTTTAAATTTGTTATTACAACCACATGAGACAAGAGTTTATCCACTGAGCCACAACAACTACTTGAATACAAGATGTTCAGCATGTTCAACATCAAGAAAAGCGTTCACTTGACCTCACCCCTCTGCGGCGCAATTTGATGTTTGTTCCATTTTTTGACGAGTGGGCATGAAAACGAAAAAGCAATCGCCACTTTTTTTTTCTTTTTAGTTATGTCACAAAATGTACAACTCAAAGAAGAAAGAGAAAATGCAGTTTGGATGATAATTAATGATAATTAATTTTGTGAGTCACATAATACAGCCATAACCTTCAAATGAAAAAGTATTTGTGAATGTTACATTTTATCATAAATTTGATATTTCAATTGGAATTTTGCTCCTTGCTTGCAGTCGGATCTTTTGAAAGTTAAATTGTACTGTCATTTTCTTTTTCGTTTCAGTTAAGTATCAGAATAAGCAGTCTTGAAGATGAAAATGAAAGTGCAGTTTGATGATTGATTATTAATTTCATTTATGAGTCAAAAATGCAGTTTCTTCCTGAACATTTCTTTTAATAAATTTTAATTATATTTTTACTCTATTTTTGCTTCCATAATGTAGTGCTATTAAGATAAATTTTTTTCAGGGTGGAAGTATACTGCTTTCCTAATTTGTCTCAATCAATTGCCTGGAAATATTTCCAACCAATCAGCCAATCAGTTACAAGTCGATGGAATGGTGGTAAGTATGTGACACAAAAATAGGCCTTCATACAACAAGAGTTTGGTCTGGACAGAAAAAAAATAGACTGCAGGTTGATACTGAAAGCGATTGCGCAAAGCTGACTGTACTATCTTACTTACATGAAAACCAAACAGCATGAATGCAGCACGATGCCTTCGTGCGATGTGACAAACACCAGTGTTTATTCAGTTTGTTGGGACTTCTGCAGGAGGGTCACACAGACAGCGGTATGGGCTTCTCACAAGAGGAGGTGAAGAGCTTGAACCAGCACCTACCAACTACACCCAACTTCAGGTAAAGACTGAAGTGCACCCATTTTAATTTTACAATCACATAATTCAGAAAAAAAATTGCTCCTGTGGATAACTTTTAAATGTCATGTATTTGTCCTGGTTTGCCTCCTCAGTCAGCTGCTGCGCTGTAAGAGTAAGGAGTCTCTGGAGTCTGAGTCTTCCAATCAGACCAGTGGATATCAGTCTGGGTACCACTCCGACGACACAGACACCCCCATCTACGCCAATGAGGAGATGATCATGAAGCACAACATGCTGAGTAAACCCCCTCTGCCTAAGACGCCTGAGAAATTCAGCTTGGAGATCCGCTACAGCACTCCGCCTGTCTGACCCCTCAGTCCCAGTCTTTTTACTGTACAGTATTTGTTTACTCTATCCAGGTATCTACATCTAGAAACATTGTCCACAATGCACATGGCAGAACTGGGTTACGCTCCACCGTTGAGATATTTTCACAGGAGATAACTTATGAAGTTATCTGGGATAAATGAAGGTTGTATGATAAGTTTGTCAGAGCAGCTCTCTTTGGACAGCCGGAGGAATGCTATCATGTTTACACAGCAAGTCAAATCTGTCGGAGGAGCCCAAACAGGGGGGCACGCCCACGTCCTGAGGCCCCATCCACCCTCTTCCGCTACTGCAGGAAATGGTATCTGGAATTTTTAGATAATTGAATCAGCAAATGTTCTCTTTTTTTCCTTCATTATGGTTGTTCTTTTCGGTTGGCACTGCATGGCCAATCAGGAGACTGTTCTCCCCAAAATAATGTTTCTAGAGTCACATTTGTACAGCTACTTTATTCATAATACTTGCAATATTTTATTGAAAGTGTATCACTAAACCTATAATAAAGTTACCTAGTTTTATAGAATAAAGTTACTCACAAATTACCGCAGTCTCTGTTCTTGTGTGTTAAATCACGTTTCTGCATCACAGCCCTGATAAATCAAGAGTGTTTTTGTATGTTTCTTTGTATGTTTCATGTCTCATTTCCTTTCTGTGTGTTATTCTCCAAGCAAACAATGCTTTCTCAGCCTTGGTGTGTGGGAGATAAAACTCGCGTGTGTGTGTGTGTGTGTGTGTGTGTGTGTGTGTGTGTGTGTGTGTGTGTGTGTGTGTGTGTGTGTGTGTGTGTGTGTGTGTGTGTGTCCATTGCCCATAATAGCCCTGCCAAGGTCAGCGGGGTCCACTTAATTTTGTAGAAAGCAAAGTCGTGCCGTCACACTATGGCCAGTGGTAGATGCTGGACTTGAGAGCAGCAGGTGTTCAGAGTCTGTCTGATTGGCTGATGAATCGGAGGCATGCGAACAGAATGTATTTTGTCTGTAATCACGGACAGCACGCAGAGTTAATAATAGCAAACTGGAGGAAATGACTGAGGAGCTGTTGTCAAACTTCCACATGTAAGTCCTGTGGGTTAAATTTAGAAACATCTGCTAATTACTGCTGAAGGATGTCTGCATACACAGTATACACAGTAGGTTGAAATACTGATTTGGTGTTCCATATAGCTTTTCTAATTATTTAACATTGCCGTTTTGATCTTTAATAATACAGACTACAAGAACATAACAACATAATCCTCAGTTTTGCCAGTATTAACACTTGTCAAGGGAATTTTAGCGATTCATGAACAACAGTTCCCTCTGCTGTGTTTGATATGCAACTGCATGCTCATTTGCACTCTCTCTCTCTCTCTCTCTCACACACACACACACACACACACACTCACAATACTAATGGATGAGCACAATGGAAAAGATCGAGCTGTCATGTGAATATCAAAATATTTCTAAAACCACTGACTGCCAGATGTTTGATCAGAAGACAGACATGGAAGCAGGATTGTACCAGAAGCTTTACCCAGTACAGGAATTCACAGTTATTTCCTTGGGACCGGAGCATCAGGCCGCAGGCAGGAAATACCTGTCACTAGGACACTTTAACCATTTCTGTGGAGGTGCAGAAGCACACAAGCTGCTAGGAGAGGCTGTCAACTCACTGTGTGAAGCAGAAGCGACGAGTAATAACTGATAATTGCTGAGAAGACATAGATATTATGTGTGTTAATCAAAGTATGAATGATTCATTCTGACATAATAATATTATTATTATTATTATTATTATTATTATTATTATATGTTGTGTTTAACAAAACCACTGCATGTACCAGAAAAAAGGAATAAACATATACAGTTATCTACTAAATACTTCTCTAAAAGTTACTCAAAGTTAATTTTCAAAATTTATTTGCATTGTCAAAATTAAAATTTTCAAATCAATTCACTTGTATAGAATATTTATGTTTGCAGCACATTTCACATTCAAACAATAACAGATATAAAACACATACACAGTATTAATATGTTTATTGAGTAAATGTAGATGTACTGTAATTCAGGAATTATTTCTGTAAAATTAAACTTTCTAACTATATAAAGCAGATCAAAAGGTTTAATATTTCAAAATGTCATTATACGAGTAAGTGATGGTATTTTTTTCAGTTTCAGATCAATCAATTAAAAGTCGAATAATAAAGAGTTCCATTAAACAAGAAAATACAAGATTGTCTTTGTCATTTTCACTCTCAACTATTGGATTAAACATGCACTGTTTAAATGTAGAGAAGAATAAATTCTAAAAGCGCCCCAGGTTTGTGCACAGCACTGTTTGCATCTTTAAGTTATCAAATCAGTTTATCATATCCACCACTGAGGGGTAGTAATGTTCCAACACCAGTCCCATAAACTCTGCAGAAGGCTTAGACCACAAGGCTGCAGAGCAGCATGCATAATCTCTTCACACCCCAGGGCACACACCCTAAACACTGCACCCACAGTATTAATGCCATGTGACATTAGGTATGTGGATAGAAATGAGAGAAGGCAGCGGCGCCGTGCAGGATCATGAAATCTAACTTGCTCTTTCCACTTGTCTACCTAATCACATCCAAACAGATTAGCTGAATATCGCCATGGCACATTTGAGGACGCAGAGGCTGACATAAATCTGGAGTTGATAGACTGATGCGTTAAACAGTCTGACAGAAGTCAGCGCGTAACTCAGAGATAACATATTGCGATTTCCTGTAACTGAGGCGCCATCATTAGACTGTCAGTTTCCAAATAACCACCCGAGCAGGATTACGAGAAGGGAAGAAAACTATCAATCAGCACAGGCGATGAGTTGCATGTTTAATACATTGTCACACTTGCACCCAGGCACACATACAGGTATTGATTTTATAGATAGGACTGTTTCGCTGACAGGCCTGTCGCAGCTTTATCTTACGTTGCTGTCATATGCCTGGAGCCTTCAAAGGCGGCCTGTACAAACCTGTCACTCACTTGCTGGCAAGCTGAGATTGAATGTTGAGATACACAAACACTATTTAGTGGCATTACAGCCCCTGTGGCATTTGGGAAGAAAGAGATCATCATCATATCTTCCCAAGTCCCTGTTTTCATGTACATGATCATTTGTACAATCCATCAGACACAACAAACGAAATTAAGATGTGCAAAGGGCGCTGGTGCAGCTGCCGGGGGCTGGGGGCTGAGTTTGATTTTACACCGGTGATGATGTCTGATGTCTGAGGAGCAGCTGACATGTGGCTGTTTCAGGATGGGGAGTTGTCTTGGAGCCTCTGGCCGTAGGCAGTGGACTGCATTTCCATCAGTCTATCAGTCAAACCCGTCGGCCGCCTCCGGGACACGCTGCTGGCTCACAGGAGACTTCTTCCTTCAGCATTCACAACTGCTAATGAGATCAGGGGGACTGAAACCTGGAACACAAACTGTGGATTTAGTTGTCCAAGATTGACTTTTAAAAGTTTTAAGTTCAGTCTGGTTTAAATAAGGAATAAGGAATGTTTTTCCATTGAAGTAAACCAAAGTATCACTTCTTTATATCAAATCGTTTCAATATGACAAAACACATTTCCACATAACCACAAAGGTTGGACCATTTGGGCTTGAACTTGAAATGTGTAGATTGTTTACAACCCATTTGTTTCAATCCCAGCATAGATAAATATATGAGAGCTCTCTGTGAGAATTCTGTTAAATAATGGAAAATCTGTGTATGGGCCCAAAATGATCAACTAATTAAGAGCATGAGTGTATTCATCAAATGAGCCATATGATATGAACCAACACAAGCTACACCCTATACAATTTTTAAAAGGGTTGAACATAGTATTCAAAATTACGGTGTGGGCTTCAATACAGATGAAAGGCACATTTTTAAGGTGCTGTAGGTGGCAGGTGGAAAATAGGTGGCACTTAGCTGAAGATGAATCTGTTGGAGCAGATCCAGAAAGACAACCGAGTTCACATTCATGGACTAACGTCAAAAAAAGATGGAAATTAGGCAGATATAGTTTGTTCAGGACACATATCGGATGCCGTACAGAAGTGCACTCACAAGGAGAAGCATGCGAGACAGTTACTCAGTGCACATAAAGACACTGAGTCACTATAGCTGTCTCTCTATTTGTTTCATTGCATTTTTACTTCAGCTATTTAATTTTAAGAGTCATTACTTTAGGTTTATTTTTAGAAGCTTTTTTCCAACATTTTAACACACACTCTGTGGTATGTCAGTAGGTAATACATTTTATTTCTGGTTCCAGATGGGTTTAGCGTCTGCCTCCTCATCAATGCACAGCATGTTTTGCTGTTTTCGAGTGTTCACAGGATACCTCTCCAAAGCTTTATTTGGGTCACAAACGCTGTGGGACAACTGCCCCAGTTTATCAAAGCTCAGACTTGCCCACAGGGGGCAATACACACCTCAGCAGAGTCAGAAGCCACAGCTTGTTCAGGTTATTCTTATTACAACAAATAACACTAAAAAAAACTTTGACGTGCTTATGAAACTGCTTGGTATTACTGCTGTGACCTGACCCACAGGTGTGTGTGTGTGTGTGTGTGTGTGTGTGTGTGTGTGTGATATAATTTGCTTATTTCTTCTGATTTATTATTCAAGTTGATAAAAATTCAGTTCAATCATTACAATAACCTTTAGAATGACAATTTTTATTCACACATTTTATGTGTGTAGTCTGCGGGTATTGTTTGAAGAAAAAACAAACAAACAAACAAACACAGCCACTGTTATTAATTCACTTATATGTCCATTTGAACGGAACTCAGCAGCAGGTGGAGGAAGATCGAAAAGCTTAACTATTTGCTGTTATTTATTTCTTCACTCTTTTCCTCATAGAAAATTAATAATGCATGAAATCATAAATATTTAACAGTCTGAAAGTTGTTGGAATAGTGGCACAGGCAATAATCTGAAAAGGAGGGTAACAAATTACATTACAGCACCTGAACATAAATCTTAATAAGATAAATGTCAAATAAGAAAATGTTCACATACATGTCAATACAACATTACTAAAGGAGTTTTTTTATGTGGATCTGTTTTTAAGAAAGAGAAAAATATGAATGGATTTTGTGAAAAGTTTCATATATGAGTTGAAACAGTTCATGCGGGCGAGATAATATTTTGTTGCAAGTTTATTTAATCACACAGAGACTGTGATTTCCCATCTTGGTTTTTTTTTTAATCCACACCACTTTGTTTAAAAATGTAAGTGCTGAACAAAATGGCTTGGCTCCAACTCAACATTGTTAGTGTAAAGCAGCTATCTGCAGCTGGTATCAGGGCATGAACTGAATGATTCCTACGCAACAGCACTGTATATTCACAACAACGGATTACACAAATATCCATTATGCATTGAGCCCAGCCGGATGTGCTGCCTCACTGTTATTGTGTCTCACAGTTCTACGAGGGGCTGAAATCTGCAGAGCCAGATAAGAGAGCTGGCCGGACCATCCATTCACAAATTTCTCATGAGGTCACTCAGCTGTTGCATATTAAAAGTTAGGGGGCTGGCAGTGGAGGTGTTTTCTGGGGCAGGAGAGTTGGAGTGTGGGGTGTGGAGCCAAAAGTAATAATGGTGAGGATGTTTTTCTCAATGTCATGATAACACTGCTGGTTCCTTCCTTAGAAAAAAAAAAGAAAAAGGATATCCACTGACTGGGACGACACGTTACATCAAGGGAAAGAGGACATCTGTGTCATAATTACGTGTGTGTTTATGGTTACTTTGGGAACCTAAAGTTCTTCACACACTCACAATATCCCATGAGGAGGATCCATAAAAATGAAGAAAAAAAGAAAAGCATGTGTGACATTAAAGACAGGTTGACCTAAAAACTCAAAGTTTAGAGTTTTGTTTTAGCTAATGGAGAATGTAGTAAGAGTAAGTGTCGGCAAAATGTCCCCAAAGAGGCATGAATACAACAGTGTGCACACGTGTCTTTGGTGAATAATTCACTGACGTTGTGTTGTTGTGCCGGTCAAGTGCAGCTGCACAGGAAGGAGACCCTCTCAGGTTATCACAGCTCTCACCGGACACTCGCGTCATTCCTCAGCTCCGCTGCAGATGTGTATTTTCTTGGCACTCGAAGGGAAAACATGACAAAGAACCTGGAGCACGGGATGGAGTACCGAGGGAAAAGCCCTGTTAGGAGATGTTGTTGCACAAGTCTTGAAAACAATCTAAAAGGTAATCTGTGAGGAAGTCATGAGAGAAAAAATAAATTAATTATTCATCCCATCATCTCCCCTGGCTTGATCCAGCTGGGTCTTTGAGGCTGGAGCTGGCTTCAGCTGATTTTGTGCAAAAGGCACGTACATTCAAGCAATTTTAAAGTCTAACATGACAGTTCTCTAACGATAGACAGGTGCTGTGGTTTAACATATTCACACAAGAAAAACACAGAAAGATAGATTCAACACGATTTGCCAGGTAATTCTTTGTCTATTAGATACTTTTATCTAATCTACACTTAAATTGTGAGAATGTTTCAAAGAATTTTTTTTTTACAAATATTCAAAATACATTGATTTGATGAGTGTGTGCAGGAGTCATCAAGTCCAAAAGTAAACTTCTACAGGAGTGACAACAGGCGGGGTGCAATGACAACCATTTGTCTCCAGTGTTGCTGGTATTCGCCCTCAGGTCTGATTGCTGGAGAGTTAACGGATATCTTTGCAATAACTTGTAATTTGGGAGGTCAGGAGGTCATAAACTGAACTGAAGTCTCAATTATTTCACCTCAGAAACACTGAGACTATGTTTCGGATAAGTAAAGTGCTGTTATAAAATGAAAAAAAAAATCTTACTTATGGTCAGATGAAAAAAAAGAAAAAAGTAAAAGCAAAATCTTTTAACAATAATCTTAATAAGGTAATCACTGTAATAATATTTCTAAAGTAAGTCATTATAATAAATGGACAAGTGGCAAGAATGGATGGAAAGGGATCAAAATTTGACGTGAAAAATAACAGACTATTATGGTCTTATAGTGATTGATCATATCAGTTCTCAGGTTTAAATGCATGTTGGACGCATTGAGGAAATATTGTGAAATACCTCTGGAAGTAAGCAGGAATGTGTATTTACTTATACCAATAGCTGAGCATCATTATGTCTCCAAGAAAATATTGGCCACATTCAAAACTGCAAGTTGGAAGATGCATTTGAAATACAATTTTCACCTGCACAGGCTCTTGTTCCACTCATGAAGCCAACTGTTAGCGTCATCCAAAGCTGTTGTTACCACTGAATCGTGACTGTTAAAGTTTTCACACCACTCAGTGTGGACCATGTACATTTGGTGAGGACAGATTTTAAACGAGCTGCAGTGGTTTGGTGCGGCAGCTTTCTCACTGACTGTATTCTCTGGACCTGAGGTCACCATACAACCTAAAGGGTCAGGGGTCTTAATTCTTTGACTGGATCAGACAGTGGAGGCAGCTCAAAAAAGCAATAATACAGCGAGGTGCATATTATTAGGACATGCCAAACCGGGGAAACAACGTGAAGTATTTCACAAGATATTTTTCCATGTTTCCTGCTTTGATATTCGCTGGAATTTAAAATCCAAATTCAAATTAGAGTGAAGAGCAGAAGTCAAGGCGATGTAAAGCTTTTACAATCCAAGTAAGGTTTTAATAAACATGAGAACTGTCCTGATAATTGTATCTATATCGGCACTTTGTAGTAATATTCTGACACAGTTCAGATGGTATTTCTCTTCACTTTCAAACCACTTTTCTCAAGACATTAAAACAGCCAATCCTTGGAAAGTCCAAAAAAAAAGTTCAGGATTGTTTCCATAATCACCTGCAGGCAATTTCTTGTGCTGTCTTGTTATATTCAAAGGTACTAGTTTTGTCTTGGAAAGATCACACAACTTCCTTTTTGAATTTTTCCAAAGCAAATAATGGTTTTAAATAACTTCACGTTTGAGACTTTCAAACAAGTCAGTGGTATGTGCCTTTCTATCCACTGATAAATAAATTGCGGAGGAAAAAATAAAACACTGAATGCTTATTAATGATAATGTCTTATATCTGTAAGACCAGCAACCTAAGAGCTGGAGAGTGAGTGCATGTGCGCATATGGATGTTTATTTAGCTGTAAACAGCTCAGATTGAAGAGGAAGGAAGACTGATATCCTTACTCTCAAAATAAAGAATGCAGAAACAGGATGTTTGGTGCGTACTACAGAAGGTGAAGAGATAAAGACATTGTGTACAGTGTCGTTCTTCCTCTCAAGACATTTAGACAGAATTCTTAACATGAAATCTTCCTCGGGTCAAAAAATTAAGGACTGTGAAAACATAATCTCCAACATTACTTAAATTCTTTAAAAGGAAGAAGTATTTCAAACAAACATACATGGAAATGTCAATAAATGTGCAGTAAAGGAGATTATAAGTTTGTTATTGACTACACAACTGAATTTTAGACTGCATTGAAATCCCTGGATTAGGTTAATCCATCATTCCATTTTATATTCTACTTCATTCAAATGACTTAATTAATTGTGTATGAATGCAAAGTTTATTTTCTTCACTTTCTGTTAATTTTGAAGATTTCTATAGGTGGTAAATGTATACAAGTACAAGAACATAAGGCTGAATTCTATAGAGTTTGAACTACACTCTCATTATTACAAAGTACAGTCTGATGCAATATAGAGGAGAAAAAAGTACACTAGTCAGCAAAGACTGAAGAACTGTCCAGGACGGTCAGAGGCAGTAGCCATCTGGCTTGAAAAGCTGAGGTTTGAGAATGACAAAGAAAGAAAAGCAAAAGAACAGAGAGCAACAACCCACAAATATTCATTGCAGTGCAGACGTACGAGACTAACAACCAACATTTTTATGCGCACAGGCAGATAGACCTATGGGAAAGTATATGAACCAAAAACAAGAGAGAAAGATGAACAGGATCCAAATGTGGTGATGTTTTGATTTGTTTTATTTATTTATTTTTTTTTCCTGAGAAAACGCTGTTAAACTTTTGACTTTTAATACAGTTACCATGAATTTCTTAAAGAGTCAGTGCTGTCATGGCGCTTTCCCTTGAGGATCTTGAACAAATTAAAACAATAAATCCTCTGCAGACAATCCAAAAACATTTAATTATTGCTTGATACTGCATTTCCACTGACGATATTGACTCTATTGTGCTCTCATTTGTGTATGTTTCCACTGAGAAGAAGCCTGGTACCTGATACCTGGTGCTACTTTTTTTGGTATCTGCTCCTTTGGCATTAAAAAAAAGCAGCCTGACTCTAAAAAGTGATGTAGACGAACTGCAGAAACTGATTGGTTCGGAGATTCACCAACAGTAGCCACGTTCTGAGTGAACAACAGCGGCACAATCCTCCATACGGTACTTTTAAACAGCTAGGCGTTTGTTGCATGATATCTTCCTGCAGCCACATTTCCAGAATCAGGAATACCAGTCCGATGTCTTCCATTATTTCTCCATGCGGCTCAGTGCTCTGTATGCCGCTTTTGTTTATGTTTGGCTTCAGTGGTGCTAAAAATGACATTATGGCAGTTTTGCATGGCTTCATGGCGATATTATTTTTGTCGTGGAAATGCCTCCAAAAAAAAGTGGCAGCTCTGAAAATTGAGAAGAGTTGAACAGAGACGATACTGTCTGAGGAAAAGCAGTATAAAAATCATCTCCAGGTGACAGAACCTCAAGTGAACTAAACCATATGGACCCGGAGCCTGCCAACAAGACTTCAACTAGAGGATAAAACAGCCTCTAACCATCATCTTCCTCCTCACATCAGGCTGGTAATCTGGCATCCCTCACACTGTGCTTGCTTTAACAAAGCACAGACTTCAGAACTCAAGACTTGACTCAACAGTAAATCCCATTTTAATGATGGGAGCTCTAACATGCATAAACAAAGCCTGATTCCTGAGGGAGAAAATGATGTAGATCAGTGCTTTATATAGGGTACTTAAAAGGATTTTGAAGTAATTACATTTTGATCAAAAAGAACAAAGTTTAAAGATTAAGCCAAAGCTTAGTGCAGTTGTTGAAAAACTTGTTACACACTTGTAAAAACTGAATCAGTGGTCTTTAGGCATGCACGCACCGAGAGATTGTTGCTGTTCCTCAGTTATTTTCACCATGCATGTGCACACTTGCCTGTTGATGAAGAAAGAAATCCTAAGAGTAAATTTTTGGAACTGCAGATTGGCAAAAGGGACTTATTTTAATACATCAAAAGTACAACAATGGGATCATAAAAAACATGTTTGATACTCATGACTGGAAGTTGAATGGGACTTAGAGCTGTTGCATGTTTCCAATTATGAGAGGGAACATGTAGAACTGATCTGTCAGTACTCACTTATCAAACATTACGGGAACAAAAGCAGCCTCCTCAGACTGTGTTTTAACCTGCTCATCTGCTCTTCACTCTTTCATCAAGGTCCCTGCAAGAGCAAAGAGAATCTAATCATCACCTCAGTCTCATAACAAATAGCAAGCTCACCTTGCAGTCCAACAGATATCTGGTATACAACACACACACACACACACACACACACACACACACACACACACACACACACACACACACACACACACACACACACACACACACACACACACACACACACACACACACACACACAGGTTTTATCTGCCACAAACAGCATAGCTTAAAGGTGTTGGTATCATCTACCTTGCAGTGCCATGCTGTGTCCTCAACACCTTGATGCCAACTGGCTGTCAAGAAGAAGTTTGAACCAGGAAAAATGTCAGTCAGTAAACTGACTTACAATTTTCTCTCTGGACTCTCTCCCTTCATCACATACAGTAGTTTCAAACCATCACATTTAGAGGAAGATTTTTTTTTTTTTTTTTGTTTTACTATTAAAGTGCTGGACCCATGCTCATTCTATATGAACCATCTACAAACTGAAATCATTGCCCAAAAATAATGTGTTCACTCGGTTGTCAAGTCAGAACCTGACTGTGAACATTTTACAAGACCACAGGAAGAGAGAAAGATAAAAACAGTGAGCTGTACAAGGAGGAAACTGGCTGTAAATGAATCAATCTCTGACTACACTGTGCTCAGTCTGGCATGAATGACACAAAAACAACTCCAACTTTATGGCCTGTGAGCAAATCAATCTAAAGCAGGGGTCTTGTTCCTCGAGGGCTGGCATCCTGCATGTCTCTCTGCTTCAAGAGCCCCTTATCGTAATCAGCTGTGCTGCAACTGGGGGAGACCTAAAACATGCAGGACATCGGCCCTCCTAACTTTTCATCATTTAAGTGACTTTTTGCAAACACTCAAAGTAAAACAATAACTAGAAGAATCCTGAATAAATCTGTGAGTCTCTAGATGACCTCCCCAGCATAGTGCAGCACATGCAAGAACTTATGATGAGGCATTAGCGCATGTCATTGGCTTTTGGTATAATGCCAGGCCTTTATGCGTCCGTTTCATGGCCAAAGCAGAGTATCAGATATTTATACCACAGCTTCTTCTCAAGAAGGGGAAGTGTGCTGCTGTTTTGAGGTTTTTAGGTCTTCTCTGTGTTTCTGAAGGCTTTTATAAGCCTTTTGACTGAAATGCCTTGAATAGCCATTATTTATCTCCCTGGGGTCTATGGAAACCAGAAATCATTTTGTAATTTAATTTCATGCAAGTCATTTAGGTAAAGTGAGTTTATTTTTAATTGGCCTTCATCAGCAACATGAGAGCAAAAATAATGTCTCTCTCTCTCTCTCTCTCTCTCTCTCTCTCTCTCTCTCTCTCTCTCTCTCTCTCTCTCTCTCTCTCTCTCTCTCTCCCTCTCTCCCCCTCTCCCCCTCTCTCTCTCTACCTCCCTGCAGGATCTCTGACAGTGGAAAAGTTTGTGGTCTGAGCCTCCTGCCCCTGTCGTGAGTGGACCTCAGTCTGTTGAGCTGAATGGAGAATCCGTACCTCCTACTAGATCCAGGGCTAGAATCCCTACCCCACAATCTGTCTGTGTGTAACAGTTGAAAGACTCCGCTGAGTCTGACTTTGCAGGTTTAATCCAGTGAAAGGGGAGCTTTGTTGTGGCACTATACAAATAAAAATGAATTGAATGACCACAAAAACGCATCACCTAAAACATTTGGTAGATTTTCTTCTGCTTTTCCAGGTGATCTGCATAGAAATAAAGAGGGTGCTCCTAACACATACTCCTGAAAATGCCCTTTTGAAAAGGTTTACTTATCAAGATGCTGCTTCATAAACAGACTTAGAAAAATTGCACAAGGTGCTGTCATTGATATAGGTATTGTGCTTTATTTGCAATACATTTCATTGTGTCAATTCTTTTCTTCAGTGAGGAAAAGCATCCTGTATTTAGCTAAAGATTGCAATTAGGTGTGTGAAATGTATCAGTTGTCAGTGTTTTGTGACCTGCTGGGTTTGATTGCAATGTCTCCCATGTTGAGATACAACATATAATTGGGCGAACGACAGCGAGATTGAATGAGTGGCATGTCTGGCAGGGTTAACTCTGGGTTAACGTCATGATGTGGGTGCCAGATCCCAGGAAACTGGAGATTAAAATGAACCCTATACCTTGCTTTTGTCAGCTTTGCAGCACTAACTAAATATTTAATGGGCAGAAATGTGACACTCTTCTGCCCGGTGGAATGTTCCAACACACATAAACGCTTAAAAAAAAAAAAAAAAAAGGTTGGTAGACAGACCTGTCGCTTCAACAAACACACACAATGTGAATCAGTTTGTGTTTGATAGATGATTTAGTTCATTTGCCATTGCTTCGCGACAATAACTCTAATATTGTGGAAAAGTCTGCTCATTTTAAATCATTATCATTTTAAATGCTGCCACCTTAAAAAAACAAACAAACAAGCAACAACAAAGATGTCCATTTGAATGATGAACAGCAGAGATGAGCATGAAGGTTACACCCATGGAAAAAAAAAAATAACTTCTTTACAAATGCACTTGTTTTAATCTTCCAGGTGACGGCAGTCAGATGCCAATCAGGTGCATGAAAGGGACACTGCTGAACATCAAAATGTCTGAAACACAGTAGGAACTCTGCTGCCTTTATGTAAGCTGCATATATAAAGTCATCTGTTTAGGTGACTCAGCTTTGAGTGTGAGAACTGTCTGACTCACATCGACAAAGTGTTGTAAAATACGCAGCAAGGTTGCTTTACTGGACTGATGTGAACTGACTCAAATAACTCAGCATTGAGCCTGAGGTGAACAGTGACGAGTCAGATCAGTAACCGTCTTAACTGCACAGCGCTGTCACATATTCAAGTAGCCTATATCAAACAGAGGTGAAAAAACAGCCATGGCTTTAATTAAACTTTGATAACTTTAAGAACATGAGTTTGCGCAATGGAATACGATGTTAAACAGCTCTTGAAAGCCTTTCCTTTCCTTGAAGTTGAAATTATTATTAATCAGATGACTTTTTAATTTTGTATCCTACTGGCAGTATGTTCACATAAAGAGATGTCTCCCTAAAGAAACATGCAAAAAAAAAACAAAAAAACAAAGAAAGTTTTTTTTTTTTTTTTTCTGCATGTGCCTTTCAGGGTTCTGTAGTTCTCTGTTTAGGAGACAACACATTTTTTTGGGGATATTGGATGAGTGTTGTGTGTCATGAGGGTTAGTTTGTGGCTTTCTGCTGGAGTGTCACATGGTTTGTTCGTCAGGTCTCCAGTAGAAGATGCTTTGTGTATGTTTTGTTTAATAAACTTTTGCACATTGTAGGGCTGCTCCAACAACTTCCCAATTGACTACATTTTTTTAAGCTTTCCGGCATTTGCTGTTTCTTATCTTTATTGAAGTTTTGAGTTGGTTCATAGATGTTTTCTTCTTCATCGTAAAATAACATGACAAAAACAGCATCCAGACAGTACGAGACATTGATTTTCCTGACAGTCGAAGTTAGCCTAAAGCACCTCTAGATCCAGGTGCAGCTTTAATAATGGTTTCAAGACAAAACAGCTTAAAGTGAGACTTCAGGATTCGGAATCATACTGTGATTTTTTTTTTTCCATATTTGGAGTTTTGTGCAGTGAAACAAGAAAATACATCGTTGATATTAAGACATTTTAAAGAAAAATCCATACATTTAGAAGTGTGCCAGACCACCCTCACACAAAGCGTCAGCATGAAAACAGACAGCAGGGCGGTGAAGCTTGCCTCACAGCCACAACACAACCCCAGGAAGTCATGGTGCCCAGTCAGTACACAGACTGGCATTTAATCCCCTACAAAACCACAACAAGGAATTTTCTGTGGATTAAACAAATGAGATGTAACATCTACATTTTGAAAAAAAGTCAACTGACTTTTGAAGATTGCTCAAAGAAACTCCCGCCCTTCTCTCGAGGCTGTTCAAATATATGTGATGGGTGAGGGCTGATAACTTATCAAAGTGAGTATCCATTGTATCTTTACTTTGGATGGGAAACTCTCCATAAAAGTAATAAGTTTGTTCTGTGTTTACATATTTCCAACAGTGCCACATAAGCCATCTGCCGCAGACTTGAGCCCTGTCTGGTTGGGACTGAATCTGGCCCCTTGATGACCCGACACACTGCTGGGAACAGAAGGCTCACTCTGAACACATGAGGAAGTGCAGTGTACCTTAGATAAAATTTACCTCCCACAACAGCCATACCCACAAGAGCGCGCACACACACACACACACACACACACACACACACACACACACACACACACACACACACACACACACACCCAGCCTCATCCAACCATTGGTGCCTGCTCCCTCTGTGGTATGTGTATCTTCGAGCGTCTGGCTGGCAGGCCACAGTGGCACCCATCCTCAGTCCTGTCAGAGTGCAGCACAGGGGCTGCATGTTTCCTGAGCAGCTTGAGCAAATATGGGAAGTGGTGGTGACCCGAAAAATAGCCCATATGTTGCACTCACGTTGCCTTCCTTCTGTATCAAAACACATTCGTTGGCTGCTATTATTACCTGATTACTATATGCAGTAAAAAAACAAACAAAAAAAACCCCTGTAATTTTATTAGTTTGTGGAAATGAACTAGCATTACTTTGATGTGAATCTTCATTTTCTACATTAGTTAGCCTTTGAGATGATCTCAAAGAAGTGACGTGAGCTTGTATAAGTTGGCTAGGTCCACGGACAATGCTGGCTTTCAGCTCACCAATTTTGTGGGAGTCTAGCGGGTATTAGAATGTGCTCTGGTGCACAAATGGAGACTTGATGCTGTGTAGTAGCTCTATGAAATAAGGATGGAGCTTGAGCATCACATGGTGGGACATAAAGTTTCACATGATGCCTTGTAAGGGCATTGTGATGTACCCTGCAGGGATTTTCAGTAAATGTGTTTTTGCCTTGTCAAAGCTCTGATTGGGCAAGTTTGAATAAAGTGAGTGCAAATTTTAATTTAATTTAATTTTATTTTACTGGCAACAGAAACTGATTGCTGTCATGGTCATGATCCACCAACATTTGTGTTTCCTTCTTATCTTTAAAACACACAGTGGTTCACATTAAACTGCCAGATTTACCACAGAGTCCGACGCAGAGTGACATGCTTATCAAATTTACAACCTCAGCACAAAACCACAGCATGTTGAGCAACTGCAGTCACCACATGTTGACAGGAGACTTGTCACACACAACCCAAAAGTTACATACACATGCCCTCAGATAACTTTTTCAACTTTTTGCAGTTTATCTGGGTTTTTTTTTTTTTTAACTGCCTAACTGTTAATTTCACAACAGTTCGTTGATACATCATGGATCTGTAGGATGCTTCCATTTTCAGTCGTAAAATGTATGTTTCACTCACCCATGTTGGTGTGACCCTACATTGGCCAATAGCACCAAAATCACAAGCTTTATTGTCATCATTTAAGTTTTCCTGGTCCAAGTCCACATTTTCCTTCAGCACAATGATTAAAATCTGTCTTTTCAAAGAATAAATCATTATTATTTTCTGGTGAAATGTTTTTGATTATACCATTGCACATTTATACATCAAAATCTGGATAAAAGCTAATATAGTGAGCTGTCATGCATTCCACTTCCATTCATCTAGTTCACATAGGGTTGTTGTGGCAGGGAAGAAAACAAAGAGGCTCAGACATCTATGTTCCCTGCAACTTTTTCCAAGCCTTAAGGTGCCCCCACACACAGGCAAGATATGACATCTCTCAGGTCTCCCTAGTAGACCTTTATCGTAGATCTCTAATCAGGTTATTTATATCTATTATATTGGTAATATTGTCTATATGTGAATATGTGTGTAGATATGCTTTGAAAATATTATCGTATGTTACTATAAGTGTAAGACTCTTTACGTACTCCTGTTTTCAATGATTTCTGCCTAAAGCCCCCCAAAACAAACTGTTTCTGAGAACATTTAGGGAAATGATGTAAACCCTATGCACAGAAAAGCCAGCAAGCCTGGAATCAAACCAGGGACATTTTCATTAAGCCAGTTAACCACTCTACCACCTTGCAGTCTGACTTTATGGTCTAGTTATGATCTTAACGGTCTTCTTGACAAATAAGGAAACAAAAGGTTTGGGAAGAGGGAAGGAGTAAGGAATGTGAAGCATTTGCTGAAGGAGACACTAAAGGAACAAAGAAGCGAGTACCGGGGTCACATGAGGTCAAAATCTGTGATTAAGATCAGAGCTATGTGTAGTGAAGAAGACTGGGGCATCATGGAAAAAAATGCTTCTCTCACAGTTTTAGACTAGATGATGTTGTGTGGTGTCAAGAAATCATTACAGGATTACAAACCAGTGGACCTGTGTGATGAAGATGCTAGGAGAAGCGACCTTTTCCAACCTGAAACTACAAACAAAGTATGCTGAAGCCTTAGCAAAAAGAAATAAAATCCATATTCACAAATATAATCAAATAAAACAAATAAATGAAGTATGACTGAATGGCTCCATTTACGCTGCCATGTTTCAAGTGAGTGAGCATCGTTTCTGGGACTCAGCACCAGATACATTTTGTGTTGACATGGCAACATTTTGAAAACGAAGTCCGTTTACACAACTGCAGAAACACTGAAAATGATGTAGTTACTTTAAAGATGTTTGTTTTTTGTAATAAAACCACACATATGAACAGAAATATGCGATAAGCATTGATGCTATACACTGACATTCATATATACAGACAACAAAGTTAGGGGTGACTCTCAAGTACAAAAGCAATGTTCTAAGAAAATCACGACTTTGGAGGCTGCCATTGTTGTTATTATCTGTCTACTTGCATGTGCTGAAGAACTATTTACTACGACGGTGGTGCACATGCGCAGTAGCAGAGTTCCCTTCATAGAGGTGGAGCCCAAGTGTTTCTTGAAAGTTGCATTATCCATGATCAGACAGAGACAGAGTTGGAGTGTTCCCCCATGGGAGTTGTCCTTAAAGAGCTGTATCTCCAAGCACCTTTGTTGTATAAATAGGCACCCAAAGTGAAGTGAAAGTTTTGTTTTTTCACTTGAAAACGTTGTTGTGTGATAGAGGTCTATAAATTCCAGTTCATTATTCTCACCTTGCAGGTAATTCAACCTCTTATACATTAGAAACCTCAGCTGTGAATAACTGTTGCTGAGAATAGCTGCTATGACAAAAATGGTTGCAAAGATGTTTATGATTTCAGCGATAATCTATTCAGGAGGTCATATACAAGTGGTTATAGTACAGCTTGTAAACAGTTGCACTTAATCTTTTGTGTAAGAGTCAGAGTATGCAATGTGAAAATCTGTTATAAACCTATATGTGGGGTTGACAGATTTTGATTGATTGCTTGGAAAATTGAATGTTCATGCAAGAAGTGAGTCAAAACACACACGATAATCTGTAAAACAGGATCCAACTGTGAGATATTGCGATATCATCTGTCTGTGGGAATCAGAAAAAAAGAGGAATGCTGATAAGTCAGAGATGTCCCACCTGATAAGAATTAGCTTATGAATAATGTAATTAGCCATGCGATTTATCTTATTAAATTGCTTCACAAGAACATTTTTGCTCTCAGAATTACTGCAATTTTCTCAGTAACTGCTCTTGTTAGCCCTCAAGAAAACCTGGAGCTCTAATTACTGTACCGTACTGTGTTAGATTTGTGGGTCTATTCCGGTAAATCAGAGGTTACAGACTGAATAGATGAATGAAGCCTGAAGAAACCGCATTGACTGTCACTTGTGAAATTATCATTATTCTGCTAATTAAAGCTATCCTCCCAGCTATTCCTGAAGCTATAAACACTCTTTGTTCATGCTGATCCATGTGATTTGCTAACACTGAAATCTGTAGGTTTGTTTTTTTGGGTTTTTTTTTTTTTTTTTGTCTTTCTTTTTTTTATATATATATCTGTTGAATATTTGTATTTCACTGTTGGCCTCATTACTGGGATACTACAAAGAGTCATCTCAGCCTTTCTCCACTTTTCTAAAACTTCCTTGAGTCTGACTAACAAACTTCTCCACTTCAATGGTGGGATTTCCTGCCTCACTCTTATCAGTTAGATCCTGAAACAATGGACTCTGTCCCCACAACTCTCTGCCGCAGCATTGCCTCAGCGGCTACTTCGAGTGCTGCTGTCCTCCTCCTGGCATTCCCCACATGACCAGATGTCCTTTTTTGGGCCAAAGCCAACAAATCAAGAGTACAACAGGAAGAATGGCTAAAAGAAAAAAAAAAAATCAAAAATCAAATAGTGTGTCATCCATTACTGAATTTTACATTAGCAGTTGGCAGATCTGAGATCTAGTTAACCTCTATTTACAGGCGATCAGAATCATATGTGACAGTCGCCTCAGGGAATGGTCTGCTGCAAGAGTTCATTGAAACCCAAATGGCTCGCACTGCACCTAACATGACTGAATATCAGGATTTTTATATGCAGAATTTACCTGATCAGCGGACCATCAACAACCATCGATGTTCAACATTTTGGAGACTGACATTAAGTAAAAATGAAGAAATGAGACAAAACGGAAACCAACTATTCACTATTCAGCTCCATCATCACTGCTTGCTGTTGGTGACGTTAGATCTTAATGCACTCCTAATGATATTCACTGGCTTGAATTACTTTGGGCTGCATGCACGGTAGTAACGCAGCCATCTCATAACTTCCAGGTTAAAACCTCCTCTTGAGGCCTTTCTGTGTAAAGTTAGAAAATTTTCCCCCTGCCTGCTCAGGCTTTTTTCTTTTCAACTTTGCCTGTGGCTCCTGTCCAGAAACATTTTTGCAGTCACCTAGTGACTGTAAATTACTCACAGGTAACCTCGGATCCAGGACCTCTCTTTGGTTGTGTCAGAGATCACAGAGTTAAAGTTCAAGACCTTCATCTGTCATAAGCACAGTTGTACTGAATATACATGCAGTAAAATGTGTTTAGCACCTCCTCACAATGGAAGTGTCTGATGTTTTGCCTTCTTCAAGGTTGTCAGGATTATATTTGCACATGCCACACAGGACAAATGCAATAAATTAAATTCTGCAGGTGCAGGTGTGTGTCTCTCACGGTGTTAGCCTCGTGTTGAACCTGTGACTTATCTAGAAAGTACTCTGCCTTATATCCTGGTAATGGCGATTAAGGTTCCTGCAATTCTGGTGTGAACTAAACAGATTGAGAAGGAGGATTTAGTTTTCCCAAAACCTATAAAAGGCAACCTTAGCAAATGGAATGTACAATGCACTCTTAAAAATATAGCTCATTTTTATGGTGTAGAGCAGTGATACCCAACCTTGTGGTGTACAGAGATGACAGAGGAGCATGAAGGTTGGCCTGCACAGAAGTTCTCAAAATTCTAACTGTCTGTCGAACAAAACCAGAGTAAGTAATTTCCAAGAATCTAGTGAAGACCTATATTTTTTTATTCTTTTTGTACATTTGTTTGTCAGTATGTTGACCAGAATTTGGATTCACTCAGATGTTTTGGTCTATTGACGATTGAAGAAGGGTTCTGCAGTCTTTCCCAAAGCTAAAGGTCCTGTCCAAGGTGCTTGTTTGGTTATGTTAATGGCCACTTTCACAAATTTATGAGCACTTTTTTTTGGCAAGGTATTACACAAAGCAGTGTCATCTCCTTTTCACCATTTCCCTTGAGACAATATCGCGTGTACATTTTTCAGTACGTACTAGTGTGTCAATCTGAAGATGAAGCTAAAACAGAAGCAAAGGTCTGAGTAATGATATGAATTAATCAGTTTCTCATCTTTATTGTGATTTGGATTTTGAAAAAAAGTTGTGAACTTCAGCCAGCTAATAGTTGGTCAGACAATTGGTCACATGTCAACTCCACTTTGAGCAGTTGCTGTTGTGGTCCAGGGGAAAACAAAAGCTAAAACAGTTAAATTGGGAATTCATGATACACACTTTTATTTAAATTGACACATATAGTAGCATCACATCAAATTTACCCAATAACTCTAATGCTTTGTATAAATATGCAGCAAAATGGTGGGAAATTGTTTAATGTGAGGAGAGGAATGATGTGGAAAACAATCCAGTATTCTGAGCCTTATTTTTTTGGTTTTTTGTTATAGTGGTAGATAACACTTACACACGACCACTGAGAACAACAAGACTGTGGCAGTTACCAAGTGAACTGGCAAACATAACTGAATGAAAAAATAAGCCAGAAGTAAAACAATTCCAAAAGCAAATCTCCTCTGGTGAAGTTTCAGTGATAACAGAGACACAAGCTTCCTCAGCTCAATCTAAAGTAGGAAATCTGAGCACACATAAGAAAATACAGCACAACAAAAGGTTGCATCAATGTACCATAGCTTCATTAGGATAAACATCTTCAAAAGCTTTGACATTACTTTACAATATGCGTAACATTTATATTTACAAAAAGACAGAGCAGTAAGACTGTGGGGTCATAGAAGCCTAAACAACTTGACGAATCTTTAGCAGTGGCACCTCTTGACAGTATTTCGTTGAAGTATGCAATCACACAGACATGCAAGTGAAAGTGCATGCTCAAGCTCTCTCTCTCTCACACACACACACACACACACACACACACACACACACACACACACACACACACACACACACACACACACACACACACACACACACAAACAGGACACTTTCCAGGCGTTCTTCAAGACAACATCCACCGGTGGGGAGAGGGGATACATGAAGGCCTGGACTGATGCAGACTACTGGCTGAGAGGTGCTGAAGGTCCCACATTAGAAGGAGGAAACAGCTGGACACAGGACACAAAGAAGAGAGGGACTGCTGGGAAAACCAGCTACTGGCCGGAGAACAATGAGATGACTGAGAGACCAAGATCTGCACCCGGAGTCACTAAATCTGAACAGAGAGCGCTGAAGACCTGCTGTTCTCCTCTGGCTCATCACCTCAGGGAACACTGCTGTCCACTCAGTGGCATTTCACATGAGTCTTGTCCTGACCTTATCCATATTTCCAGTACAATACAGAACTACAGGGTGAGTGTGGACTGAAGACATACCAACTCGCTTGCCAGCCAAGGAGAGAGAGAGAGAGAGAGAGAGAGAGAGAGAGAGAGAGAGAGAGAGAGAGAGAGAGAGAGAGAGAGAGAGAGAGAAAACAACATGTGTCCAAGTTCCTTCATAAGGGGAGTGAAAGGTGAAATATCTGAGAAAACACATGTTGGAAATGGCAGTACCTGTCTCATGCTTGTAAACAAATATCATACACTGAGTGTGGCAGGAGAAATCCATAAGAACCTGAATAGTTATTTACAAGAAAACTTTCTCTCCAGCAGTCCAGCTGTCAAAAATTAACTCCTTGTGTAACAAAGCTAAGACAAACACTACAGGCTTCACAGATTGTCGTCTTTTTAAAAGCTCTGATTTTACATCCGGTTGTAGAGCAGTGACTCGCGTCAATACCTACACATATATACACATATACAGTCAACAAGCACATAAATGAAAGTGAGCGTACCATATCTATACCAAATCTCTGCAGACCACTGCATGTGGACAAATCATGTGCTTATTCATGGGATGTGGAAACATGGTCCAGTATAAGACAGTTATTTGCACTCTAGGCAGTGACACCCATTATAAAATGGAGGAGCGAAAGTGAAAGTGTATCTCCTACTCAACATGAAGCACTTATGGACTCTAGCATGACTGACCATGCAACTAATAGCTTATATACCAGTGTCTCAACACCTCAGTGTAAATTGGCCCCCAATAAATGTCTCTTCTTCATATAACAGAGATTATGGACAGTTGGAAGTAATACTGACGATTAAGAAGTGAAGACAAAAACAAGAAACAAAAGCTGCATTATGTGATGTATGGAGTGACATAAAAGTCCTCAAGTACTTTTTCTTCTTCCATCAACTGCAACAGCCAACCAAAAATAAAAATGCTACATAACTTTTCATAACCGCAAAACCACAAAAAAAAGTTAAAACAAAACAAAACAAAAAACTTGGATTGCAAGAAATCTGTATATGGATACCCAAAAAGAAACATCCTTATGAAAAGAGTAGGAAATTGTGTCTGACAAAAGAAAATTAACAAAGCAACAAAAAAGTAGTGAAGTACTCAGTTTTAGGGTAACGGAATAAGTCCCTCCACCCTTCCTGGTGCCTTCGAAGCTCCTCGCTGTGAGCAGGAGAGAACTAATCCCAGTGTACTCCCTGTAATCAGTAGGCAACAACAGTGACAGGAAAGGTAGGAAGCCACAAGTCCTTTGATTATCTCTCTCTTCCTTGATGGCATTTGCTAACATGTCTGCAACACAGGACAACAACTTTGCTGGTATCACGGCGGAGGGTGGGCGGGAGGGTGCAGTGGTTGGGGTGGTTTGTGGCGGATTTTTACAGGCACTTTATGAGGCAGCCAGACAGGTCGGGTGGTTCCTTACACCCGTTGGGCCCTGAGGGTCGACCCCTCAAGGAAGACCTCATGCTGGACCAGTAAGGGCTGGGTCTGAGGGCTATTGTTGCCGGCTGAGTTCAGATGATAAAACGCCCCATTTTGAGAGCCAGGCTCGTCCCTTGCTCTGGGTGTCAGAGGAGGCCTGGAGCTGAAGTTCAGATAAACCTAAAGAAAAAAAAGAGAAAGAGGGAAACAGAGAGAAATTGTGATCCTTGGACAGTCAAGTCATTTTTTCTATTTGTGTCTCTTGTAAACCAGCCATGTAATTTCATTTAGAGACCCCCCATCCCATGTCTGGCTTGTAGTTGAGCCTAAACAAACTGTCTCCCGTGCCTCGCTAAAAATTGGACACTCAATCATTAGATTAGCATCAACTGACATCCAGCTCTCTGCAAGAGGGTGGCAAAACCTACATGCCCAAAGCTTGGACACCTAATAGTTGCTGGGAAGTCTGGAGACAGTCATGAACGCGCTTGAGGTCTTCGTATGTACCACGAGTAAATCATGAGCTAGGACGTCAAACACAAGCTCACACTGTGAGAGGCCCGGGACTGTTAACTGAATCATGTGTGACCGCCCTTGAGGTGACTCTTCACAAGAAGCGATTGAGAAAGCTTCACAATCATACACTTATTGTGTTAATCTCTTTAATAATCTAATAATAATGCATCAGATTACAAAAGATAAATAAGACAAAGTAAAATATTATTCTTGTAGATTTGGCAGGATCACTCATCTTAAGGCCATGGGTCAAAATATTTCCAGCTTTTAGTTTCCTACCAAGTTAAGACCCTGAACTGCATTGTCCTGCGAACTCGTTCTGGTTCATTCCTGTTTGAAGCACTGAGAAAGAAAACAACCACAAAGTGGTGGGACTTACATGCTTGGTGGCATCTGAGAGCTGTTGTTCAATCCTTTCCACAACCTTGCTGAAGGGGGGCCTTGTGAAGGGGTCTGCATTCCAGCAGGACCTCATAATGTGATACCTGCAGATTAGCACACAGACAGACAAGTTTATTTGTGATTATTATAGCTACATCCTTTTTCAAGTGTATGTATTGTTTCTGGCCCTCATTCTTTCTAAGAATATTAACATCTCCTCAGTTTTAGTTTTTCTTGTGAAAAGCCAACTGCAACAGGATGGGAGCAGGCAGTTATTCAAATCCCCCACACTGCATTTTTTCTTAGTCTCACCACCTCCATAAGTCCAACAGAGCAGTCTCTCTTTTTTTTTTAAATAACTTTTTACACATGCTCACAATTTCACATCTTTTAACACATTCTTGCAAATCAAAAGCTCACATTTTACTAGGTGCAAACTCTGGAGCATCCATTCGGTATCCTTCCTTTATTAGTTTGTAGAACTTGGAGTCGACAGGCATGCCAGGATACGGACTATTTCCTACATTTAGGGGAGATATTTGGTTAGATTGTTGACTTTTGACTGCACAGAAAGAGACATGAGCTCAGCAAACAAATTAAGTGACATGAGAGACATACCCAGTGAAAATATTTCCCAGAGCAAGATGCCATAAGACCACACATCACTCTCAAATGTGTACACGCACTCAAAAATACTTTCTGGTGACATCCACTTCACTGGCAGACGAGCCTGAAAGAGAAGCACTTCATGAGTAAAACTTAAACATATCCCAGGTATTGCTGTTTTTGCTTTTTTGGTTAAAACAAATATGACAAGAACTGCAACATGAATAGATTGTACTGAAAATCAGGTATGCAGCAAGTATTTGCCCTCAGGTCTCCATAAACACACAGAGCTCAGCCCATCTGCAAAGCTCCTGTCTGACACTTGGGGAAAATGGAAAGACAACACATCTTTCAAAGATATGACGACTGTCACATGAGCATGCGTTAGCAGGTCAGAGAATGTTTATAAATTCTCATACTTGCCCACCATGAACTGAAGGACTATCTACGTTACAAAGGGTACAACTAGTGCAAGCTGGTGTGTGATTCACTGCTAATGTCTGTACTAACTTCATGGTCACCACTTCACTTCTGTGCTCCGAAAATAAAAACTGAACAAATTGTTATTGTTTAAAGGATCTGTGGTAATGATGTTTGGCACATGCACACATTGAAATTTCATTACATTGTAAATGCAAAGAGGAGCCAAGGTTGATAAATATGCCAGACACCAGAGCATTTTTTTCTTAGCACAACAGTAATGATAAAATGTACATTTTACCTTTTGTGTACCAGAGAACTGTCTTTCCATCTTTTGGTCAGATGATGAAAATGCACAAAGTATTTCTCTTCCCAAAAATGTTTACATTTGCCTTTAGCTTTGTGTCAAAGCACCAGTGGAAATAATGGCCTTTAAGTAATAAGTAAAACTTAAATAAGCAATTTTATTCTCAAACATGTTTTGCAACATCATGAAGGCTAAACTGTGTCCTGTGTGTTCTGTGTAATAGTTAAATTATTGCATATATGGATAAAATCACATGAAAAGCACTAATACTAACAGTCACATGGAAATGAATTTATAAACACGTGTATTACTTGAAAAATTGACTTAGACAGTTCCAAACCAGGAAATGTAAGCATGTAGATAGTACGACAGCCAGCATTAGAGTTCATGCACTTACGTTGCCTTTGACTACATAGTTGGAATCGGTGGTGATGTCCCGGGCCAGACCAAAATCACAGATTTTTGCCACTCTTCCTTGAGTCAGGAGGATGTTTCTGGCAGCCAAGTCTCTGTGAATACACTGAAACACACAGACGCCATTATTTAGAAAATCTTATGACTCGTGTTACACAAACAATAAAAAACAAAACATAAGTCACTGATGAAGTTCCTTTCTAATGCAGTTTGGCACTGAATCGCTGCACTTGGTTGTGTAACATGCAACCTCTGACACTGACACATGAGCTCAATGGCAAGAGTATCTTTGTCTCTGCAGCTAATGAATTTTTCAGCAGTATGCTCCAACATGCATTTTAGATCCGTTTACTAGCTGTGGAAATGTGATCTCCATTCTGTGTGGAAATAACTGGGAAACAATGCAGAAGCTCACATTCTTGGAGGCTAAGAACTCCATGCCTTTGGCAACTTGGTACGAGAAGCTGAGCAGGTCTTCGATGTCAAGGGACAGGCCATCCTCAAACATCTCGCTATCCACATCTGCTTCAAGGTAGGAGTCACCTGAGAGGACAAACAAGGGAGTGATAATTTCTTTAACAGTATTTTCCCAACTGTACTTTTGTGTGCTTTAAGCTGTGGAAGAAATTTGATGAATGGCTGACTGGCTGGCTTGCCTTTTCCTACAGAGCATCTCTTCTCCGAGGCTGAGCTGAAGAGCAGTTTGCCAGCAACAGAAGGCCTCATGGTCATGTAGCCGTTCAAGCTGTCACTGTGAAGAGGAAAGGAGCAGTCTGGTCTCAGCTGAGCGTAGCCACACATAAGCATGCTGCAGTCCAACTCTCCTACGCACGTTCTGGATAGTAAATACTGACACTCTCTATTCTCTTCCACACACAATAAACCACTCTTTAAAAGCAAAAAAGAACCTGACCCATCTGCGACTCTGTGTTGCATGACGTTGCGGTAGTAGTAGTCCTTCTCAAGCTGGACGCAGATGAAGGATTCTCGCTTTCTGCGCAGAAAGTTGAGAAGGTCTCCAAAGCAGCAGTACTCTGTGATCACCAGTGTAGGGCCTGCAGACAAAGAAGAAAACCTCAACCGAGTGGACTTTTCCAAGTGAAGCCATGTGATTGCCAGAATCAGAAGGAAATTAATCTCAGAAAATTCTCTAGACAATCTGAAATTTCTAGCTTGATTCTGAAGTCTGGGCAACATGGCTGTCGCACCTCCAACAGTGCAGGCTCCCAGCAGGTTGACAATATTCATGTGGTTTCCCAAGTAACTGAGGACTTTCAGTTCTGACATCAGTGCCTCTTTCTCCGTGGCATGAGCACTTGCTGCAGAGTGGCAGAAAAAAGAGACACAAAATCAGAATTTACAAATGGATGAAGAAAACTCTGAGATGAAGTATCACTACAAATTGTGATCTAAGACTTGCTAGATCTAGGTTGATGCCTTTCGCTGAATGAAGGAAACTGTCTGTTAAATATGTTGTTTTGGCTTCAGCTTACAAACCACCATATAAAAATATCCGCATAGTGGCTGCCTGCCTCTTAACACCTGCAAGGAATTTATTTATTCACCAGAACTTCTTGGTAGCGGAGAGCCGCTGTGGACACTTGTCACATATTCAAAATAACAGCACTTCCCACTTCTTTTGCATGTGTGTTGACAGTGCTTACATTTGAGCATTTTCACAGCCACCGTCATGACCGAATCTGCTTTGGAGAGTCCATATGCAGTGGCCTCCACTACTTTTCCAAACGCACCAGATCCTAATGTCTTCCCTGAAAATGAGAAGGAAGAAACAAAGCTGTAATTCCCCCGGTCTGTTTTCCCCTCCCACAAGCAGGCTTGTTGCCAGCGTTCCTAGGACAACACCAGTTTTAGCCCCGGGGCTGTGCACATAGGCACCAGGACACGCAGGATCCTGTTTCAAAACAACACCCAGAATATGTCAACAATATTGTGTTTGCAGTGCGGGAGTGGGGTTTCATCATTAATGAGCAGTGGAACTGGTTCATCAGTAATGACCAGAGGCATGGCTAAAACCTTAATGCTCTGTCCGTACACACAAAAACCAGAGTGCCTGTCAGTCAGCTTCAAGTAGCCTGAGGGTGGCAGCAATGATGTCATACTGACTGCCCTGTTAGGCTTTAGTGGGACTATTAAAGCCCACTTAGTTCCACATCATGCTTCTGCAATGGTGATTTACACCTAAGACAAGGCTGCCAGCGTCACGGCCTGTCAGGAGAGATGGCTCAATGGCATCATGGCAGGGAGTTGTGTGTGTGTGTGTGTGTGTGTGTGTGTGTGTGTGTGTGTGTGGGGGGGGGGGGGGGGGGGGGGGGGGTCTTGATACATAACATGATTTGCATAAAAGAAACCCGCATACTCACCGAAACGCAAGTTGTTTCGTGGGAACTCCCACTGCTGATCGTAGGGTAGCTGGGTGGGATCAATGTACACATAGCTGTTTCCGTTGATCCCTTCAATAACTTTCCACTGAATCTGGTATTTTGGTTTCTGGGATGAACAAAGAAACAAAATTGACATCAAAACATAACTTTCCAGACATTAGTAATGGACTCATAGGACTTCAATATGATCTAATCCTCTGTTAAGCTTGCATCAAAATGTGTCTAGGAGGGTGTGTCGTGCAGGAGAAGTGCAGCACAGTCAGTCCTACCTGCATGTACTTGTAGAACAGCATGATAAGGACAAGGCAGAGGATGCACGCTGCTGAGACAGAGCCAATTAGCAGAGGGGTGAACAGATCATGTGGAACTCTCTTCTCTGTGGGAAGAAACAAATGATAATGTTTGATACTGGTGTGATAAAAAAAAACTAACCAATGGTTTGCAGTTTACACTTTAAATGACATTGCAAATGGAGCATTAAGGTGAGTCAGACAGCATTAGGTCATGGTCAAGCCCACTTTAATCAAATAACAGCTCATTAATGCAATTACATCAGTATAGATACTGTATGATTCTTGGCATTAATGTCTTGTTTACCAATTCTGAATTTTGTTTTATGGATCTCATGAATCGTTTTGATTATACAAGAGTTTGATTGTATTGCTCTTCCCTTTACAGCTGTGCTGGTGGGTAATTATATGTAATCGGTGTTCTGTTCCCTTGTGTCTGGCCGGTTGTGATGCCTTATTGTTTTGCTCCTCTGTACAGTGGGGTGTAATAAGCTCTTTAGAGATAAGAAGCTTTCTCTCCACTTCAAATCTGAGAATGCAGAGTCTGCAGGAACTAATCCCCTGTAAACCTGTCAGTGGTTTCTAAAGCTTAGTGTATTCTCTGCTGCAGCCCACTGACACCTCCAAGCCTCTCACAGCCACAAAATGCCCCGCACCGCCAGGACTCCTACTGCGTTAAACACGCTCAGCGCCTCCGCCTGGTCTGCTGTAACTTTGTGAAACACAAAAATCCTGGACATGGCCTCACCAAAGGCCCATCTTGAACAGTTGCAAACACTCAGCTTCCTTCTCACTCATTTGACCACTTTAGTAACACCTTTACCCTCTAGTGAAAACCTGGGTTTGCAGATATCCAGAAAACAAATTAAAACATTCTATACTTTGGGTTGCTGAGATCACAGTGCATTGCTGGCCGCTGCACAACAGATGGGGAGGCCGTTACAACAGCGCGGGTTTTGGAGTCATAGAGTAAACAAAGGGGAAGCTAATACTTTTCTGTAAATGACAACATCTTGTCATGTTTTGGTATCTTTATTTGCCAATGTTTACGTAACAGATTATGGATTAACAACACCTCGTAGCAGAACTGCTAATCCTTGCCAAACTCATGCTTTTAGTAAATATTTTGAGCTGGGGAATTATCTCATGTGGAGATTTTGAGTTGTATAACTGTTAAAAACTACAGAGCATGGAGGCAGAAGCAGAAGTTCTAATATGTACAAGTTGTAGAAGGTAAGTTTAAGTTGTGACTGAATTAGTTGGGCCTGGATTGGTTACCTGAAAGGTAAATTGATTTTTACATGTGTGCACACTCCGCTGTGTTGTTGACTCTGTCATGCTTCCATTTAATCTGAAGACACGCAGGGGATTACATCAGTCCAACACCAACAAAACATGCGACTCACAGGCACCAACGCCACCTTTAAATTCACCTGGCCTGTATTTAGATTCCCTCGGTGCTGTTCAGATGTGTGCGTGATTTCAACTCACCACTAATTGAGAAAAGTGTGTAGGCTTGTTCTCCCTCCACTGTAGCCACACACTCCAGAGTATTGAACCGTCCCTTGCTGACGTTCACCCGACTCTCCACCTCCGTCCTCCCAAATGTGGGGCTGAACAGAGTGATGGTGATGACATTCTGCGCTTCCTGAGAGGTATTCACCTGCTGGGAGCACCTGAAGACAGAAGATTATATGCTGTTGGCAAAAGGTTGATGGTGTCACTGACATTTTCAACAACTGTCGCCGTTCAGGATACCAAGCTGTGTTGTCTCTCCGTCCCTGCGAGACTCGCATTCTCACCCTGAACCGTAAAAGCACATTTCTATACGCAATACAACGTTACACATATGTGACAGCATTCAAATGCATTCGATCATACAACCGCCATTTGGTTTTGCCTGAGGTCACATTATGAGTTAGAAATTGCTTCTGTGCACATGATACACAGGCGAGAATGCCTTTATATACCCTTTGGCTTACATTCTTCAAAGTAGAATGCCAAGAAGAGCAGCTGTTCTCTAAGTGCTCTCCAGTCAGAGACTCACTGAGGTCACGTCAGCTCCAGTTTCTGTTCATGACTTTTGCATGTTATGACTGAGAGCGAGACTTTGTTTACTTTTTCTAAACATATATACTGGATAAAGTTCGGATTATCACCTATGATTCACTGCCTGTACTTCTCAGGATTGGTGTTGCTCTGGTAACCATGGAGTCCTCCATGAGACGAGCCACATCCAAATTGTATCCGGGCAGATGTCCCGGTCTCCTACCAATCACAAGTCAATACCTGCCAATCCCCTGTCACATGAGGGTCATCTTCCTACTATCAACCAATCACAAGTCAGTCCTGTCAAATCCCACAATCCCGCATTCCACCGTCATCATCATTACTCACTCTATCCAATGTGTCTTTACAGTGACCTTAAAGACCCTCGAAGTTTACGATGGAACAGTTTTGCTGAAGTTTTAGTGTATAATTTGAAAAAAGTATAGAACTGAAGATATGGACAGAGGCCTTGCTATAACCGTGTCCTGTTAAAGGCTCAAATAAAAAATTCAGTAGTTGACAAAGAACCAAAACAAATATTCCCATATTACTGCAAATGACTAATTCCTGGAAAGTTGTGCTACGTCTGCAGTGTAGTTTAGCTGAATACAATAGCATTTATTTTGAGAATATAAATCAAATCAATCTTTATTTCTATAGCACTTTTCATATAAGAAAAACATCACAAAGTGCTAAACAGTGTTAAAAAATTTGTAAAAAAAACAAAGGTGCACCTTCATCAAAGTCTGACACACACACGCACACACAAACAGACAACCAGGTGTACACACATGTACACACAAATACACGCACTCCTATTTGCAATCTGATAATTGCATTGCCTTGGAGCATTTTGTTTGTTGGATAACACATGGCAGAACTGTTGGGATGTATTTTGGCAGTTTTTTCTTTTGCTTTGTCAGTTTGTATGACAGACAACCAATCTGGCTAATACCACTTTCCAACCAAAGTAATTAATTTGGCACAGTTACCACACAATGCGAGCAAACTGTATCTCCATTAATTTGTCTTTTTTTTTTTTCATTTTGTCATTTGTGTAATACATGTATATTTTCTACATTATTAATACTGACAAATATTATTACACAGGCTCATTGCTGGAAGCTCATTTATCCTGTGGGTAATTCTGATCTCTGTGTTTTAAAGCAGTTGAAAAGCTATGCTGTGCTTATCAACTAAGCTATGGATTTAATCTAATCACTATTTCTCTTTATGAAATGTTTGACATTTGGCAGCAAAGTTGTGTTTTGGTCACATCCGAATGACGCGTGGTAGCTGTTATCACTTTACTTCGACTACCACCTGTAACACACATGCATGCACACACGCTCATTTGCATGCCTGCACAAAGACACAGTCAACATAAAAACACATTTTCTGTCTCTCACCGGACATACGGCTGCTCGCAGTAGTACCAGGTGAACTGGGGAGCAGGAAACCCCTTTGCCACACAGCGTACTTGTCCATCCACTGGGCCTTCATGAGACACAATCTCCGGTTTACCTAATAAAGAAGGGGTAATGTCAAAAATGTGCCAGGTGAGAAATAGATGGCAACACTCAGAAAGCTTATCCCAACATGCCTTTCCACTGTAATAACCCTTAGGGAGGCAGAGGTAGAGGGAGGAGCGACTGGGTGGGAACTTCATTTTACTCAAAGAAAAGGTCAGTTCCCAAGTGTCAGCGACAGAAGACTAATACTGTGTAAAGAAATTGATTGTGTAGCTTCAGGGCACAGAAAGCCTTTAAGAAAACATATGCCAGAACTTACTGATCACAAAGATTGTGAATGTCTGGTTGACTGATGTGTCTCCGTTGGAGGCTTGAAAGGTGTAAACGCCACTCTCGGACACTTGCATCCGCACCAGCGTCAGCTCACTGATGTAACTAAATGTGAAATAATCACAGTTTTGAACATGAATGCACACTTATTTTCAACTGAAAAAACAGTTTCATTATTGTTTTATTTGTATAAAGTATAGAAGAATCATCATTTATGAATCAAACCTGCAGCCATACACTCTCATTCTTGCAACTAAAATCATAGTTTCTTCTGTTATATTCCTTTATTATAATCTGCTCACTCACAGCACATATGAGCTGATAATTACTGACTCTTGGTTTTTCTTTTGCACATTCCGTAAGGGTCACACATTGCTTGTACAATGTTGGTCTTCAAAACAAAAAAATAACTAAAACAACTGTTTTTTTTTCCTTCATGACCTGAGGAAACACACACTCTTGTTATGAAGTTACTTTGTATGTCTTTCCACATTATAATAACAGTGCGTGTTTGATTTACTGCTGCTGTTTTCCAAAAAACAGTCCTCAGGGAAGGCTCCAGGTTTTCATTTATACTATCAGTGAAGTGTGACTTGAGGCTCAAGCACAGGTGCTAAATTCCACCGAAGGACTGCAATGGCTGTCTTCACCTTTGTGGCAGTACTAGTGTAACATTAGGCAGGAGTGCGTCTGTGCGGTGTTGTACCTGTATTCTTTTCTTTGTGTGATGATGACGTGGTCAGTTGTGTTCCTGAGCTCATGTCCCATGAAACTCCAGGAAAAGGTTTGCAGCTTTGGATATGCCTCCAAGGTAACCTTCAGTGGAACAGTCTCACCTGACCGAATGTGGAAGGTTCTGTTGTTTATGGGATTCAAGCTAATGAATCCTCTTTCTGTAAAGTAGAAAACAATAAGTGAGATTGTTGTCATTACATCTGAAGTTTTATATCTTTTAAATCGATTTAATGGTGACTTAAAGACAAAAAGGAAAGTTAACAATAATATGAAGTTTTAGAAATGGATAAAGAGAAACCAGGGAAAAACCTTGATAACAATCCACAAGTTTAAAAGGGAAACACAAAGTTAAGGTTTTGGAATTTGTGTTCATTCAATTTTAATAAGAGGTCTGATTCAACAGTGAAGGTTAGGTTTACATAGACTCTAAATCAAGGATGCTTTCTGGAGATTTAATAAATGTACTTAGACCTTGAGTGATATTTGCTTACTTCTCGTTTTAGAGCCTCACACAGTTCAAGAACTCTTAATTTTTCAATATTTAGGACCGAAAGTGTTATTGATTAAATGCATCTTGATTGTCTGAGTTTCATGTGTCAAATGAATTAATAGTCATTCAGCAAAAAATTATGATTTTGTAGGAAAAAATTTAGAAAATCCAATTGTGTCATATCAGCCACCCACAGGGAAAACAGCATTATTCACCTGATTCCACATGTCATTCAGTCTTTATCACTTCAACAACACACTGACAAGCACAGCTTTGTCTCCAAGCAAATCTAATTGATTGCTCACCATAAATATCGAGCCACACTGACTTGGTGGTGGTGCCTTTCTCATTTGTGGCTTCACATTTGTAACTTCCAGTGTCTTGTGGTTTCACAGCGGCTATTTTCAATGTGGCGCCGCGGATGTGAGTGACAGGCTCCAGTAGGATTCGTGAAGAGCCATCAACCGTTGCTGATTGCTGTGGATACCAGACAGCACCCTGTCAACGCCCAGAGATCTTTAGAGATTAACCCTGTCTGCATGTCTATCCTTGCCAGGCAAATACTAGCAGAGATAGAGCAACAACACACACTATCAATCACTCTCATATAGTAGGCGGCAAGGTGCACACACAACCAAGATCCTGAAGCTAAGACAGCATAAACATTAACCCCTTTTTAATTTAGTCATTAAAAATGGCAGCAGGGAGCCTTATGTAAATGTTGGTGTCAGTAAAAGTTCATAAAATGAACTGATATGAATTCATTGAACTTAAAAAAACAAAAAGACTCCAATAACACAGTTATTTTCCCAATACGTGGGAAAACAAAGCAGACAAGTCTTACCGAGCCTGGTGGAGTGATCCAGTCCAATGTGATGTTTCCATTTACATTGGAAGTATTACAGGTGAGGATGAGACTTTCATCTCGTACAAGAATTATTCTTCCTGATTGCTGCATTTGGATTACTGGAGGAGCAACGGCAACTGAATGAAGAAACAAACAAAGAAGGATTTTTTGAGAGAAATGCTGAAAGAAAAATCACTTTTTCTCCATCCACACCCAGCAAGATACATGCACTAAAAAGCACAATGAAAGCACACCATTTTACCTGGTTTAACTGTCAGGTAATAGTCCTGTGATCGGACACGCTGCTTCATGAGCATTCCTGTGCATACGTAGCACCCTTCATATTCTCTCTGCGTATTGTGGATGATGATTCCTTGCTCCAATTCTGGGGTAAACTTGAGGCCAGAGGGCAGAGCTCTACCGGAGCATGTTTCCAGGCGCAAATTCTCCAGACTTGGATCTGTTGCCAAACAGGTGATGCAAGCTGTGAATCCCTCTCGAGCGAGAATGTTGAACACCAACGATTTTCTGAAGGGTTTTGCAGGATCTGCCAAAAAGAAAAAAAAAAAAGAAGCAAAGAAATAAAGAAATTGCAAAGGTGGTGTCAGGGCTGTAAGCAAGGCTGCACAATCACTGTATCATATCCCCACAAAACCTGAAGCAAATGTTTATCTTTAATGTCAGTGCAGGCAGAAGGAGGAACTCAGTAAAAACATATTGTTATTGAGACATGTTTGTCTCACAGAGGCGGATTGGATGAGTGACCCAGAACATTTCTTGATAGCCTCTTGGGTTTTTAAATGAATTAGACCAAAGCGGGGGTTGAACCGCATCACAACAAGATTACCTTATTATGATTAAGAAACAGGGACTATGTTGTACACTAGTGAGGGAAGCACCAGGAATATGATATCACACCTATAAATTCTCAACATCCTGTTGTACAAGTCCATGGATAGTGACCCATTTACTGCTCTTAAGATATGTACTCTTATTTTTCAAAAATATGAGAGGAAAATGATTATATGAAAAATGACAGAAGTCACACCTGCAGAAAGCAACAGAAAGGAAGGAAACCTTGAAGGAAATATAAAACTCCAAACTGTAACCATATAGCTTTCTGTAAAACACTGTATAAACAGCAGCCTTCTGTTCAGAAGGGGATGGAAACGAATTGTTTAAAGGCGTGAATCTCAGGTTTGGTCAAATAAAATTGAGTGGTGTTACAATTGCTACTTTACTGTGGAAGTGTGCTAATGTTGTCATCTTAAATATGATGCACACTAAACAAGCAGTGATTCTGTTCAAACAGCAGATCCCACTTTGCTTCGTTTAACTCGATTTAAGTTCAACTGAAGCCTGAATGCAGCACAGACTAAAGACCTCTAATTGGACCATAGAGGGTTGGGGGTGGTGGGCTCACAAGCCTGACGTCCCTGCAGCAAACTGCTACGGATGTGCAGAATTTAGAAATTTATTTTTCTCTTTTGACACCTTTATACTTATAATTAGGGGGATAAGTGATATATTTGCATGTCAAAATTACCCCCAGACCAATCCCACTTCACATCACATGTGGCACAAACAGAACTGCTGTGAAAGTTGCATTGTGTGACATACATTTTAGTTTGCATCCTTGAATTATTTGCTGAGAAGAAATTCTAGAATGAATATGAAGCAAATTGGACAACACAGCTTACTTTCCTCTTTTTGTTGTTATTATGAATACTTATGGTGAAAGAAAAGGTTCTGTGAAAGTGAAGTCAGCTGCTACATGTTTATTTTTTGTTGCAACTAAGTCTTACTTGTTGCTTAATGAACAGGCAGAAACAACAAATGAAATCAAAATGCAAATTCCTGCACTATATATGACACCTGCAAAGCTTTTGCAAGTGCAAACCAACCTTATCTCATGTTAGTGCACACTTTCAGATGAATTTCAGTATCTGCACTACTATGTGTGCAACACTCAGCCTACCTCTGGATGAAAATTAATTTAGATTTTGTTTGTAACAAGCTCAGATTTCATCCGGCTCTGAAAAGAGACGGTCTAAATGGGTTAGATCTTATTTGCTATTGCCATGGTAACCATGGGTTTTGCCAACTTCAACCAGAAAGATTACAAAATTAAACCTGGTTATATCAATTAATCCACCCGCCCAAAATTTGGAAAATTTACAAGAACAAAATTGGTGCCAGCATGATGAGTTGGCTGTGATTTTGTTCTTCGGGTACAGTTGGCTCAGAAAAAAATAACCATCACAAACATGTATAAACTGGACCAACAAATGATCACATATGACTTGAATTACATGAGTCTTTTCATTAATGCTACTAATGGGTTTCTCATCTACAATGTTGCAGCTTCAAAGGTAAGTGCAGAGATTGCTGAGTGAATGATCAGCACATCAGCCTGCAGTGATGGCAATCAGCCAAGTAGATGTGGGGTCACACAGAGAAGGAAATACAGTAAAACTCGTTCATGCACTCAATAAATAGCACCCGTATCTACTGTACCTGTCCAGGGCAAAGTTACAAACACTTTCTTTTGCAAACACACCCACACACAGTGCTCCCTGTCAGTGAAGCGAGAAATAACAAAGATTTTGTCTACTGTGCCCAGCAGTCTCTTTCCACGTGATTTCAGTTGTCTTCATCTGACATACAAACACCATACAGTCTCACACATATTCAGTCCCTGAAATACATCCAGGTACCTTTCACGTAGATGTAGATGGAAGCTTGTTCGTTAGAGCCCTCCTCCTGGCAGATGTAGCGGCCCATGTGAAGAGGCTGAGCCCTGGAGAATTCCAATGACCAAATTCCATTGATTGCTTTTGCTTTTAGTGTCCTCGGGTGGTCCTGCCTCCTCCACTCTGTCCTGTTCTCACTCTGGCACCCCAGGCTGAAGGGTTTGTTGATGGGGACAACAAGGTAGGGCTCAGCGGGGATGATGGTGGGCTTGGAGTTGCCTAGAAAGCAGTAGAGACGGTTTTCAACTGAATGCCAGACGTAGAGAAATCAAGAAAATCTGAGCAGTGCTTTAAATGCCTCATAATAATATGGCCATTTTAGCACACACTGTGTATTATGCGGGACACTGTCATAGCAGTGTGAAGTTAAATAGAGTGAACTTTCAATTTAGCTGTGTTGTTTTTCCAAACCTTAAGCATGATATGAGCGAGAAGAGTGAAATCTGCACGTCACTGTGAAATTGAGTTGTGTCAACATACACAACCCCACGAGATTCCTGTGCATTACAGCAGCTTAAAGGTAAAATCCCTGATTCAAAGGTAAACAGAAGGGTCACCCACATCAAAACTTAAAAACATAAGACATGTGTTTGCCATCAGTCGCAGATTAAACTTTGACTTCATGTAAATGAACACAAATGATTCTGTTAATGTTGTGGTTTCACACATATACGCTGTGGCTCCTTTAAATAAAATGTACTGGTGTCCTCCCAGCACAGAACTCAGTTGAGCAAGTCGAAAGTACAGACAGATTGCTTGATCTGAAAAATATTTGGAAAGCAAAGACAGATGGAACTAAGCAGGATTTCTCAAATGTGCTGAAAAGCAAAACAAAGAAAAAACCATAAAAACAATTTGGTCTTCAAAAAATGGAGGATCTTGACATTTAGTTGGGAAGGCACATTGTTAACAATTTGTTTTATTTGTTGATGTGGGTGAAAATAAATAGAGCAACACAGTTCCTAAAACACTTGTAGTTTTGTGGGAAAACAGCAAGTGTACTTCTAACCCCTAGAAAAGCTGAGCAGATCATATATTTTCAAGAAAAAAATGCAGAGAATGAACAGGAAATTCCTGAATTTATACAGTCATGGTTTAAAAGAACTCAAATGTATGCAAGGTGAGCTGCTTTTGGGGTCCAAGATCCTAAAGATTAGTTGTATTAACTAAAGAATGGTGAAAGAAATAATAAGAAATGTCTCTTTTGACTCATCAGTTTCTCTTTTGAAGCCACTTGTGATAAACAGAGTAGGACTGTGACTGCTGCAGCATCCAGAAGACACACCACAGTGAGTGTGAAACATGTTGCTCAGAGAAAATAAATACCTCCCTCATCCTTCAACATCCAACAGTAGGATGATCCCAGAGGGAAAGTGACTCTGTGCATAGCAGGAAAAATCAGTCACAAATGAAAACACTCTGGTGAAAAGGGTATGGAGACATGTTCAGCCTAAATGACATTCATTGAATCACAGATCAGCTAAGAGCAGCCTGGACAGCTCTGTTTGGACACTGACAATGGTGCTGATTGATTTGTGATTATATCTGACTGGCAATTTTGCATGAAATGAGGGAGAAGATCAAGTTATACAGATGTAGTTAGATCAGCTTACTGTGCATTATTATTATTATCATCATCATCATCAGAACAATGTCTCAAAGTGCTGTACAGCAAAGTCATGCTACACCTACATTGAATTGGTTCCAAATTCATGAATTGGCAACAGTTTATTTGACTGAAAGAGCAGAAGTTCAAAAGGTCTGCGCCAAGCACAAACAGGCTTAAGGCAAACTTCATGGCGTGCCCTGTTGCATCACATGATAGGTAAGCCTTTACACGCTGCCTGGAAATGTGGCAGTCGTTCAAATTCCCAGATGATAACAATGTGGCATGAACATCAACGGCCTCCTACGGGCGCATTATAGTGCTGTCATGCTGTCCGTCCGACGGAAATTGGTTCAGAAAAGGCGGTCCACCTGATGCTGCCGCTGGGCTGCGCGGAGCTGCACAGGCGCGCACCTGGAGCGCAAAGGAGCGCAAAGTTAAACACCAACACTTGCTGCTCACCGCTTTACATAAATTTGCACTCTGTCCGCGGGGAAATCCCGATTTTTGTGTCCTGACAAGACTGTGAGAAATTTAACTGTAAATGATAAACCTGCATCAGAGTTGATAGCCTTCATTTAGAACTGCACCTTAAAATTTGTATCTCAGAAGGGGCGTTATTGTCAAAAGGCCAATTGAAATGTAATAGGGTGTTAACAGACTGGCAAGACTCTGAAATTCATTCCAAGCCAAAATTATTTTTTAACTTAAATGTGCTATCAAAATACGCCCAGAGAGGATAGCACAACAAACTAAACCGGTGTGTGGGGGAAATGCTTCCAATATGGTCCAGCGTTGAAATCTCACATGTGCCGGAAAACCACACAAAAAACTTTGAAAGTGTAAATGCATGTCATGCAGTTGTGGAACTGTAGATCATTTGCATGCTTCCCATAAATCAAGAGTTAATCGTGTATTTCCATAATGACGGTTATGTGCCTGTCGGACAGAAAGAATACAGCTTCAACTTCATCTGGACAAGTATTTACGCATCACGCACGCCGATACTCATCCTAGTTCACCGCACTGTTTGAATGCTTTAGTTTTTGCTTTTTCTTAATGGTATCCTGTTATCTCAGTAAAAGAAATAAATTATTAAAGAAGCGCTGGCATCAATGTCAGTGCCCATATATCCACTTTCCTCATTGGGTTTCTGTGACTTCAGGTTGTCTTAATGAGCAGCCGCTCCAGATCCTCGAGCTCCACTTCGGGGAACAAAGAAAAGTACGCATCACGAGGGCGAAGCGCAGCCAGTGGAGTAATTAGGATCATTATATGTGGATTATCTTTACCTCACTAGGCTAAAAGGGCGCTAAATACCAGCCTGTCCCCCAAACACAGTTTTCAGAAGAGAACGGCAACAAGTTGCACGCGTAAAGCGGCGCACCAAAGTGCACAAAAAACAAGTCTTACCTGGATGGAATGCGAGCTGCAGTAACGCAGATAGCAGTATCCAGTGGTAATCCATTGTGTTTATTCCATGGGTCTTGCTGAGAAGGTGAGACCGTGCCGTTATGATTAAGGTGGCGCGGCTGCACTCGCCGATCCAACTTGTGGGAAGTTGACTGCTGCGCGCTCTGATAGCGGCGCACTTGACAAGCCTTTAAAGGCACAGATGCTCGTCCAGCTCGCAGCCGCAGCAGCAGCCGCAGCAGCAGCAGCAGTAGTCTCTCTGCAAACACGCTTTGTCCGGGAGCGTACTGCAGGGGACGGGACGGTGCAGGCAGACCAGGTGTCTGTGACCGCCTATAGCGTCAACAACGTGTTTATAGGTACCGGCGGCGGGGCCTATTACTCACACATTACAGTGAGAGAGGGAGGTGTTTGTGACCTGTTGTCGGCTTCCCGTCAAGAAAGCCGAGCCAACAGAGTGACAGATCAACTCAGGGATGCACGCTCCTGCCAATTTTTTACGCGTCTTATTGGTCCCTTAAAGACTGCGAGAAGCACCATCACTTTACTTTATAGCGCCATCCTGTTGCCGACAGCCATATTAGTTCTGACGGAATTCCAACTCAACAAATTCATTATACAGTTCCGTCTTTGTCGAAGGATATTAACCTAGATCTTTCAACTTCAGTTCAGAAAAAAAAAAAATCCCACCTTTAATTTCCATTAAAATTTTACTATCTTGGGTCTAATTTTTACCACAGTGACTGTTAGCAGTTAGCTTTTATAAAAGTTGAAAATGCACATGCCCTCTGTCTTATTGATTTAATCAAAGAGTTATGTTTTTTTTTCTCCTAAATTCATGCATTCAGTGGTAGTGTGTGGCTTGCAAAAGTATTGATGCCCCTTGAACCTTTCCAGGTTTTGTCACATTACAATAAAAAATGTCAGGGTGTTTTAATAGGATTGTATATGCTAGACAAGCATATTGTGTTCCACACTTGTGAAGTGGCAGAACAATTATGCATAAGAGTTACAGTTTGTTTACAAATAAAAACATTTTAAATGTGTGGTGTGCAAAAGTATTAATCCCCAGCACTATACCAATAGCAGCTCTGGCATTGTCCTGTTAGAAGGTGAACCTCTGTTCCACTCTCAAGTCTTTCGCAGACTCTGACAGGTTTTCCTCCAAGATTGTCATGTTTTTGGCTCCATTCATCTTCAATCAACTCTGAGCACCCACCTTGCTGCTTCTGAAGAAAGGCATCCCCACAGCATGATCCTGTCACCACCATGTCTCACAGTGGAGATGGTGTGTTCACAGTGATGTGCAGTATTTACTGTAGTCCAGAAAGCTAAATTTTGGTCACGTCGGATCAGAGCAGCTTCCTCCACATGTTTGCTGTGTCCCCAACATGACTTGTGGCAAATAGCACACAGGATTTCTGATGGCCTTATTTCAACAGTGGCTTTCTTCTTGGCACTCTCTCACAAAGGCTATATTTTCAGAGTGCTGGACTGATAGTTGTCCAGTGGGCTTCTCGACTGCTCCTCCGATAATACCCTCTCTGCCTGTCAGTTTGGATGGACAGCCATTTCTTATTAGGTTTTCATTTGTGACATACTCTTTCCATTTTTGGATGATGGATTGCATGGTGTTCTGTGAGATGTTCCAAGCTCGGATTATTTTTTTGTGAAAGCTTAACCCTGGTTCAAAATTCTCAGCAACTTTAACCCAGACCATGAGGCTGTTTGTTCACTAACATTCGCTAATGAAGGTCTAAGTCCTTCACAGAACAGCTGGATTCATATTGAGATCAGACTGCACACGCTCAATTTACCCTTGGTTGCACTGGATTATATTCAGCGGGATCAGAATAGAGATGGATAAATGCATGTACATGCCATTCTTTTATTCTTTTTGACTTGTAAGAAAAGCTGAGCGCCATACGTCTTTTTCCTTCCACTTCACAATTATGCAGCACTTTGTGTTGGTCCATTACACAAAATCTCAATAAAATACACTTACATTTGTGGTTGTAGTGTGACAAAACAAGGACAATATCCAAGGGGTGTGAATACTTTTGCAAGTTGCTATAAGTTAAAGCCATACCATGCAAAGAAGAGACCATACTCTAGTAAGAGACACACTCCATCTTTGCTGTACCACAGCTAAGCTAAGATATACAAAGGCAAGAAGGAACACTGGTTTGTGGTTATGAATGAATCAGAAATTGATATTCATAATGGGAAACCACAGATGCTTTCTTCAGGGGATTAAAACCAGAGTTTTTAGTGGAATTGGGTTATATTAATGACAATGTAAGGCCACATAGTACACCGTCCTCAGAAGGATAGCTTGTAAACAAAGGTTTAAAATTTGCAGTGTTTCAGGGATCTAATCAAAAGTCCAAGTGTTTAAATAAAACTCATTTCATGGTTTCACAGCTTCTTTCTACAATGCTCTATTGTGATGTTGAATGTAAAAACCTGAATTCTTGTATCTCATTTAATTCCTAAGAATGTTGCTTGGGCAACAACACTGGAGCACTTGCATGCATATTCTTTGATGTATGCAATCTGTCTTGGTTTTTCTGTTTTAAATGCTGCACAATTTGACACGTAATAGTCAGTCTGTCTGTTTAAGGTATAACGCTAGGCAAACCTATTACAATGAGCTGTGATCGTTGAAGTCACTGATAACCTTGCACGTGTGATTATAAAAACCACATCCTAAATACACAATGCATAAACCATAAATACTGGTCTCAAAAGATCCTCTGTCATTTAATCGCTTCCACTACCATCTCTCATAAGGTGCGTAACAGACAACTCTTAAAGGCTCAAATGGCTTTTGCACTGAAACCAAATCTCTAATTTAACTTCCTCGAAGCATTACCTCCTGCAAGACACCCATCAATTATCACACATTGATTTTTCCATTTACATAAAAGTCAGTTTGAATAACAGAAAATTATTTTTTTGTGTGATCAATAGAAGAAAAGACAACAACTCTGAACAGCAGCTTTTGAACTTGAACAAGATAAATAAAGTAGTAAATTAAGGCGGGTAAATCTGTAATGCATGAAATTTAAAAAAAAATTGCCTTGTGGGCTTGGAATTGTTAAAAGAAAAACTATATACATAATTCATAGTCACACAAATTTGGTAAATAGCCTGTTTTGTAAGAGTCCTAATATTTTTAAAACACAGAAACAAAGCTTCAAATGGTTCAATGCTGCTTTAGCCAAGAGCACCATTCCACTGCTGACACCATGAATGTAAAAATAGAATATGTTTTCTATTTTCTGTTCAAATAAATGAGATGTCAGTTTCCCTCTAAAAACAAAACAAAAACAAAACAAAACAAAACAAAAAAACACATGAAAGACTAATTCGGTTGCCCTCCTGCATAAAATTTGTATGTTCTTATTGTGGATGTGTAAGTCTTCATTAAGCACTTTGAGTTTCTTCTCACAGTTTAAAGATATCAGCTTTGAATCCAGCACTGACTCAAAATTCTCAACCTTTTGCTCATAATGCTTTTAAATGGCCTGCAGTGAACCTAATGGATGGATGGATTGATGGATGGGTGAAAGGAGGGATGACCATGAACTCTAAGCTTGAATAATGACCATTAAGTTAGGAAGATTAAAAAATGAAAGTGTTTGCTTGTGGACGTTTGTTTGGAATCAAAAAGGCTCTAAAGTTTAGAGAAAGTGGATGAGAAGACGGTGAGGGTGGATGCTGCTATGTGGGGGGCCAAGTACACCATTTCAGTGAGTTTCTGTTGTGTTCACGCAGGTTAAACAGGGTTGTTTCAGTTTCCTCAGTAGAAATGAGGTGGAGGTACATGCAAGCAACTAAATAAACAGCCTGTGGAAAAATACAGACAGAAGAACATTGCATGGGTTGATGTTCGAGACTTGTTAGACCTTGTGCATGTGATTTAGTCAACATCCCCTCAGGAGCCTTCGTCTCAGTATCAGAGTCCGATACCAGAACAGCTGCTCTTTGTTTCTTGTTTTGAGCATAATGTCTTTGGCGATTGTATTGCCGAGTGCAGAATAATACCTAAAAGGAAAACCACTGAGATTATCGCTGAATAAATATAACTACATTATACAACTAAACAGTAAGTAGTAGTTAAAAAGAGAAGAACAAAAAGGCCACACACACCTTTTTAAAATGTAATGTGGCTTCTCATGAAAAAACATGTTTTCACATGTTTTTTACCATTTCATGCTATTCATTTGAGATTTGCGTGCTATTCATGCATGAGGACACTTTTATGAGTGATGGTAATAAAATTAAGTAGGTGTGAGCTACAGAAACACCACATGGTTTCCCATGGAGACTAAAAGAGCGAACCAGCAAGCTTAGCGTAAAGTATAATGAGCATTGTGGTAAAATCCTGCTCCTTTGCATTCAAGATTGGATTGTATTTCTTCTTTCCATATAAATGTTTCAAGTGTGCATAAGGACTGCTGCACCAAATACTCAAACATTCAGTTTCCAAATGCTGGGTGTCAGAACAGGCTCTCGTACATTTGAATTCACAACAATCAATGCTTGTATACATTTTTTCTTTCTCCAGCAAGGGTCGTAGGCAATTACAGTTTCATCACCAGGTTTCAGCATTGCGTATAGCTCATAAGAAAAACTGATGTTGGTGACACAAACATTTCCTCCACTGTGGTATAATTAACATTCCTTTCACTGTTGGTGTAATTAAAAAACAGGTTGGCTATGAGAACATGAAAATTATTCTTTTGGGAAGTTCCGCAACTTAAGAGAAATGACAAAGATTTCAAGATGTTTTGTTTTCAAACTAAGGGAAGAAAAAAAGGTGATTAGCATTGCATGTAATTATGACAATGGACTTTCTGCTAAGTGAAAGCAGATGTTTCTTATATGTACTAGGTCAGCTTGTGTTTGAAAAGACTGAAGCATCTCCTGCTCCAAGAAATCTCTTTTTCCAAGAAAAAGGAAAATTCCCAAAAAAAGTCCAACTGATTTCAAGAAGCTTCCAGTTAGACCTCTAGCTAACTGAAACACTTGGATATAAGACACGTCTGCAGCCTCTTCATAAGAAAAGCTTTTTTTCTGTTTTCCCCCTTGCTTCATGCCTAATCTCAGACCTCTGGCAGTGTTCTGATCTAATTTCTTCCCAGACCTTGCTCAGAGCTGCTGTATATAGATGTGAATATGTGTGTCTTGTGGCAGATAAAATTATTTTTGTGGTTATTTGAATTTCTTTCTTCTTCTTGAACTATGTGCAAAATGCAATAAAACCAAGAGGTTGTTATTTTTCTGGAATATTGAACTGTAAAAGTACAAAGACAAAACTTTTCAATCACACTTGTATAATTTTTTGCACCTTTTCGAGTGTAACCAAATGTGTTGCTTGTGAAACACAGAGCAGTAGTTGAAACGCGGGGCTCAGTAAATAGTAAAAATAATATTAAGAATAAAAGTACACCAATGAAATGCATTTTTACAATGAAAATGTGACAGAGTAATATAGTACATGACTGAATCACAGCTGGAGCATCTAACAAATGCTATGCCCCCCCCCCCCCCCCCAAAAAAAAAAAAAAAAATAAAAGAAATAAAATAAAATAAAATATCTATCTGGCCTGTGTTATGACTCTGAAAAGCATGCAGGTCTTTCAGGATTTCTCAATCTTGAGCCTGTCAACACATTCTCTGTTAAAATCAAGTTCACTTTGGTCAATTTGTAGGAAAAAGTCTCTGAGATGTGCAGAGAAGAGTTTCACATTTACAAAATGAACATTCTTTTTTGTTTTATATTACTTTATCATGCATATTATTACTGAAGGAATCAGAGAATGTACATAAATGTAGGGCAAGGCTAAGCACTGCTGGCAGGACATTACTTTTGAAAAACCCCAACCAGCCCAGAACCTTATCATGTGATTATGATAAGAATGGCAATGGAGGCAGAAGAGTGCTCAAAAACCTAACGCCATGTCACTACATCAAGGACTGAAACTAGAAACTTTGCTATGCAAGGTCATCTGGAACAATGCGCACACACACACACACACACACACACACACACACACGCTCAGTCTTGTATTTCTATCCTTGTGGGGACCGTCCATTGACTCCCATTCATGTCTAGCCCCTAACCCTGACCCTTACCCTAACCCTAACCCACACCACAACAAAGCCTAACCCTAAAGAAATGTTTTTGCACTTTTACTTTTTTCAGTAACAACAACATGGTCAAGAAAACACTGTTTCTCCTACTGAGGACCGGAAAAAGGTCCCCACAAGGCACGTCGTTCCACGTTTTGCTATCCTTGTGGGGACATTTGGCCCCGACAAGGATAGAAATACAAGAACACACACACACACACACACACACACACACACACACACACACACACACACACACACACAGTAATGCACACATAAGAAATCAACATGAAAAATCACTTAAAACTAAATAAAACATACTTCATTAGTCCCTCTTAGGGAAATCCCTTCTTTCTCACGCTGACCCACTCTGTTTCTCGGATACAGAGATGCAGCCACATTATGGTGCTTTCAAGGAGCTCAAGGGTCTTGCACAGGGATCCACATGAATGACACATCAGCTGTGGGATTCAAACTTGCAAACTCAGGATTCCAAATGTGCTGCTCAAACCTCAAGACCATCACTTGCCATATGATAATCCTTGAGATGTACAGGAATCTTGGAAAGATGCCAAAAACCTCTCCTTAAAATGTATTTTCAGACGGATTTGGGGATCTTTTCCATGACCTGGAATAACTATGACAAATAAGCAAGCAGAGAGAAGACTGTGAGGAGTAAAGACCAATATGTTCAGTACTTTGATGTTTATTGCAATTTGAGGTGAGGCTGAGGGTTCATTCACACTTCATTCTGGTCATCCAGTCACTGTATGTTTTCAAATGTTTTTCATGGCCTTAAATCAAAATCTGCTCTCCCACAATGTGCTTTTGGTTGGTCTTGCTGACAGTTACCGCCTCAATTTCACATACAATTGGATTTTCACAAGTCAAACTTTGATTCCGTTTTACTGGAAAAATTCCTCTATAAATTAACCAATAGAAGCTGGTGACAGGTAGCTAGATTGGAATGACATGGTGACAAAAGTAAAAGAAATTGGCAATTAGTAACCTGCACTAATATCCAGCTAAATATGCTTGGCACTCTTTTTAATGCATCTTGAAGTGCACTTGGTCAAATAGGATTAAACAAAACTAAAACCTCTAATCCTTGACTCAAAATCTCACGTCTGTCCTGTAATTTAGACTTTAAGAGCGACATTGCACAATAAAGCTTGGAGCTTGGCGTCCCTACCCAAGTTCACCTATGTTGCAGAGCAGAAACATGGAGCCCATATTGATGGGCATATGTTGATTGAACCTGCCTGCTGTTGAGTCTTTGTCACCGCAGTATAAGGCAATGGGTTTTGCTGCAGTCAGCATTCAGTTGCGACATAAGCCAAAGGCCTGCCGTTCTGTGGTCTGGACTCAAACCTGGGACTGGGACTGAGAGCTTACTGACATTTATTCCTCATCCCAGGAAATAAAAAGATTTAGATGTGTTGGGAAGAATTGCTCTGGACTTGCTTGCAAGAGAGGAATTTGAAGATAATAAATCTCCAGCTGGCCTTAAGATGATGGGTGTGCTGTAGTTTGGAAAAGCAGAACTTTGGATAACCTTCATAAAAGCGCTCATGCAAAGGGTAATTCACATGTTTATCATCAATACACACGTGATGCAATGTAAATCGCCCTTTGTGCCAATAGACAGCATTCACATGAGATTCACCTTGGTGTTGAGAGTGGCATGAGAGCCTTGTCTCAGTAAGGAAGGATGTAAATCCCTGGACACATCATGAATAATTTATTTTAGAATCAGGGGGTGTTTCAGCCTTCAACATTATACACCCTCATCAAAAAGGCCAGCTTCAGAGTGATCAGGCCAGAACTTGTGTCCTTTGCCCATTCATGAGAATTGTCTAGTTTTTTCAGTGCCACAGCCATTGGGACTGTACACTGGAGGAAGCGTCCACTTCCATGCCTCATGCCTCAGGGTGACTGCATATCTTGATCTGATTGGGGAATGGGGTTCTGGGGGATATCGATCCATTATGCTGTTGATCTTTAAGACCATGTTGATCTTAAAGAAGGGTCCATCCGCTTGATCCATAACCACCAAATACTTCTTTCAGCGGCTTCAAAGACTATTCTAGTTGTCTATCATTGCACCTGTTCATGGATTTTAAGATCTTTCAGCACCCTCATGGTGGAAGAAACCTTTGTATTCCACTTTGGCCGTGGCATGTGTGAGGGTGGAAGGCGCAGGAGAAGGACCCAAAGAGTCAAACACTGGCAGAGATGTGTGCAAAACTCATATTTATTGTTCAAAAAGAAGAGCAAAAATCCAAAATGTCCACAATAACAAAGGGGAGGAGTCCTTCATGGACTCAGGAGTGAAATCCACAAAAAACTCTGAGCTGCTGCAGCAAAGGGCAGAGAAGCAGGAGCATGAACATGAGAAACAACACATACAAGGACATGAGGCAGAAGACAAGATGATCCGACAACCAGAACACAGGCCGAGAGTCATTTATAAGCCCAGCACCCCAGGTGACTACAGTGACTCAATCAAGCACAGGTGAACGACATCAGGGCAAGGAACAGCAATCAGACATGAGGAGAGGGACCTGCAGAGCCTGAAACAAGAGACAACGTTCAAAACACCACTAACACAGACAGGTTAAAACATGAACCATGACAGGCCAGATTGATTTTAGCCTTCCTTCCTCTTTGCTGAGAGTCAGTTGCCAGTTCAGTGTAGTGCAGCTTCTTACGCTAATGGGCTTCCTCAATTAAATTCTCCCACAGAACTATGAGCCCTGTGATCTAAAAAGCCTTAGGTGAAGGGGACGAGAGCAGCAAGGCTGTCTGAAAGGTGGTGACTATACTCTCAAGTGGAAAAATAAAATTGTTGGCCAATATCAAACCAGCATCTTCCAGCCTCACGCCATGGCTAACTGTCCAGCCTTTGGAGTGGTCGGGGGGCAGTTGGGCTTCATCTGTGTCTCTGAGTTGAATGGGGATATTCTGGTGTGGATTGTTTACTCTCAGGAGCAAGGAATTAATGGTATTCCCCTCGCTCTCAAGTTCTGCTGAAAACTCTTCAGGACCTGGTTGAATCAAATGAAATGAAATCAAACTTTAGTTATAATGCACTTTCATACTAAAAATATGCCTCCATATTTTACAACCCTGTGTGAGACTGGTCTTACAAACGGTCAGGATGTGTTTGAGGGTGCTGGAGTTCAACAGAGTGCACAGGCGGACCCTCTACGTATCATTGGTGGAGGTGTTTGGAAAAGGAGGCATGTAGCTCTGATAATGAAGCTGATGTTGTGTGACTCCACCTTGCAGAGGCTCCTCCAGCTGAGCCTCCTTCAGGTGAGCCTCCTCCTATCCAGGCCTGCATATCGTTCAGCCTCCTCCTGCCTCCTCCACATTATTATACCACTCATTCTGTTGCACTGAAACACACTCATTCATATTTGTATATATTATAGCTCCTGTTATATTTTAGATTTATGTTGTATAAAAATGTAGTTCTTTTCTTCTTTTAGGTTTCTATTTAGGTTTCTGTTTCTATTGTTTATTTATTATTATTATTATTATTATTATTATTATTATTATTAACATTTGCACTGTTACTAATTCGTATCCTTTATTTGCACATTTCCTTACTTTTTGCACCCCCCTGGGTCTTCTACGAGCCTCTGGAATGGTAAATTGACCATATAGCCATTACTTCAATTTATTCTTTCCTTTGAGTTCTGTGACAGTGAGTATATCCACCATTTATACATGGGCTTGGTGGATGTTGCAGTTTGCATGTACTCCGTATAGAAAGTCTTTTCCCTGTGTACTTCTGCGTCCTTCATAATCAAAAATCATTCATTCATGAAGTTAGACTGTAACAACTGTAAGATGTCCTGTGAATTTACAAGGTCATGGTTGTATTTCTGTGTTTGTTCATTCTTTCTTTGGAGGTGCATATTAATGAACATACAGTCTCATAATGTGATGGACTTATCTGTCCAGAGTTTTCCTCAAAATTGGGCTAATGTTGGCTGGAATCAGCAGCAGACCCTACGTCCCTAATGTGGATGAATATTTTAAAGGAAATATCAAATGATTCTTCTATTCGTTTCTCACAGGTACAATTCAGCATAATTCAGCAGAGTATTGTCATAAATCCATGTTTGTTCAATGAAAATAAAATAGTCTTTACTGATACGAAGTTGAATAAACATTTTACAAATGAGTTACTGAGACGCAAACAGCCTTCATTAAAATCGGCATGTGAAACTCAGCATCAGGTTAATCTGCAAGAACAAGAAAAGTTTGTGGAAATCATTATGCTTGTTTGAAAACCACAGGCCTCATGAGTAGTGTGATGATTGATAGTAAAATATTTATCTCTTGGTTTAAAGTTTTCTGAAAGAATCAATGAATTTAAACAGTGACCATGAACGCCTCTGAGAATTTGTCATGCGGTGGGGTTAAGGTCATCAAGCTAACAAGCATCTCCAGATCTGTTTTTGACACTTACTGCATGAAAGTGGTGCCACGCAAACCAAAACGAGGCAATGCAAGCTCATTTGTATAGCACCATTTGTGCACAAAACAACTGAAAGTGCTTTATAAAGCAAAAACAAAACAAAAACACACACACACACATAAAACTGCATTTAAACAGACATAAAACAAGACATCAGAAAGCAAAAGAAACATTTTGCTGGAAAAAAGATATCAATATTTTTATTCATCTGTTTAACTTTCACACAGAAATGTAGTTATTACATTTATTTTTCTCGTGATGTCTTCATTCTCATGATTCCCAGGACCCAGTGGCTGCTGCTTTGGAAAAAAAAAGGTCACAAAGTGAAAAAAATAAACAAACAACAAAACCCTGCACTTATCACTTTTAGAGCTTAATGGTGTGAAATGTAAACTTTGCCCTTCCTCCAATTTTATATGCATCATATGAACTTGTTGCAATCTTTCCCAGATATAATGGTTTGTTTGTTACGGGCACTAAATCTCTCAGCATGATACTAACAGACCCCAATGAACCTCTGAGAGTCACAAGAGAGGGAAGTGACATGTCTGACACAGCTATACTTTCATATTGTCTGCACCAAACATGAACAACAGAAAGGAAGAGCTGTCGCTTGTGCACAACACCGTGGATATTAAAACTTCACTTCCCCAGAGGACAAAGACTGTTTGTTGACCTCAGACACATTTATGATGTAGATATATAGATATGACTGGAAATTTGAGCTAAGAGAGAAAGGACAGTTTTATGTTGACCATATTATTTACTCAACCAGTGCTGCTGTGATGTTATGTTCAAGAAACCTTTGCTTTAACGTGAACCGTGTTCAGGTGCAACCAGGTGAAAACAAAAAGCCGGTGAGAATCTTCAGCTGAGCTGCTGGAACAATCCCTTCAGGTGTTGCTGGCTTATACCAATATTGACAAAGCTGAGAAACACATAGTGTGGAATTACAGTGTATAAGTTTGGAAGCACTATTTGGAAGGCCACAGTAAGCCATTAATTTAAACATTGGCTAAATAACTGAACTGTGATCATAGTGATTTGCATTCACTTTTGGGTTTAATCTTTGGAAACTCTCAGAAAACGGATAACGATGAGAACATTTTTTACAGCTTCAAGTCAAAATTTTACATTTGATAAACCCATGAAATATCCATCCATTGTAAGATCTGCAGTATATCAGTACACATCAGTACACTTGGTTTATATATTCATGATAGTGTTTTTTTTCATTAATTTACTTCTTTTTTTTAACATGAACAACATTTAAACGTAGTACCAGACTTTAAACTAAATACATAAACTCATTAAAATAGAACAATAAAACAGCAACAGCAATGAGAGAATCAAAATTAGTTTGTTTTTTTTTTTTCCATGTTGGAAAAAAATGCAGTGGAAGGAAGTCGAAACTTATCTAATCCCACCCCTTCACTTTGCCTGAGCAGTAAAATACTCGGTAAACCATACAGTGATGGATTTAACTATCTATTCACAACACCTATATCTGTATGTCTGAAGGTATCATTTGAACCATTGTCTTCTGGCTGTTGAATATAACTGGAGTTCCTATTTCTGTACATACACGCGGTTTATAGATATATATTCACACATATCATGTACATGACAGTGTCTATTACATTGGACTTTTGGACTGGATTCTAAATGATGTTTTGTTAGTCTGAACTTGTGCATGGGTAATGACTATAAATTTGAATCCGAACCCTAAAACTAAGACACCTTGAAATAGGACGACATGCACAACTAGGGTCCACAACATAAACTAGTACAATCACTGTTGTTTTTGGCAACTGACTTCATGTTTTCTGATGGCTCATGACACATAACATTTCTTGAATTTTTTTTTTCTCACTGACCGCATATGATCAGGGAAGTGAGTTTGATTTATATCTGTTTTCTGAGGGAACCTTTCATTGTGGAGTTTTCATGTTTTTGATATGTTTTTGTAGGGTTTTTTGTAGGGTTTGTTCAAAATGTTCATGCAAACTGCACAATCGAAATTCCTCCTTATTAATGTTCTCTAAATTTCCTGTATGTGTGTGTGTGTGTGTGTGTGTGTGTGTGTGTGTGTGTGTGTGTGTGTGTGTGTGTGTGTGTGCGTGTGTGTCCAAATTAGTATGTCTGTTGGCAACCTAGCACTGGGTGTAGAATGGATGAAGAATAGAATAGGGTACTGATCACTGTGATTTCATTTTCTGTTCCATTTCAGGTGATGTGTCTGTTTCCTGTTTAGCATCGCCTGGTAATTGTCAAAGAACTTGGCCTGCAAGTGTTTCTACAAGTGTTGTCAGTTGTTATTGTTAAAGACATGGCACAGATTGCTCATGCATCTAACAGCCAATATTTCCTTTAATAAAGCCATCACTCACAGCTAATAATTTTCTTTATGATGGCATGCTTGTATTTCGCCATCTGTGACTCTTTACAGCCAAAAATGAAAGCCACATGATCTCATCCTACAAAGTTGATCACAACAATTTGGAGGCATGTGTTGAACTGCTGGACATCAACTGGTGACGGGGCAACAAAAGTTTTGAGAATGACTTGAATTTAGCAAAAAAACATTAAGGGACTGTTGCTGTAGGCCTTCGCAAAAATAATTTCATATGGAAGAAAAAACATTTGATAATTGGGAGGGGATCTAATTGGTCTAGCATTATCAGGATTGGACTCAGCTTGTTGGAAATATCCTGAGATGAAAACCACGCGCTGTGGAATCCAGGAAAAACATTCAACAAATGATGAAAAACAAAGTCTTTTTATTTACTTTTCCACCCTGAAACCCGGTGTCCACATTTTTATATGATACACTTCACTTCTCGTAGCTTATGATCTTAGACAGAGCCTCAAAGCGGTTTTGCACTCCAAACCAAAACATTTGGTCCACTGTAATTATTCACAGCCATTTATCATTAAGGATGTTTATCTATATTCAACAACTGCAAGTTGCTGTATTGAATATACTTTGCACAGATTATTCCCAATGTCTGTGTTGAGTGCTAAAAGTTGGACTATGCTCACTCTAATGTTGAAAATCTAACAAGGTTAACTTTTGCTGAAGACACCTCTGAGAAGTTGTAGTTTCAGGTGTATTTACCCCACTCAAACATCAGCCAAGAAACTTATCATATGCAGGATGACAACAACTAATAAAGAGCTAACACAACAAGGTATAGGGTGATAAACATCTTAAGAAACTGACAAATACAGAAAGTCTCTTATCAGACTTGAAAAAATTTGTAATAAGAACCATCTAAGACCCTTGTCAAGTTATGTGGGCTAAAAAGTACTCTGCTTTCATTTGAGCTCCAGTTCATCAGCAAGACAGTTCATTCCTTTTCTTTTCATTATGAAAGTACATCAGTGTAGTTTGTTGTCATCTGAGTTGGGGTCCGTTACTCAAAAAAGTAAAGAGTTATCCGTTACTCGTTACTTTTGAAAAAAGTAGTGCCTTATACTACTTGATTACTCCATGGAAATAGTAACGAAGTTACACTACTCGTTACTGCATAGTGCTCCGCGGAGCTGCGCTCCCTTATATCCTTCCACAGAGCACTGCGCACGCGCAGGTCTGTGTGTATCAAAATGATATTTTAACTGATTGAAAAGAAAACACGTGTTTTAAAATGTTTTATAACCATTCGGATTTACTTCACGTGCTAATACGCCGTCCCCTGGACCAACTGAAGGAGTATTTTGTCCATTTGCGTAGTCCGGCACTGATTGACTTCCAGCTAAGCTTCGAGCTAAGCTACTACGATGCTAACAGCTGGGAACCACCCATTGGACCAGAGACAAAAATAAGGTATTCATGAGCTTGTCTAACTTTGTCAATGATAGGGAAAGGGCGTGGGTCCTTAATCTTCGGAGTATTCATTTAAAAGGGGCATTTACAGTAGGAGGGAGTGCAGTGTTGTCAGTGGGGCACAAATTTATATAAGGCAACCAATTTTACTTTGACGGTTCCAGCAGCCCTGACCCAGAAGAGATAGCGAGCAGTTGCTCATATGGCCACCGTTCCATCTACTGGTGGTAATAAAAAGAACTCAGCTTAAATAATAATAATATTTTGGTTGCTCTATTTGCAGTCATTGTAAAAGTAACGATCGTAGCATTTCATTTGTAACGCTAGTTTAACTACCAATCTAGAAGGAGTAGTGCCCTTACACTACTCGTTCCCATCAAAAGTAATTTAATTACTTGTAACGCTCGTTACTTGTCGTTACATACCCAACTCTGGTTGTCATGTGTTCTCTCTATCTCTCACCTTGTACCTCTTCAGTGGACATGATCTTCTGTTTGATTTGCATCGCCACCAGCCTACTGGACATTGATTCACACATCAGTACATTGGTAATTATCTTCTCTGTAGCGAGGCTGTAAGTGCTGTTTGACTTAATGAGTGAATGGATGTAGAACAGGCTGTCTGTTTGTCTCCTGACAAGCCTGGACTGCAGCTAAAGGAATATCATAACATGGAGGTCTAAACAATTTCATGGCCTTCTCCACTGAAGCGGGATCATCATGATGGCTTCAGGGGCCATTCAAAATGATTTAGACACTACAAGGCAAGACGCCATTGAGGCTTTTTCTTATCACGGATGTGCAATTTTTTCTGGCAGTTAAGCAGTCGTTTAAAAAAAAAAATCAGGGCTAACCACCGATTAGCACAATTTATAAAGTAGTGATTTAACAAATATAATTGAGAATCTGCCAAAGATAAGTTATTATTAAAACCTGTAAATGTGATTCTTTTTCATGCTGTACAGTGAAATCAGTTATAAAGTTGACAGACATATCGAGCAAAATGGTTTTACTGTTGTCACATCCTACATTGTAAGTTCCATATACGTATATAAATGTTGAGGCACATTATACATAATCCATTCATCACTCCATTCATCCATCCATTCATCCATCTATTTGGTCAAAATTGGTAATTTTGTTTTCATGCTCTCAGAGTGATAATGTTCACCTTGTGCACAGACAGGAATGAAAAAAATCAATCCAAATACACAGAGAAAAACACAATAGTCTTTGGAGCTAAAAGGTTCTTTTAAAAGACAGGTAGTGGTGAGAGTAAAGTTACCTCTACTAGTTTCGGTCACATCCGGTGACCTTCCTCAGGAGGCACGTCACGTGATGGGAAGTGACGTGTCAAATAGGCTGCTGGCTCTTCTTCTGTTGTTTTCCAGACAGTAGGGGGTCTGGAAAACAAAAAACAAACAAACAAAACAAAAAAAACCAATAGTCTTTGTATGATGATGGGAAGCCTATAAAGTGGAAATATCACCTTTTTAATACGTGTTCGCAGTGTATGAGCACAACTCCTCCCTCAGTGTTTTGCACAGCCTTTCGAACATGTACTCTGTTTCTGGTGTCAGCTTCCTATTGTTAGTTTGGATGAAATAGAGGAAAGACAGAAAAAACCATGTTGGTTTTCTGATCAAGAGGTAAAGGTCCTTCTGAATTTATACAGATAAACAGTGAAACGGGCAAAACTTGAAGGCTTTGTTGTAGTTGAATTTCAGTGATTGATCAAACCAAACTAAGAAAATGCTTCATATGTAATTGGATTTCTCACATTATAGGATCTTTGATCACTCAAGAACTGTCAGCTGATGTTTTGTGTTATGATTTTTATCTAACTGTGAAATGCATGTGTTATCTATCAATCAATCAATCAATCTATCTATCTATCTATCTATCTATCTATCTATCTATCTACTTCAAAAACAAACATTTCACAAAAACATTCGTATAGGAACAACAGTATAATGTTGACCATATATGAAATGCATTTCCAGAATAGATATGGAAATAAAGGATAAAAACTACTAACCTTGGAGTTCTTTTTCTTTTTTCATTTTAACAAAAATTCTCAAATTTGGTGGAATTTCAATTAAATCTTTTTTTTTTTGGGGGGGGGCGAGTTTTCTCTGGGAGCTGAATTAAAGTATTTCCACTGATTTTCAAACAATGAATAGCACACAGAGCAGGGAAGTGCAGTTAGCGTGGCTGGTGGTCATTATTTGAAATTGTTTGGTCGACAGATGAAAAAGACTTTATTTTTGTCAGTCTGACTTGAATAGAGGGTGTCTACCCCACTGAGGCCGGAGGCTCCGACATAGTGCCAACACAGCCACTGTCACCGGTCACATGAATGCAAATGTGTCATCCCCAGGCAAAGGCCACAAGTCATCAAGCACATGACTACTACTTTGGCTTTGTAGCATGCAAGAGCTCATTTATCCACAAGCAGACCGCACAGGCAATACTATAAGATACAAAAAATGTTTTTATGCAAAACAATCCCTCACAGGTTCAAAAACAAGCCAGAAGCGCAAATACTTTGAGTAAACATTGTTGTATTCAGGTCAAACCTCAAAGAGGTAACAAGAGATGCTATGCTTCAGACCAAAAGCAATCAAAAAGAGAAGATGGTGAGTTTAAACAGGAAAAAGAGGGAAAAAAAACACATAAACTAAAAACAATCATCACTTTGTTCAAGATTCCCAAGATCTGTGTGTGTGCATGTGTGCGTTCGTTTGTGAGTGCGAGAGTGTGTGAGTGTTTGAAAAAGTCGGGGGTTGGAGTTTGGGGTTGAAGCAGATGTCATTTGCCTTGTTGCTTTGAAGAAGTCTGGGACTAACAGTTCTGCTTATTGATACACAGCTACGGGGCAGACATAACAAAGAGTCAGCCCTGGAAAGTCCTGAGTGTATTGAGACCATAGTTATCTTTGTGAAAACAAAACAAAACAGGTGAATACTGTTATAACCCAACACTGCATCATCAGGGAGAATCATCTTTCTTAAAAAAGTGTAACGTGACAGAGCCTGGATACAGTAATGTTTAAATATGTATACTGAGCAGCAGAAGTGGTGGCCATGGGACTGAATGGCAGCGTGTCCTGCGTCATCTGTGGCCATCATTAGCCCATCAGACCAGAGCTGTCAGTGACTTTCTTTTATATTTACTGTCACTTACACAGGTTAGTCGAACTGCAGTTATATATTCCAAGAATTCAAAATTTTAATCACATCAAGAACACAAACCATACATAGATAAGTTGGAGTTAAGACCTACTTTTTGCAAAACCTCCTTAAAATCCTCTATGCTGTAGTAATACTGCAAACATGCTTTGCTGTTACTTTTTAACATGGTGAAAACTCACATGACAGGGTTTTTTGCCATGGGAAAAAAAATCAATGACACTCATGTAAACAGATGCTGAATAATGCTTTTTCTTTAATCAGTGTTTTTTATTTAAGATAGTAGGTAGTACAGTCAGACCCGATTCATATCTGAAACAACCGCAGAAGAAAGTGTCTGATTATCTCACAGCTTTCATATTGATGCCACATGTATATTTACAGATGAATCCTGAAATTCATCCAGTCATTATTTTAGATGACTGATGTCAAAAACTTTTGCTCTAAAAATGATTTGTACCTCAGTTGGTGAATACAACAGAATCATGTGTTTTTGCAAGGATAAGCATGAACAACTAGCTGTTATATTTACTTTTTCATCTCAGATACTCTTGCTTGCTATAATCATATTTTAGATGTACCATCAATGGACAACACTGTGTTCAAGTTACTGGGAAACACAGATAATAAAAATAAATGATTAAGAAGCATTACTTATCCTGAAGTGGTATGAAATTGTCCAGCAGAAGACAGCGTATATCTCAGAGAGCAAAGCTGACATACTTCCAACAGAACAGACCAGCACTGTTACAGTGCTGTCATTACTGACCTTTCTCTTTTAATAGATGTGGGAGAATAAGCATCAGAAATGGGATGGATTGCAACATGTTGTTGAAAATAATGATTAAAAAGTGAGAAAAATGTTTAATCTGAGAACAACTATGAACTAGAAAGTCTTTAGAAGCGCTGTTATATTTCTTCAGGTCAAGATGAACCATCATATTCAATAAACAACAATTGTCACCGGCTAAGATGTGACTGAATAAAAGTTAGCTCGGAACCATAAAAACACAAATATAGACGGAAATGTTAAGTGTTATTTGGAGTCTTGTACTATCACAGCCTGGAGCAGTCTCATATGATTTCTGAAAGCAAACTCTCCTCATAGTCATGAGTTAGCATGTTTTTGTGGCTTGCAGCAAGTTCACAACAACAGGGTCTATGTGATTAGGTGACTGCTATAAATTAGAGCTGGAGACCAATGAGTTTTGGGTTTTAACAGCATTTACAGGCTATGCATGTGTGGCTGTTTGAGGAAATCACACTAAAGCTGCTGATTGTGTTATATGACAGCTGTTTATTTCCCTGTCCCAGTGTGACAAATCAATGGCTGTATCTCTTACGGTGGTGTTGAAGGCCCCCTGTCCTGTAAAACAAAAAAGCCTGGGAAACACGGGCAGGGCAGGATCTGCAGAGAAAAAGCCTGAAAGGAGACACCGGCCTCCAAGACAATCAGGCAGCCAAGAGGAAAATCTGTTTTAGAGCAGAGCTGTCTGAACCCCGTGTTGCTTGTGGACCTGCCCTCCCTGAGGAGCACAGGATGGAGAGCGCACAGACGGCAACGAGGCGTCGAGTTTCACGAGGAGACTGATGTTACATATCAAACAAACCAAAGAGATTGCTAATCTAATTGTCTCACACTCACTCTCGCAGCCAAATATATCAAAATCAGATTCCCTCTCACTCTGGCAAAGTAAAACATTATACAATCAAATTTCCCTCAATCTCTTTCTTGACTTATGATCTGGTAAGGTCTCACTGAGTCTTTCCATACTGTTCAAGGAGATCTTAATTTGTCATTTTAAATCAGATCTTCTGTGGGTTTGGTTAGGAGAGCATTGGGCCGATGAACCACATGTTATTGGCTTGTGCTTTGTTTATGCCTTGTTTGCTGTTCAGCAAGTCAAAGAAATTAATTGTCTTCTGTGGAAAGGTAGGGTCAACCAGAATAGGGAGAGTCATATGATTTCTTGCATTTTGCTGTGCGCACACGTTTCCTTTACAGTTGTGTTTTGTGCTGGAAGGACGTTTGAGTGTGTCTTAGCCAGTTCGACAGATGTTGATGCAAATCAGACCACCACATTTTCCAAGTGGCTTTTTAAATTAGACTGACAAATTAGGAGAACAGTGTGACGGCAGCGTTACAAATCACTTCAAAAATAAGTGCTGAATAAGCTGATGAAGTGCATTTTGTTCTTCCTCTCCCATCAGCAAGTTTTTCTGTATTTTGGGGGGAATTTTTTCTCATGATGACATTTGTTAAGGTGAGTTGCCAAGAAGATTTTTTTTTTTTTTTTTTTCCTGCTATCAGTGATAGTTCTTATCTTACCATTGTAGTTGAATAACATGTGAGTCAAGATAGAAATCTGAGGGCCATATATTGCCATGCTAAAGGTGAAAAGTTTGCCTGAGTTCTACAAAATTTTATTTTAAATGGTTGAGTCTGAAAGTAATGTGATTTGTTGTCTGAAGACTGCTGCTGATCAGATCCTGGGTCAGTTGCTGATGACTCTGTGCTTAAAACTATAATAAACATGTCTGTGTGGATAGAATTTTGTCCCTCCAAGCAGCCCCTTTGGGAAAATAGAAAAAGACAAAGTCCAAGTAGAGAAGTCAAATCTTAAGTAATTGGCTCCAGGTTATGGAGGGAGAAGCCTATGAACTAGCAAGTGGTGGACAAGTACGTATAAGTCAAAATAAACAAATAAATTCAATGGGACCTACAATGAAATAATGAAAATGTTCTTTAGTTTTTATGGATAGATGTTAATGTTAATTAAAAGGTCTGGTCAACCTCTCAAGCGGCAGCACGCATCTTTCACCTTTGTTCATGAAGGTGTTGTTAATCTATCATACAAACTGATGAAACCAATAAGGTACATCAAAAGCAAAGCAATAGAAGTCAGTAACCACAACATGTCAGCATGTTCACTTAGCTTCACAGTCCTTGGCAGACAAGGTGACTGCATCGTCCACATGAGGGTAGACTCTAATTTCATCCATCTCTTTTACTGTTACATCCAGTTCAGGATTGCACTGCAGCTGAGCTGATCCCAGCTAACAGAGGTTGAAAGCATGGTGCACACCTGAGATGGCAACGCAAAAAGAAAGTCAAAAGCTTGGGAAACCTTGGGTCATCAGTGAGACTCACAGGCACATTTCTGGAAATAGGAAATAGGATAAAACTAAAGGACTCAGGGTTTTACCCTTGCACCTCCAGATTTAACCCCCCCCCCCCCCCCCCCCCCCCCCCCCCCCCCCCCGACCCCCATCACTACAAAGCAAGAGGGTTATTAATTATAACACCATGCTGCTCACAGTTGAAACTTGCTTTGATAATTTTCCAGCAAAGCCCATACTCTTCTGAATTAATGAATGAAAATAATTTGATTCATTTTTATATAGGAAAGTAGTTGAATTGCATGTCTTTGGGCAGAAGCTGCCCCTTGGGTGTGGGAATGCAAACATGGTTCAGGGCAAAAAAAAAAAAAACAAAAAAACATTGTTTTTTTCTAGTCTGCCAAAGCTACAGTTATCTTTTCTTTGGATGTTTGCATGCATGCTCCATCTTGGCCACAGCTTGGTGAATAGAAACGTTGTTATCATTATTGGATGGGGGGGGGGGGGGGTTCACGGAGGAGTTTTTATGTTGCCACAGGGCAGTTTGTTTATAGCTATGTGAAACAAAGCTGACTGTGAAGCATTTCCCGGCACAGTTGTTTCTTTTTAAATAAGAATAAAGTTTAAAAACCTATCACCCTATCATTAATAAAAAGGGTTCAGGTGAAATGTTGCTCTTTCAAAAGCCCCTGGTGCAGTTCACATCTGATTAAATCCCTTAGTTACCTTACTGAATGCCAGATGTGAAAGCTCACTGCACCTTTGGGCCAAGATGTCGATGGATATTTGAGGAACGAAACAACTAAAGCAAGAAAAAAGTAAAACCTGCATTTAAATCAACTGTTGATTCTTGACATGCAGATGTTTGCAAAAGCCTGCAGCACAGCTCGAATGCGCTGTACGAAAGTTATTGCAAGATTCAGTTATTTACCACCATCAACTGACAAATAGCTCACTGTGAAACTATTTCTCAGAAATTTACTAGAATTTTCAAGAAGAGTACCGTTCATCTTTCACATTACTTGTCATTTGCGGCCTTGAAATATTTTCACTGTAACTTACTTACTTACTTACTTACTTACTTACTTACTTACTTACTGTAACTTTAAAGATTTTTACACCTACCTGCAAAAGTGTTGACTGGGAAGACAATATGAAATGTTTTCAAGGGATCCTCAAGCAAAAAACAACAACACCAAAACAAATAAAAAAATGCAATAGCCATGTACTGTAGTTTTGGTTTTGGCAACTGTGTTGAAACTGTTGTTGCTGCAATTTGAACTTTTAAATTTAAGACTGTGAAAAGTATAAAGCAGTACCTTTTTTAAGAATAAAGTTAAACACTTGTTGAATTAAAAATCAACAGAGTTTCTGCACTGAAATTATCAGATGCTTTTAATAACCCTAAAGATTAAATACAGACACAGCATTCTCTACAGGCGTCTACCCTTTCACTGTTTGTCAACATTGTTAGTTGTTGAAAGTAAGTTACAGTAAAAAAAACAAAAAAAAAAACTGTTAAATTTAAAGCCGTCATCGTGATCTTTATGCATTTTCTCAATAGTGTGATGTTCTCTGCAGGGCTGATGAAAGATAAATTTCCACAACCGTGATTAATCACTGAATTGCCATAGTTAATTGTGATTAACTTTGATGTGGGCTCTTCCTATCATTGTGAAGAAGAATTCACCAAGCGTTGAATTGTTCACCCACTAATTGGAAACGTGAGTTGGGTTTAGACTGTCAAACAAGTTAGTTTTACTCTACTGGTGATGTGTTGTTCCAATAGTAATCTTGCAGAATTTCCATAGTTCATTGTGATTAATCACATTTTGAATTGCATGTTTGCAGTTCTGTTTTGCGTTGCACGCAGTTCTAAGCTTGTAATGTAAAACATTTATTAATCCCTCCAGGAAGTTGTTATGCTACAATTTCAACAATTAATTTAAATTCAACCAATCTCTGTGAATTCTAGAGGCCCTTGCAGTTTTGTCTGATCACTGCAACTTCACAGCATTGCAAGGCACAACATTCACAAAGACTGATTTAATTAAAATAATTGTTGAAATTGCAGCATGGCAACTTCCTGGAGGGACCTGATTTGGAATCAAAGAAACACAAAGAAAGAACTTATTTTTTTAAGCTTTTTGTATTTTTTTCGATATAAAGTTCCATGTGGACCAACCTAATACAACGTCTACTTAAAACACAGGTTTTAAATTGCCAAAAAAAAAAAAAAAAAAAAACCTAAACACTAATTCTGAGATCAATCCTGATTTAAAAAAAACAATCTTATAACAACTCTACATTAATTAATTGTGATTAATGCAATTAAATCTGATAGCCCTAGTTATCTGCAGTTTTTTTTCTTTTCTTTTTAAAGTGTCATGACCCTCTGTGTAATTCTGGTTACTGTGAATTTTTCATTGTTCTTAAACTTTTATTGTTTGCTGCTCTTTTTTTTCACATTGGTGTAGCTATTGCTGACATTTTCCAGCACGCTTGAAATTACTGTGATCTTGATTTATTTTGCATGAAACACACTAACTGAAAGACTTTACCATCCTTAACTGTGCAGGAAATTACAGATGGATTTCACAGTCGATTTTTGCAGTGTGAGTATCACCATTCGTCTCCCTGAATTTTGGGTTGAAGAAAACATTGCACTTTTCACATCCTCGCACCAGCCTGCCTTTAGGGTCCAACACTTTGTCTCACCTGACAAACAAAAGGAAGAACCAGTAAAGCGAGACTGAAAGATCAACACAGAAGAGGCAAACTTGTGTTTGTTGTCATATAATTGTTATATAATTGAGTAAGCACACTTGAAGTTGCTCTAAAAACTCAAACATTAATTCTGTACTAGCCAGCCTTGTTAAGTTAACAGCATGAATGGATAAAGCTTCTTCTTCAAAGACACAAGACCAAATCCAGCTGACCCAATTCAGTTTGCTTTAAGACAGCTCCTGCTTGGAGAAATGAGCAAATTCACAGTCAAACCGAAGCAACAGACAAGCTACAGCAATCATATTTAGATGACAAAAAATTGTTAATCCAATTCTATTCATTTCTATTCTATTCATTCTCTTAAGGTCAGTTGGATGCTGACGCCAATCCCAACTCCCAGTCTACCCCTGGACAGTTTGTCAGTCCATCCCAAACACAGAGGGAAACACAACACCAAGCTGCAGTTTCAGATCACCAGTTAACTTCACATTCATGTTTTTGAACTATTGGATGAAAGTGTATATCAAATTAATCATTTCTAAGTGATGTCAAATGGATTGTAATGTTCTGTTCCAACATGTTCCACTCATTGACTGATTTATTGTTGCAATCCCCATAGTAAACCTCCAAATTGGGAAATCAGAAATAAGTTTGAGAAAAGCCTAACTCCATGTTGAGACACAGTGCACTGCATGTGTGTTCATCGTTGTAACAGCAATTGTATCATATATGTACAGTTTCCTGGTCAGAGGTCATTGCACCTACTCAGGGTACTACCGTCAGGTTATGGCTTAAGTTCAAAAGCTCGGATCATTACAGCTGCACATAATATATTTTTTCCATATTAAATATGTCCAGGTCATTTTATATTTTTATGATCATGTTAACATACATAAATTCTGTTTATTTGCATGCTGAGATACCAAGCGTGTGAGCTCTCAAACTGAATATGGTTTGTTGATGATTATTTTTATGTGTGTGTGTGTGTATTTGATTTATGCTGTTGTGTAATTTTGCTACCAATTCATGAGATTTTTCAGTTCAGTTTGATTCACAGTATATCACACCACTTGCATTATCTCACTCCAACTGATCATTGTAATAAAATATAAAACGTATTGTCAGATATTAGTTTGATGGTAATTATTTACCAGGCTAAATTTGGACGAGATTTCAAGACAACGACACAAATGTTTGGATGAAGTCTTAATTTTTTGTTGTTCAAGAATTAGTGCAGGTGTGTGCAACCTGCAGCTCTGGAGCCGAATGGGGCCCTTTGGCCCTTCTCTAGTGGCTCGCTGAACCTTTCTTGAAACGGTACCTAAATAAGCAAATTTGTCTTGTTGTCTTGTATTGTCTTCATTTCCAGAGCAATTTCCAAAAGTACATTTAACTTTGTCATTGAAAATTTTATAAAATAAATGTGGCTTACATGTAAGTTGCATTAGTTTTCTTTCTGCATTATTTTCTTATTGTAATTTAATGTTGTTAGCATAAATAACTGCATTAGAATATTACTAATGTTTCGTTTGTAGAATAATTGCACCGGCGTATTGTATAGCAACACACATCCAAAATTGTACAATCCCAATACAATGACTTTTAAACTCCGCATCTCCAGAAGTTCCCTTTAGTGGTAGTGCAAAGAAATACAAATTCTTTCTCAAAGTTTCAAATTTGAGGCATTCTTTGGAAATCATTTGAACAATCTGACTTGTTTCAGCCACTGTAATTCTCTCCAGACCTTTGAACTTGCAGATCCAACAGCTTGCATGTCTTCACTGATTCATGTTGGCCAGCTTTTCTTTGGAACAGCAATCAGCTGTTCGCTTTTGGTGTTTTGTGTCCTGTACTCTTGGTATAACGGTGCATTTACTTTTTTGTTGGGAAACAGCTTTTGCCTGTAGTTTTCACCCTTTGACATGTCATCTAGAATGTGCACTCTGATAACATTGTTGTAAGCTAAGTGTATAATTGATCATTAAACTGTTTTGTTTAGGTTTTTGACAGCATGAACATAACTCAAAGTCAGTCACTTATTATTTGGAACAGTGTGTTTTTATTAATCACAAATCCTTGTAAATATTATCGTGTTGAGTTTAATTACATTTTTGCAACTGTGAGATCATTGTGTTTTGGTGAGAGTGTTTCTCAGCTGCATGCTATGAAAGATCACATGAGAATAGGCTCTTTTATGTTAAAAACTCATTACACAAGTTATTAGAAAAGGCCAGGGGCCCTTTTTACTTGAGTTGTTGAGTCCAAAACAATGCTGGACTTTTGGCACGACTGTTGGCGTCATCTGCCAAAGAACTAAAGCATATGATCACTGGAGTAACTCAAGTGTCCTGACATGCTTTCTTCAGATGTCATGTTATGATCTCTCGTGTACTTTTTTTTTTCTTCATTGGATGTTAGAGAGTGCTGCATGTTTACTTGATGTCATGAGATGAAAACAAGGGGATATCTCCTAACCTGCTCGAACCCTGCATGGCGCAACTGAAATGTACTGGCAACCAGTGATCAGCAACGTTCTGTTTCATGACCTCTGGAATGAATGAAAACATCTGACAGCTTTGACAGTGGAATCCAGGCAGCAGCGCACTCGATTTGTTCACATATTTAATTCAACGCACGGATTGTCCAGCGGTCACCGCCAGCTTGTAAAGTACAGCTAAAAGATGAAGACATGACATGAATCACTTTTTTTAGAAGAGAGAAAACTTTGCAGAAACGCGAGTGTTACTGCAGACAAGGCAAAAGGCATCAGACTTTTTCTTTAATGCACGTATATCAAAGTTTGGCATTTTTCTATATGCTGATGTGAAATGTGACTTGGTGGCCAGGCGCCATGAATCCCCTGCAGCATTTTGAGCGACGCCAGAGTCGGTGCATGAATTCAGTTTTTGATTTTAGTTGTCAATTCTTCCAAGACATGAAAATATGTATTGTGTTTACATTACATTGTTCTGCTGGTTTAAAGTCCATATAACACATTTAATCATGAGTTTCCAGACCTTTGAACACAGTGTTACTCAAAATATGGTTAGGGTTAGGGTTCCTCTTCCCTCTAACGGACACTCGAATGTTATCATTATAAATTGATAGAAACATGCAGATCAATAGAAAAGATGTACATACAAAATACAATAAAAGAAATGACTAAATTCACTTTTCACCACAAATACAGATGATCAACTCTATATTCTCTTGCGTGTGTATGCATAGGGGTTGTAAAAGTTTAGTGCTCTGAATGTCATGAGATTGTAATTAAACTGGCCAGATTGTTGTCACTGTTCATCCATCCAGCTAAGCATATTTAAAAACACATTTCTGATTGTACAAAAGATCACGTCACATCATGATCACTGGATGTAATGACCATAATAAATAATGTGTAAATATAATTGTTAGAAGTTCAGAAAATTCATTGAGAGGGTCAGAAAACTGCCCGGGTGGTCCTTACATTGTCCTTCATGTAAGTGCAGCTGCTGAATCTGCACACAGGAAAGTTTGATCAAAAACAAAAAACAATCAACCTTATTGTCTCATTGTCATGTTGTTTAGTTGAAAATGTTGGAGGTTAGAAGTTCAGTCATTATTTTTTTTGAAAAATGCTCTTTGTGAGAGCTTGTCGTCATCAATGACACAGAACTGCTGTTCTGTTTCTGCTTGGATCCTAGTGCATCTTGGCACGTCTGTCCTCAGTCACATTACCAGACATGCAGCTGATCACATGGGTAAAGATTGCAATGGACTGCATCACAAAGGAAAGCTTTTGTCATACATTTTGTTGCAAACACGTGCAGTGACTGGTTGTTTTGTGCAGGCTCTACTTCATGCGATAGCTGCTTCGAGGTCCGTGACATCCAGGTAATAGTGAGTTAGACTTTATGTCTCTGTACAGTCATGACTTTGCGTTCCTCGTGATTTGCATGCTAAAGCACCAGCATTCACAATATTGTAGCCAATCATAATAGTCTCTTTGTATGTCACACAAACGTAGTTCACTCCGTCTGCACGCATTATGCAAACTGAGCTTGAGCATGAACTTCTTTCTTCACTTCAACCTTGGAAATGCATTTGATCATCAGAAATTATTGTGTGACTTCTCCACCTGTCGCAACTCACTTAAATATGTTTAATTTGAAAGTTCAAACATTATGTTTTGTTCAAGGATGTTTATATATGTCAAGGCTTTAAAACCAGCATAAAGAGGTCCCATCACATCAGACTTGTGGAATCAAATCTCTGGTGAAGTGATGTGAAACTATCCTAAATTACACATTATCCACCATTCTGAGGTAAAACGAGCTTTTGTCAATCTCAAACGTTTGCCTGTTCACTGAGCTATACTGAAACATGTTATTTTTCAGGTTACACAATAATTTTTAAGTGATGTTGTTAATATTTTAATTAGTTTCTGTAACTTAAAAACATACATTTTGGAGAATGTATGGAGAATATTTCCCTTCATCATTTGAACATTATTATGCCAGTGGCTTCGGTGTTAAGTGAAAAGTGTTTTAAAGCTGCAGTCCTGAGAGTCAAGATAAACATACTTTGAAGCCTGAAGCCTGAATGCAGCAGCAAGAACTTAACAGGACACACAAGTGTGAATGTTTATATACTCTTGACCAGTGGTATAATAACCTGACCAAATCCTTTATAGCTTATTTTGTGAGCCAATCAAAATAATGTTGATCTAAAGCAGTGATAGTCAATTTGCTGCCTGTAGACACCGAGGCGTGCTGCAGGGAGTAGTGCACCAGAGGTAGTGTCTCGTTTGGGAAAGTGGAAGAAAATTTAATGTTTAAAACAATTAAGACTGTTAGAATTTTCTAAAAATAACATTACATGCTATTCAAACCAAATACCTTTATTGGCATAATGTGACTAATGGCGGGGGGGTATATAGATAGATAGATAGATAGATAGATAGATAGATAGATAGATAGATAGATAGATAGATAGATAGGGATCCCAGGGTCACGTCTGGATGAGACGGACAACCAAGTCTGCAGGCTCAGGTCTTCATCTTCTGCACTTTCCACCTCTGGCACAGTCCTCCTGGAGACACCTGCTGGAGATTAGTGCCCTCTACTGGATCTGTGAGGCCACTGTCGCTGCAGTCATACCAGAAGAAGCATCAACAGTAAACTGCAGTGGCCCAAAGTTTGACTGGGCACACAACTTCTGGGACTTATTACTTCTCCCTCGCGGCAGCCACATAGATTCCATTAGGAAGTTGGTCTATATTGGATGGCATGTCTTTGCAATTCGAAGCGTGATTATTTCTCAGAAATGCCTCACAACACATGTGCTTTTCACTTAAAATTAGTCTGAGTTTTGTTGCATGCTTTCTCAACTTAACTATTTGGTAAATTACAGTCATACAATAAAATGAAATGTGGCCCAAATTTGTGTGAAGATGTAATAGCAAAAATCAGGCCTGAATTCTTGCAACATGAAAGTATTTTTCCCTGTCAGTATCCATGTTATAACAATTAGGTGTTGATGTGTGCCTTTCTCCTCCTCAGCCTCCTTTACCATGTTTTCTGTATTTTGTTTCCCATTAACTGTAAAGGTTTATTGTTTACTAAGTCATTCTATTGAGCTCTATAAGAAAAGCTTCCCAAAAGTGTTGTCTTTTGTGATCATATCATTATTGTTAATGATGTTCACATTAACCTCTGTCACGGCACTCACATAAATCAGACAGATGTTTTCCTGTTATTACTCAATATTCATAATGTTACAGATGCTGATGTCTGCACACACACTAAGGCAAGCACTTGGAAATCCAAATCGGAAGTTTAAGAACTTAGTTTTTAATGCTTATGCTTGATCGAGTCAAGAAGAAAGAAAGAGGTGTATGATTTAAATACACAGCACAAGTGTTAAATTAACACAACTTAACTGAGAACTTACTGGTAAAATTTGATCTTTAGCTTTATTTTTATACAAAGGAAAATGAAATCATGTCAAAAACGGTTTCAGATCAATCACGTGACTTCTTCGGTCTGTCACCCCCCAGAACTGAGGGCAAAGATCTAAAACTGAACCTATGTTTAAATACACATCGATTAATCACTGACAGTATTTTATTGCAATGTACATGTATATGTATGTCAATATGGAATCACATTTTTGTCACCTTTTAGTTGATGCTTTCAGAAAATAAGGCTGAAAACACCGAGAACGTGTCAAAGTTGTGATGTGTTAGAATTTCCATTCGAGCAGGAGATGTGGGTAAATCTTCCACCATGGTCATTTGTCTCTATCAGTGTTTGTTTATTTGTGTTTCACCATGCAGGAATATGGAGCAGGCCTTTCTATGAGCACTGTGTTGTGATTTTCAATAGCTATTTCATATAGATACATTGCCCTGTCGAATATCTGAAATGAATAAACTTTATATTCCTTCCACTTGTCCATGAATACTACAAGTTCCATCGCAACTAATATTTGTTTGAAGAAAAAAAATGTTTTCACAGGCAAACAGCTCATTAATGATTTTCTGAAGATGACTTTCTTAAACGTTGTATAACATTTATTGAAATATAAATCATCTGAATGTACATGATGTAAAATAATGAAACATAGTAATAAATCGTCATACTGGGTGTGATTATCTATGATTACAGAAACTGTACCGTCAACAACAACAACAACAACAACAACAACAACAACAACACATCACTTATTTTCAGCACAAACATTCACATCCACACAGCTTTAAACATCAAAGGCCAGAGCATGACTACTTCTCTTCTTCTTTTTTCAGGTCAGCCTGGCTAACTTGTCTTCAACGTCCAAAAGTGAAGAGGGGAAAAGAGGAAAGTGCAACAGCTGATTGCAGTTCATATCACAGTCAATGGGAGGAAGATGCAGAGGCAGTGACACAGCTAATACAGCAGCAGGAAGATGCAGAGAGCCATGAAGAGTCTACATACAAGTGATCTTATCGGATTCATAAGTTTATTTTTTGATATTATAACTAGAACCTACTAATAGACCTCAGGACAGTAGATAAGAAGGAGACTGGGGAACACAACCTTTGCTAGAACATTGCTAATTGATAGAGTTAACCTGTCTTTATCCCATTTTGGCATGCAGTCATAAACATGTTTCAATCCCTTTTATTTTACAATTGTTTTATTTGTTGGTGCTGAACTGACTATTACTACACATGGTTTGTCAAAAACATGAAAACACACTTATTTATCAATACGCAAATACATAAGTGTGCTGTTTTCTGTGTTCTTTTATGTTCTATTTTAAAGCATTTAAGAAAAATGTCCTTTATTTGTAGGATCTGTCAACAGTGCTGGATTCACAGCGGCTGATAAGGGTGCAGAAGCTTAATATGTGCTTACATAAAATACTTGAGTGTTATTCCAATAATTCTCTTTCATATAAAACTCTGAAGCTATTTACATTTACAATCACACTTCATTTGACAAATCCCAAGGTCTTTAAAGGAGGATGAAATGTTCTTTTCTTTCTTTGTTTTATTTTGCTCAGAAAAGGTAAGCCACTGCAAGGACGCATGCTACCTCAAAGCACTTTTCTTTCACTACCATTCAAACAGCAATGGTCAATAGCTACTTGATATTCACAAACAATACATGTTTACATACTGATGAAGTAAAAAAATAAATTTGCATTATTGCATGTATTTACCCATCAAAGACAATATGTGGTCCTTTACAAAAAAAATGCACATAGTTCAGATTTTGTGCTTTTAAATCCAAGTATTGCTACTGATTGTGCCAGCATCAGGTGCTCATTTCATAGCAGGTGAGTTCACCTGCTAATACCGTTACTATCAATGGAATCACCTAGTTTAAATAGTGCATCTGTAGTGGTTTAGTGTGTTTTGCTTGAGTAACATCCTGTGGCTTCGTGCACAGTTGCTGACCAGCTTGTTTATTTCATCCCTTCTTGCTTATAATGCTGTTAGAAAATGCCCGATAGAATGAAGTTCTGCAGAGTAGAAAGACAAACTCTCTACAGGTCTGATACAAAGGTTCTTTGAGTCCCCTCATTGCGTAATGCTTTCATCAATCCCCTACCATTTCTCAAGGCCACAGGGGGCCAACTGTCCCTTAGACGTGACAGGCGTACCGTGGGTCACCAAGAACTCATCCAGACAAATAAGTGGTTTTGTTCAGTGTTCTGATAGGGCGATCGAGCGGAGGAAAGTGGGGCTAGAGAACCAAGGGTTGAGTCTTTGGTTGATATAGGCCTTGCTCTAGTTGTCGTGTCCTTGCACCCCCACGTTTCGGCGCTGTTCCTGCTCTGCAGGCCAGGCAGTCATCACAGAAAGCTGTCCTCCACCAGGTCGCTACAGTCCAGACACATTTCATCCAGTAACGTGATGTCCTCGAGAGTCTCGCCTTCACGTTTTGCAAAGGTGGAGCTGCTGGAGCCCGTCTCAATGGCGCTCTCTTCAGACGTTTGAGAACTGCGGAGGTTTGACATACCTCAAGTTAACATCAATAAAGTACGATGTATTGTAGAAACACTTAAAAACAACTTGTCCGGTTACCTGTGTCTGTTCCTCTTCCCATACTCTTCATCTGATATTGGGTCCAGGTCAGGCAGTGGGATGATGTAGCCACTATCAGAGCTCAGCCGCTGCTCATCGAAGCCGCTTTCCCGGTCCTTCAGCTTGCCATGGTTCTTGTAGGTGATGCCAATGTAATCCTCGTCATTTTCCATGCACACTCGAGTAACGGCTGGGTGGTCACTCTTCAGGAACTCATGGTTCACTCTCCCATAATGCTACAAGCCAGTGAACAGGGGAGTTAGATTTTGGCACAAAAAATATAGATTTAATCCTTTAAAGGCACCAGAAGTCCCTGGGACTAGAGTATGTATGATAAGTAGTTCTGCCACCACCTGGACTATGCTACCCACACAGAAAAGTCACACATCTCACCAAAGCCCCAAGGTGCTAAAACAATTCCCGGTTCCTCCTCTTTTGCCCCCAGTCCTAAAAACTGTGAGAAGGGCAGAGGTAAAGCTGTTTGATGTGCCATGTGTAGCGTGGCCTTTAATGGGATAATTAAGGCTGGGTGGTGGAGATGAGAGCTAAGACTGCGTCATTACCTCCACTGAGGCCAGCCACACTCACATCCAGCTGGTGTGTTTTCACTCTAATCATTGGTAGGTTTGTGTTTTACAGAAACATTGAAAGCCTGCAGGAGCCCTCCAAATGCACACATGGGAGGTAGAGAGGCTTTTAAATGAACAACTGGCTACTTTAAGTGTGTATTTAAATGTTGCTCAGTCTGTAGTTTGCTTTGACATAATGACACTTAAAAACTCAATAAAGAGCCAGAAAATATATCAAAAAAAGAAGAAAGAAACGAGGAACAGAATGTAAGACCAAACCACTGGGTCCAAAAGGAAAAGATATAAATTTAGAAAGCAGGTGTTGAGCATCAGCAGAGGTCCGAGGTAAAGGGAAGGTCACGTGGAGACTCACCCTCCTGTAGCTGGAGGGCAGCAAAGAGGCCACATTTTCACTCAGACCCTGGAAAGAAGGTCTCTTCTCTGGCTCACTGTTCCAACACTTCATCATCATCTCATACCTGAAAATGCAAAACAGAGCCAACATTACTGTGGGGAACAGTAGCACCTGCCATGTACCTTGTAATTTTACCATGACTGATGTCTGCCACACTGTACATCACTGCAACAAATTTGTTTGAGGGTTTACAACCCAAAGCATTCCTCCTGTGACCCAGTGTGAGGGCAGCTTTACACAGCAACAGCTATGACCAAAACATGGACTATCACGTACACGTCACTTGGAGCATGCTCGGGTTTTGACATCCTGTATCCGCTCTTGATCTTATTGTAGAAGCTTGAATCCACCACCATGCCTGGGTACGGGGTGCCACCTTCAAACAGAGACAAATTGTTATGAGTTTGTCAACAACATCTACCATTCTAACATGTGCTTTTTTCAGTAGTGTTTCATATTAAATTTTTGGTTTTACCCTTTGCAATCTACCATGCAGAAATATTTGTTCTACTATATTTATAGTAATCTTTTTCTTTTGCATTCAGACAAATTATTGAACTTGTTGTTCATTTGTTTTTCAACCAACTCAAAAAAGAAAACACTTGATGTCACAAATTACAAAACTGGACCGTGCCACATTGTGGGATGGGGACAACAGATCAATGACCAAACATAACCCAAATCATGATGATTATTTAGGCTCATAATATGTTGATAATCTGTTGCTTCAGACAACAACAAAAAAGACAAGGTTTTGGCTTTATTAAAAAATTACTTTTAAACTTTGTTCATATATTACATATAGTGCTTTTTATTCCTCTCATGATGACAATGCATAAAACCAGTACACTGCATATTAATATCCACAAGCATCTGTTCTTTTAAAGAAATATGTACAGTATGTGAGATTTTTAACATGAAGCTTTTGTGTGTCCTCTAGTGGTGAACCAGTGAAGCCACAGTCTGGTCCTCAGAGTTCTGGTACTTTTTTTTTGTTTTGTTTTTTTCTACCAGCCTTGTCAATTGTTGCTTCCTTCTCTGACTAGGGTGTACTCCAGTTTCACTTTACTGCTGTGTTATTGAGCAATTATAAAGAAGATTTTTATCTTTTAAGTTAAACTTTGAGTATTCCTGTCAATAGTACAAGTATTTCTCTGACAGAACTTTGCAAAATTTACCTAAGGAGAATATCTCCCAGAGGAGGATGCCGTAGGACCAGACGTCACTGAGAGTTGTGTACAAGTTGTCAAAAATGCTCTCTGGTGCCATCCACTTCACCGGCAGGAAGGTCTGTTGACGGTAGACGGAAAATGTCTGGTCAAATAATGACATCTCTGGGGAAAAACCAGTGTCATATGGAAGTGTTGGTAACTTACACTTCCTTTGGAGACATAGTTGTTGTCATGCATTATATCTCTAGCCAGTCCAAAGTCACAAATCTTCACTATCTTGCCCTGAGACAGAAGAACGTTCCTGGCTGCGAGGTCCCGATGCACACACTGCAAAAACAGACACAAATGCAAAACTGATGAGCCACACACTGCAGGACATACAGATGTTTTTCCTTCGCTGTGACTTCCTTGTGTTCTCAATCGTAGTCTGCTCCCACAGCTTCTGACTACATCTATTTCTGTGTGTATTTAATTGAGCTGCAGTTCATTTTTAATGCAGTTCCATATTGCTTTATAAAGCAAAACCATTGTATAAACATTCCAGTTGGAGAGATGTCTGTGACCATTGGATATTTAGGGATAATAACTATGAAGCTGAATGAAAGGCTTCTGGCTGCAGTGTGTCCCTGCCTGGTAATTCTAGCTCTGGCTGTCCTGCTACTATATTCAGCCCCTGGCCTCACTCCTGAGTGGGCTCAGCAGCCTTCAGTGGGACTGATTATCACACAACCGCTGATTTACTCAGCCACCACCTTTGGCTGGTGTTTCTGTCAACATATAGGACATGGCAACAAGTGCAGTCGGAAGCAGAGGAATGTGAGGTTTTAGATATGTGGGAGAAAAAAAAGCCCAACAACTTTCAGTCAAACTTACGTTTTTGGAAGCGAGGAAGTCCATGCCTTTGGCCACCTGGTAGGTGAAGCTGAGCAGGTCTGTTGTGGTGAGGCCTTCATTCAGATCATCTGACAGCAGGTTGCTCATCTCACACTCTGGTTTGGAAAATACACATACCATGAGGTGGTCCATGAGTATATGTATTGTAAATATAGCATTGCTTGCTCAAACCTGGCTTTTACTAATGGCAGGGAGAAACCAGGCATTATTATATGAGTGCTACAATTATCCCCTCCATATAATTACAGGGCTGTACCAGTCCTAAATCCCGACGAGGGTGTACCCCTCAACCAGATCTGACTCAAACACAGCAGCAAGGCCATTCAAGTAAACCAAAGTCACTGCGAGGAGAGATTGAAAAGGAGAGAAGAGGAAGTGCCTACCACTGGAGTCTTTCTGCGATGGAGGGTGGTCATAGTTAGATCGTTGGATGTCTGAGTACTTAGAGGCATTGCTCATTTCCAGCATGGGGACATACTGAGTGTTATCAGCCTGCTTCATATCCATGTAGTCTCCTTTGCTCTCGAAGGACAGGATCACATAGCTGCATATAAAGACAAGAGAGGCATTCTGTTAGTGATGAGAGGTCTTTGGAGCTATGTCAGCTCCAGAAAGAATACATTGAATGTATCTTATTCAGGCCCCTGCTGTGTCTGTGTATGTCTATGTGAGTGTCTTGAAATGCTCTCACTCTCTCAAGAAAGATGTGATCGTGGCTAGCATGCTAGCCAGGATTAAATCATGTTATGGTCATTTTGAGGTGTGGTCACTGTGAGTCATCCATCAACACAGATGAGGCTCAATGAGAGAGGGAAACAGGGGGGGGTTTGTCGGCCGAGGGATAGGAGTGGGAGATATGTCTGGACGGTCCCAATTAACAGGTAGCTGCATAGAAATTAAATTAGGCTGAAAGATGAGACCACTTCAGTGATCCGATTTGGTCAAGACACCAGACAACCTCCTCGACTACCACAGAAAAAATAACGACTGAGTTACCAATCAGGGTGGAGTGTGTGTGTGTGTGTGTGTGTGTGTGTGTGTGTGTGTGTGTGTGTGTGTGTGTGTGTGTGTTCTTGTACATACCCAAAAGTAAGGACCAAAATTCGTTTTTCACCAACAGAGTGAGGACATTTTTGCAAAGTGAGGACATTTTTGCCGCTCCTCACTTTTCGACAGGCCTTTTTTGACCTTTTTTAGGGTTCAGACTTGGTTTTTGATTTAGGGTTACATTTGGGTGAGGTTAGGTTTAGGGCATAGGTTAGGGTTAGGCATTTATTTTTGATGGTTAGGGTTAGGGTAAGGGGCTAGGAAATACATTATGCCAATGAGTGTCCTCACAACGATTTAAGTACAAACATGCGCGCGCGCGCGCGTGTGTGTGTGTATGTGTGTGTGTGTGTGTAAAAGAAAGAGACATAAAATGCATTAGAATTACCTTGAAAATTATACATAAAAAGACAAGGAAGGTAAAAACTTGATTAAATTTTAAACACTTTAACGAAAAAATGTGAAAAGTATGTGCAAAAGTGAATTTGCTCCAATGGTCATTTTGTTTTGTTTTCTAAAATGCCATAGACCTCTAAAACAGTGCCTAAAATGAAGGTGGCATCATCAAATACTGAAGCTTGCATTTTGAATTTGTTTTCTCAATTTAAGTTAAAATTGAAGATTCATATGATAAACATCCTTCAGCCATTAAAGGTGAAAACAGTACATGTTCAGTGGTAAACTTTTGTGTATTTAGAATGCTAAAAAGCAATGTCTTGAGATAGCCCCCAATTCTTCTTATTTTAGACCCCTTTTGATTGCATACCTTGACCCAAAACAGTCATGTAACTTAGTTATATTACACAGTTATATTTCTTGCCACTTTTTTTGTCTCCAAATATTCTGTTGTTTGGCTGAATTTTCTGAGTGGCCCACCCATTAGACTGTTTGGCTGGCCTAAACTCACAACCTTACTTCGAGAACTCTTTATATTATATAATATGAAGAAAATTCACACACCAGACATTTGAACAGGACAGATCCACCTACCACACTATAATAAGTTGTAATTATTGATCTCTGGCTATGTGCAGTTCACATGAGTCATATACTTTCAGGTGGCAAATTTATTATAAACATATAACAAACATAACATTTAAATGCTGTGTGATTGTTTTACAATGTTACCCCTACTACTACCATAAGAGATAAAAATGTTTGATATGGACACACTGTGTGCTGTACCTCCTGCTGCTCTCATCTGCAGGGTTGATCCCAAAGATATCCAGCTCCTTTTTGTTTTTCTCTGGGTTGAGACTGAGGAAGTTCTCCCTGTTCTTGTGTAAATAGTTGACCAGGTCCCCGTAGAAGCAGTACTCGGTGATGATGTAGATAGGGCCTGTGAACAGCACAGCAGACAAATTTGTGCATCGGCGTCAGTCTGGAGGCTAATCTTATCAGTGGCTCATAAAGGCTAAAAGCACAGTCAAGAGGGAAGCCTCCACTTTCCCATAAAAAGCCTATTGAAATACCACACCCACCAAGAACTGAGCCGGGCCTGCCAATCGTTTCTGGCTGTTGTAAACGTATACAACTGCCAAATTTCCAGGAGTGTTTGTATGAGCGCGTGCACGTGTGCACACCAGTGTGATCGTTATTGTGTTTATCTTGTAAAGTGGTGACTAAATTACGCAGGAGACGCAACAATGGTTGCCTTGACTATTCAGTTCTATTCATCTTTATTTATATGGCGACAAACACAACACTGTCATTTCTAGCTCCCATTTTACTGTGTGTGAATGTTGTCAAATAAATGTGTCTGTTTACCATCTCTGGTTTCTGTGATTGTGGACAACTTACCTGACTTTGTGCATGCTCCAAGGAGGTTAAGGATGTTGAGGTGGGGTCCCAGGTGAGTCATAATCTTCAGTTCAGACATGAGAGCCTGTTTCTCACTGGTTCGTGCTGTGGCTGGAAAAAAAGTGAAGTAACAGTGACTATCACAACATTTGGCATCCCAACAGTCCCATGAATCACACCAACATTACCATTTTCATCTGAATTTTACTATTTGTAAATTGCATAAATGTCGTTAACTAAAAATATGCTTTAAAGCCCTATATCTGTGCATTTGATAAACTGGCACCCTTACCTAAAACTCCTTTTATGTCATTAGTACACAGCAAATTTTCCAGTGTTGAATTAACTCTGAAAGTGTTAAAGAGTGGTCTCATATATACACTTTTGTAGTGTTAAAATCTCAACACTGACCAGTGTTAATTTTCTAATGCTGACACTCTGTGGAATTATATTAATATTCCTCTCTGTTGACCAGTGTTCCTATATAACTCTATACAGTGTTAATTCTTAGAATGAACGCTTTAAAGTGTATATTTTAACACTTACATTTAACACTACAACAGTGTATATATGAGACCACTCTTTAACACTTTCAGAGTTAATTCAACACTGGAAAATTTGCTGTGTACAGAAATCTAGATAAAGATAAAAACTATATGCCTACATATTTAATTGATTATGGTATTTAATAAACCCACCCCTAAATAAACAAGATTAATGCTAACAACACAATTATTTATTCTAATATTCTGTATCAATGTAAGAACTGTATGAAACATAATAGCATGCCCAATAAAATGTGAAGGTATCCTGAATAATCTATAAACATTTTCTTTTTGTGATCATCGGATCATTCGACTGATCCTGGAATAATTTAATACTCAGTGAAATGTAAAAATGTTCAGAAATTGTTCAGAAGTTTAGTCTTTTCCCTTTTATTTTCGGAACTTTAAGATCAGGTACTTTTCTGTGCACACTATGGATAATGACACCTTAAAAAATTTAAACCAAGCTGACCTGACTATAAGTGTCATGCCTGGGCTGGTCTGCGGAACTCACGTTTCAGCATTTTCACTGCCACCTTCATGACAGGTTGGGAGCAACTGAGTCCATAAGCGGTTCCCTCCACCACTTTTCCAAAGGCTCCAGAGCCCAGAATGCGACCTGCGAAGCACAAGAGGGCATAGCATCACATACGGAGGCAAGGAAAAACAAAAGAAACTACTTTTCATCCACACAGAACATCTTTGGCCTTCGGATGCCTCTGCTTTCTCATCAGTGAGTCCTTCATGTGGATGTCCCCTTGATCACCGAGTCTAACCGAAATCACAGCCAGCAAAACCTCACAGCCCAAACCAGATTAGCTTATCGCAGCCTCACTTCAAAGACACAGTGAGACATCCTGGCTGGACTCGTCCCTCCAGGGAGGTGGCTAAACCACGGGCACAAGGCTAGCACATTTAAAGTGGCAGTCAGCTCACCAAGCACAAGTCTGTCACGAGGAAACTCCCATCTGGAGTCATAGGGAAGTTGCATTGGGTCCACATAGATGTACTCATGGCCGTCAGGACTCACGGATTCTATAACCCTCCAGCGGATTTCATATCGGGGTTTCTAGAAGACAGAGAACAAATGAACACAAAATCATTTCTTGAGTAAAGTCACAAATTATTGAACCTGCTGTAGAAAGTTTCGGTTGGAATGATGCACCATCACAGGCAATGAACAGTTTCCTTAGTTTCGGTGTACTGTCACTGGCTTGAAAGCCTGCTGTAAACTGCATTTGAATGAATAACCCCTTATTGAGCAGAACAGCAAAGTAAATACATACTTGTGTAGAAATGTTGTTTCTGTGTTACTGCTCATATCTCTGACTAAAACTATGTACCTCACAAAAAAATTGTGAAATGTCAACAAGAACAAATGTAGTTTTGCAAGATTAGATTTTGCCTGAAACACATTTCTCAATACTTTCACGTTTCATACGAATACAAAAGAGACAGAATGGATGAGTTAAGAGTGGAGGAGAGGAGTGAGGTGAAAATGCAGTATGATATGGCCGTAGTACCTGTTTCCAAATAACAACCAACACAATGAGTGAGATGATGACAATGACCAGGAGCACCAGCACAGCAGCAGCTACAGTCAGCTCAGGGTGACGGCCTGTTCAGAGGAAAAGCCACACACATTAGATGGAGACCAGGAAGTGTTTTATGAAAAACTATCAGGCTTGGAAAGCAGTTAAACTCTAACAAGGCCTGCAAAGTGTGTTGGGAAAATAAGTCAGGAGTGGGGGATGGGGACGAGACCAAGGCGAGGTGGTCAGAATGAGGTTGTAAAGCTCATCTGGACAGACCAAATGGCTTAACAATGTCTGTCTGCGCTGTATTAGCTCCCTTAATGCCTCTTCATCATAGCCTGCTATCACTGTTGTCACCAAACCCCATCAGCTAACAGCTGCTGCAACACTGACACCACTAGTCCTTCCCAAAACACACACCCTATAACGAAGCCTGTCACACCACAAGTGTGTCAAATGGAAGGACCTTTAGAGGAAAGAAGGTGGGAGTAAGCTCAATAAAAGTGAAGTTAAATTACTTCTGAGTGTTGGGTAAAACGTGCTGTGTGTTCTTACCATTTGATACCAGTTTGATCTCCCTGCTGACTGCAGCCATCTCATTCTTGGCCAGGCATCGCACTGCCAGGGTGCTCTCCAGGTGACCAAATAGGACTTGACTCTCCAGGTTGCTGTCTTCATTGATATGCGAGTCCATTGTGATGTCACTGGAATTTGCAGCGAGGGGCTCCCAGGATGAGGTATCATTGGCACAGCTAGATGAAGACAAAATAAAGAACCAAATCAAATGAAGCATGTGGGAACAGGAGGGTAATAGAGCTACATGTACTTCGCATTGAAGATTAGTGAACTTACTGTTTGATATTCTTGCAGATGAACCACTCCACCACAGGGGTGGGTTGTCCTCTTGTTATGCACACTACAGACTGGCCTGCGGCTGAGCCATGGTGAATGTCCATCAGGTCCACAATAACTGCCGGTACTGCAACATGGAGCAACAAGCTAAGTCAATAAACGGTGTGTGTGTGGACAGAAGAATAAAACCTGCCTTAACTGAGACTTAAAAGGTGTTTAAAGCAATATTGAAGGAAATGAAGGTAATGAATGGCTTTGGAAATTCCTGCCTCTGACCTTTGACCTCCAAATTCAAGCTGATGTCCCGACTCTGGTTTCCATTATCCACTCGCATGGTGTAGTTCCCACTGTCCTCCTCTTTGGCACGGATCAGTGTGAGAACACTAATATAGCTGCAATGAAAAGCACACTCCTGTCATGACCTAGAAGGTTCACGCCTAGGGTTCACAGTGGCTCTAAACCGTGTGCGTGGGAAAGCTTCTCCGATCTGTCATTAGCTCTGCCATCATTAGCAGACACTCACCTGGTCTCGCTAGTCTGCCGCAGGCTGGTGGAGATCTCTGCGGTAACGTCGCTGACTGGGATGCCGTCTTTTAGCCAAATAACACGAGCGCTTGGAAAAGATAGAATTTCAGCAATGAAGGTCTGAACCCCGTCCAGCTCTGCAGATTCATATGGGCTGAATTCCGGCTTGACGGACATGAAATCAGTAGCTGTTGGAAGAAGAAGAATTTGACAGAATATGAGCAATAATCCACAATGAGAGAAAGAAAAGCACATTTCATACAAATTATCAGAATTCTATACCAAAAACTTGGATGGCAATCTGTTTTGTCTGGCTCTCATTCGTCACAATATCGGTGATGGAACAAGAATAGATGCCGCTGTCTTTGGTTGAAGCTTGTGGGATTGTCAGGTTGTAAAGGATCTGCTGATCTCTATCATTCTCGTGCACGGTTTTTATAGCACGGTTAGCCTGTTGGACAAAAAATTAACATCAGACACTCTTAGTTAGAAACCAACAACAAAATGAGACATTTTGTAATATTCTAAAACAAATTTTTGCCAAATAGAGTCATACATTCCCTCACCAGTTTCCCTGGGTATTTCCAGTGATCTTCAAGGATTTTAGATCCATGGGCAACACAAGTGACAGCGAGTGTGTCTCCAGCCAGTAGAGCTGTCCTTTTAGCTGTCAGCTCAACACGCAACGCACCACCACCTGAGACACAACGACAGCACAGCTGAAAATACCTCTATTGGACCAAAAATTCAGAAAATTCAACATAAAAGAGAAACATCGTGTCTCATATATGAAATGAAGAGTTGTGGTGCACAGTCTTTGCAAAGGAACACATACCTGTCCAACCGTGGACAATGTATTCATCACTGTAGTATTCCTCTCCATTTATAAGGGCCTTACAGATATAAGTCCCAGCGGTGAATAGCCCCAAAGCACCCCTCTTGCTGTCATACACACAAGGAACAGGCTGCTGGGTGTCAACGTTAATCAGGGTCACATTAGCTCTCGGATCAGAGACTCGACAGTGAATCTCCATCTCCTCATGTTCGGTTAAGATGTGGTTGCCGAACGGCTCAGATGATTGCACAAAGGGAACATCGGGATCTGTGTTGAAGTGAGATTAGTCTTTCAGTATCAGAAAATAATGTGAATCAACACCACACATGCACAACATTGCTACACACCCCTCATACCTGGAACATAGATGTAGATGCTGCTGTCCTCTGCGTCCTCAGTCATATTTCTATTGTAAAAACATGTGTAGTAACCAGTGTGCATCGCTGTGGCCTTGTCAACAGTGATGGTGGTGACAAACAGGCCACTGCTGTCCTCTTGTGTTTGCTTGGGCACATCAATGGGGGTTTCCCAGGCCAGTTTAGCACCTCCGCGACAAGTCAGGGTGAAAGGAGTGTTCAAGGCCACCTCCATCTCCTCCATTTCAGGCAAAAGAACAGGGGCAGCAGATGGTGGAAGCATTACTGCGGTGGAGGCTGGAGAGAAGACACATTCAGCACTCAGGCACAGGTTTTAATGGCTTAGTCTAACTATCACACACACACACACGCACACACACACACACACACACACCCACACACACACACACGCACACATGCGCACGCACGCACGCACACACACACATACACACACACACACACACACACTATCTATCTATCATCTATCTATCATCTATCTATCTATCTATCTATCTATCTATCTATCCATCTATCCATCTGTCTGTCTTACCTTTCACTCTGAGGAAAAAGGAGAAGTGAGCGGTGCGAGAGCCGCTCTGTGCTATGATGGTATAGTTTCCATTGTCCTTTTCGAGAGGTTGCCGTAATGTCAGAATGCTCTGATACCTGTTCGGAAGAAATCAGAAAATAACTTTGTCATTTAAAGGTGCAATGTCTGAAATTCTTAACAGTATGTGTACAAAACCCCACATGAAAATAATCATTAGAATATTAGATTGTAAATCTACCAACATTGATGCACTGACCGTCCATGGATAATTTGATCTGTCGTGTGAACTCACTTTGCACCACTAGATACTACTGTACGTCAATCTAGCGTTCCTCTTGGCTTCAGTACAAGAATAGATAAAGCAGCATTGGCAAATTTGTGAAACCAGGGAATTTCAGTGAGTGCTGGAGCTCTTTGAATTAAGTGATATCAAAATGCAAAACTTTGACGGATCACTAGTGTGAACCATCACAATATGCTGTACATTCTGCAGCTTTAAAGAAACAATTGACATCTTAAAAAGCCTTTTTTTTTTTAATGACATGGTTGCTTTGTTTTGGTCTCTACCTTGTAATTCATGTTAAATCTTTGTACCAAGACACCATAAATGTTGGTCTTTTAAGTAAACAGCATCTAAACGGCATCCTCTTTTTTTCCAGGCCATAACTTAAACTATTCCCAGCTATTATTTTATACATACAGAAGTATACAGAAGTATTGAGGGTATCAGTCTTATCCAATTCTTGTTGATAAACAAAATGTCTCATAGCTTCAAAACGTTCCAAACACAACATTCTCACCGATTGCCTCCAGTATGGCTGGTTTCAGTCTGGACGTAGTAGTTCCCAGATATGGCTTTGCCGTCCTTTAGCCACATGACTTTGGGGGCCGGGTATGCATCAATGAGAATGGTAAACTCTGTCTCCTCTAAAATGCTGACAAACTCCGTTGCTATAATCCCACTGTGGTCCAGAGCGACAAAGGAGTTTTCTTCTGTAAAGAAAATCAAAAAACAAACAATGAATATGAAAGGATTAGTGAAATAACTGTGGATGAAAACATGTTTTATAAAGGATTAATTCTGTTAATATTGGGGAGTAAGGCGAGAGGCAGGATGGATGCAGAGTGACAGTGAGTGCTGTATGAAACGAAGTCCTGACACACACATCTGCTGAAGCAATCCCATAAAACACAGTAGCTGATGTTTAAAGCAGAGGTGAATCTTTATAGACGGACAGCAGAAAATGGCTTGCACACATCACCTTGCATACATATGTGAAACTTGAACTAATTCACCTGAGTGATGATGACAATATTACACATGTCCAAATGGCTGTGAGTCGGAAGTTAGTGATTAACTCAAACTACTGGAGTTTTACTGAAAACTCATTATTGTTTTTCAGGAAAAATACTGGAGGAAGACTTACCGGAGACAGTGACTGCCACACTGCTGGCTCTGACTTCTCCGCTGACTATGTGAGTGATGGAGCACTCGTAGGTACCGCTGTCCTGAGCGGTAACTCGTGGGATACTGAGGGTGTAGACAACTTGGTCAGGAAAAGCCTGTTTCAGTTGGACTGCTCCCACAGCCTACAACAAAACAACAAAACAGTTAAAAATCTTGCACACCGGAACAAAATGGTTGTGGTAAGAAGATATCTGAACATTGCAACTCTTGGTGTTTTCCATTTTTCAGCTTTAATGTCTATGAATCGGAGAGTGTGTGTCATGCTGCTGGAGGCTAATGGGTAAAACACTTGTAAGGCTACGGGAGATAAATCAGGATCACAGAGCCTTTTAAAAAGCCTGTAATTGCAGCTGAGACCAAAACCAGGAGTCAAGAGTCCTGTGCTCCTGCTCTCGCCATCTCTGGAAAAGGGCTTAAAGGAATCCCATGAAGACCAAAAACCCTCCAACATGCTGCACAGTCTAAGAATTCAAGCTTGAATATAAACAAACATAAATTGCACATGAAGCTCTTCTACATCCTTGAAACTAACACTTCAAAAGCATTAAATGTTTAGCTGGCAGTTATGTGCAGACAGCATCTGTCGTACACGTCTGAAGGTCACAGGGTCACAGAATTTACAATCTTCTTATTCCCCCAGCTTTGAACTGGTTGCCTCTCTCAAGCCATTTGTCCTGAGCTTTAACTTTCCCATCAGTTTTAACTTCCACAATGAGCTCTTTGGCTGCTGCCCCAGTGAACACACAACATTCAGCTGCTGCTTCCCTAACACATATTTTGTAACCGCTGTGGCCGTCGTCTGAGCTATATTCCACTTGCCACTGCAAGGTTTGCATCCAAAACCATTATTCGCTTATTTCAGGCTCAGTGCTGCTGGGTAGGAAATGACATGGAAACATAACAAGGGGGTTGAAGTAAATAGTGCAAGATGAGTAGGACCTGAAGAAAAAGTCACACAAGGAGAGAAAAAGCATAAAATGGGGGGAATGAGAGCATCTCGCCTGTTTTTTTGGATGAAGCCATTGCTGCTTGTAGCTTGAGCCAGAAGGAGCAATGCAGGTGATGTCCAGAGGCTGCCCCACTCTCAGCATCTCCTCACTCGCTCTGACTTCCACGTCAAAGTCATCAGCCTCCTCAGAGGCTACAGAGAGACCAACAGAGGGCTGATATCAGCGTCACCATCTCACAGATCCCAAGATACTGACAACATGATTAACATGACCTCATTTCTTCCAAAACTGCAGCTTAGTAAGTCCTCGTCATCTCATTCTCTCTCTCTCTCTCTCTCTCTCTCTCTCTCTCTCTCTCTCTCTCTCTCTCTCTCTCTCTCACACACACACACACACACACACACACACACACACACACACACACACACACACACACACACACACACACACACACATCCAGTAATGACAACATTATGTCAGGGCTGTGAGATCACCCTCATAGTAAACTGAGAGGAGGGATTGTTTCCAGCTGTGCTGCTATTCTTCCTTAAACTCTTTATATCAATAATGAATCCTCGTAAACCAACATCATCTCAGGATCCATCCATCTGTGGTAGTTTAGACTCACCCTTAGTTTCCACAGTATAGATGGCACTTCTGAATGTCTGGTCGTTTACGGTGGTCTCACACTGGTACTGGCCAGGTGAAAGACTTCCAAAAAAGCCCATTTTGTTGTCATAGAAAGTTGACATCTCCTCTCCACTGGGGACACCCCTCAGGATCACATGATAATTGGGGTAAGAGACACGGCATGAGATGGTGACACCAGATAGATCCATGGGCACCACCAGGTTATCAGGAGTCTCGGGGACAAAAGGAGCCTGGGGATCTGTGTGTATAAGGAGAGGGTTTTTTCTCAGTTTACTGCCAAAGTTGTGCTGTTTTTAAAGCAAATTGTGATTATTTTTGACATGAAAAACATTGTTATCTGATCATTTGATCTATCCAATTAACCTTCCTTTAAATATCTTCCTCGGAAGTGTGGATATTTATTATTTGATCTGTCTCTTGGGCTCTGCTTTGGCTTTTGAATTATTCTATTTCTTGAGCTATTATTACTGTTTCTTGCTGTATCACAATGGCCTGTCTGAGTGCGTAAATGTTAAGTTCAAACACGAGCATACTCACCTGGGACAAAAACATATATCTCCGCTTCATTGTCTTCATTTGCCTCTGCATCCTGGTTGACCTCGTGGGTTACATAGGTGCACATGTAATATCCAGTGTTCTCCACGGTTGCATTGAAAATGAAGAGGGTAGAGGTGTAATATCCAGGATAAACAAAGGTATTCTCTGGCAAGGGCTCAACCCACACCACACTCTTTTTCCCAGTACAGCTGATGTTGAAGATAGAGTTGGGCTGGAGCACAAACTCTTCCTGATTGGCCACAATGGTTGGCGGAGACAATCCAGAGATGTCTGAGAGAAAGTTTTTCTCACGTTACACAAAGTTTGTAAAAAAAAACAAACAAAAAAATTGCAACAGATAACACTGTACACTCTGACTGTTTTGTTTACCTGAAACAAACACCACCAAGACTGCCCCAAAGACGAGGTGCACCTTCACCCCATCCATGATAATGGAAGCTCAGCCTAGAAAACAAAGCAGTTTATTTAATGAATATGTATAGTTCGGAGATATATACATCTTAAATCTATTTTTCATACAATTTACAGAACATTACTATTTAATACTATTTAACTATTATTGACATATCAGTTCATATCACATATGGTCCATAGTTGGCTACATTACATAAATTCATTGCTGTGAAAACCTCATATAAATCTCACACAAAATATTATGGTTTGAGGTTGTATGCATTCAGAGATGCTATGAAATTTAGTATTTTATGAAGATGGGAACCATAATCTTAACGTTCAGGAACTGCATATTCGTCCCACAGTTCTAGTGCATTTGAGATCAAATGAGGGGTCTAATTAACCAGTAGGTGTAACTTTTGTGGTTGTCTGTCTCCCTGTCGCTGAGACGTCCTAGGGGCATCCTGCCTGTCCCAATAGACAAGTGGGATCAACCTTCACCCTGCAAACTGAAGTTTAATAAACCGGCAGAGAAGATGGATTAACGGTCCAAATGCAACCCTCACACCTGGAATCCCCTCTCCTCTCCAGTGCGCACTGTTCTGATTGTCGGTAGAGGGCACCACAGTCCGTTTCTTCACCGCTTCAACCCGCCATTGACCTCAGTTATTACTTTAAGCAACAGCTGTGTCCTCAAGTGTATGTTCTGGTTTAATACAAAATCCTTTTTGTCTCCTTAAACCGGACAACTGGACTTTTTCTTTCTAAATCAGTTGTGCGTGACACTGTTTTCTTTTCTTTTTTGGCGCTCCATAGCAATTTTTTGTACAATCTAACTGATTTCTAATTATCCGTCTCAGGCCAGATTTATTTCCATTCATCAAAGAGATTTTGTCCTGTTTTCCTTTAGCCCATCTGTCTAAATGATTACATTTTTCATTACTGACTATGTAGTTTAAGATGTGCTGACTTGAAAAATAATTTTTCTGATTATTTTGATTGTGATATACTATGATTCCTCTTACTATAGCCTAATTGCCTATATAAACACTAATGAGGACATTATTTTGCTTACAATATAATGATCCATGCCTATAAAGTATTTTTTTTCCATAATGATGGATATTTTTCATCTTCAGTGTCTCGAGACAATTAAACTTGTTGCCCTTTCCCAGTTTCCTGCGGCTGCCCACTTTGGCTCTACCGAAACGAACTAAATTATCCATGGGTAACCTGGGTTTGTTTAACTCTATAATTAACGCACCCACTTCATACAACAGTATGTATTTGCGTGGGAATTTAGCAGTCAAGACTTCTGATCCTTGTTGAAGTGTTTGTGCACACGCCTTGTCCCAAACATTTTCTATTAGGGACATTGTTTGTGATCTGGTTTGGAGAGGATCTTCCAGGCGCTGTGCGTAAATCTAACTTAGACTGGAGTGGCTGTCTTGTCTGCATGTCTGCCACTCAACAAATGTGCCAGATAGCAAACGCATCCTCTGCCTGGGGTGCATTGGAGCAACAGCTGATAACAGCATGTCTCAACTTTCAGTGCCTCGGTGCCGCATCAAAAAGCTGTTTCCCATGATAAAAATCGCGGCACTGCTTGTGAATCACAGCAATCCCGCCATCCAAGCCCCTGTTAAAACGTGTTTTAAGCTTCTTTTTTTTTTTAGTCCAGTTATGGAAATCAGGCCACGCAAAGGCATGCTCCTCCAGGAGCACCTTGGTGACACGTCGGGGTGGGTGATTAATGAAAAATGCCCGGCGCTGAGCTTCACGAAACTCTTCTGCAGCGCTTTTTTTTTTTCTGAGTCACCCCAGCAATCCCAGGGCACACTCTCCACTCAAGATCCTCTGGGTCCAAGCACAATGCGGTGCACTATTTCCAAATGTGTTTCCCATTAAATGCCAAACAGCATCCCACAATGGTGCCTTCAGTCTTCGGTGTGACACCTCCAGCTGTGAGGCCGAAGCAGAGCGCTTTTATCCAGGAGTGTCAGCGACATCTCCCTGCTCGGCGTCCAGGGGTGAGACCATATGGTGCACGGAGACAAAATCTTTATCTGGAAAATGTGTGAGCCTTTTCTAAAGGGAAAGTTGCATGCAACTTGTAGGACGACACTGTCAGAAAATTAAAAATTAATACATAAAAAAGGAAAAGATGAGGGAGAGGGGGACTCCCCCCCTCAAAAAAAAAAAAAAAAAAAAAAAAAAACATAAATAAAAAATAAGTTATTTATCCACGGCTATGATGCAAAATGAGAAAAAGAAGGAGTCGACCCACTGGATAAATTCATTAAGATCCCAGTTAAACTTCCATTATGACTACAAAAATGTATCCTATTACAGATCCCTCCCGCTTCATTCGGGTGGAAAGACAACTTTTATAAAGACTGAGAAAATGTGTTTCAGTCGACCTTTCATTTACCTTTTACTAATCCCCTCTTTATATCTCTCTCTTGTAAGTATATCCACAGTGAATTAGTCCTTCCAAAAAGCGCAGTAAGGGTCCTTCACAGCGGTTGTAATCCTCAGAGATCCTGCGCTGTGAGAGCGTACGCGCGACGCTCTATCCACATCCACGACCGCCCTCACAACTGAGCTCAGGCTACAGCGACCTGTAACTGATTCAACGTTACAGTCCACCCTCCTACTCCCCCTTTAACCCTCCCCCGAAAAAGTAATCGTCTGGTTCAAAGTAAATAACTCTCAGGAAATGACACCCCCTTTCGATCCTCCCTCTGTGCGCTTCAGCGTTTTCAAAAGTAAGGATCCTTTTGGAGGGATGGGGGATTTTTTATATGTTTATTAGATTTTATTCAGAAGTTTAGGAGCTCCAGGCTTGATGAGCTGTGCAAGTTTAACGTTTTTTTAACATCTAGTTTTGTTTTGTTTTGTTTGAAGTCCTTAAATAATTATTTTCGTTACAAAAAGTACAACGACTTTTCCAAGAAAGTGTTTTTCTAGGCTGCACGAAAATTTTCAGATATTTTTCTGCGTGCAGCATCGCAGACTGTTAGTGAATGGACGTAGCGCTCGTGCATCAGCCAGGAGATGTGGGCAGTGGCACGCGAAACTCATAGAGGGCGCTCCAACACCACTGTATTATTACAGCACAGCTTTTTCTTTGCTGCACGCGCACGCACACACACACACACACACACACACACACACACACACACACACACACACACACACACACACACACACACAGAGAGAGAGAGAGAGAGAGAGAGAGAGAGAGAGAGAGAGCGAGAGAGAGAGAGAGAGATGTCCTTCCTACAACGTGCATCAAAACAGCACTATTAAGGAAACTCCTTTTTCCTTCCTTTTCTGACCTCTTGTTTACTTGCACACGTGTCAGCTGTGCTTATTAGTAGCGTTTATTTGTTCTGTTTTTTTTTTTTTTTTTTTTTTTTTTTTATCGTTTTCACCCCAGGGTTCCTCTTAAGACCATCGCAAGAAGAATCGGTCTCTGTGAATCACCTAGCCCAGGCCTGCACAGAGCAAGAGTACCAGTCCGTTGTCCCTGCATGGAGCAGAGCCGCGGGGCTGACGCTGCACCTCCCGTTTCCCCCTTTTCCCCTCTCCTTAACTCCATGCAGCAGCTTGGCGCAATTACTTCCACATGTTAGCGAAAAGAACAGTGTCCTTGTTCTCCAAACAAAGGGATCTCAACTTCGGAAGGCCGGGCTTGCAGCACATCGTTTTCAGGTTGTCACTTTTGCATCCTGACACATGGCACTTCAAATCATCATGATTGCGAATTCCAGGTAAAGTACCTACAGGGTCCTTATTAAAAACAGTTTTTAAAAAAGAAAAGAAAAACTTAGATCAGGAAAGATTTTGTGTTTAAGACAGTAAGTTATCTCTTTCACAACATGGTTATCTGCAAATCTTGACAGTTTCTATTTGATACATTTTTGTTAATAGCAAATGGCAAGGCATCTGCCGCATACCGACTCTGAATATCCACTAGAGGGCTTTGTGAGTGGAAACAGATTAAAAAACAGTTTGCTAACTAACTAACTAACTAACTAACTAACTAAATAAATAAATAAATAAATAAATAAATAAATAAATAAATAAATAAATAAATAAATACAAGGGATGAGATACCCTCAAATACAAATCATGGCAAAGTAGTACGTTTGTATCAGTTACGCTGTTGGCCACTAGTGGTCTATAAATTTCTGTAAGGCCAAATCTGAAATATTTCACGATTAACTACCATAATTTGTCAAGCATTCCGTGAAAGACGTAAATATAGAAATAGTTTGCAAACCATGGCATAGCTGAGTTTAAACACTGTGATATACCGATGATGTCTATTAGCCAGTAAAAACACTTCACCCGATTTCCTTTCCTCGTGACAGCAGTTGCAGCCTGGAATAGAAATGCGGTAGAAACGCAGGTCGATGCACGCCACGTCGCACAGCAATTCCTCGGGCGCTTAAAGATGCGTGACGGGGGCAGAGCGTGGCCCCTGGCCTGCGGTCCCCTGGGAGCTGTCCAAGGTGCTGAAATCCGTCCTCTGTCCAGTGACGTTGCGGCTTCCGCACTCTCATGAGTTCATGTATTCATTCTTTCATTTGTACACTTATAAAGAGATTCAGATAAACAGATCTGCCAGATGGTTGATTACCATAGAATAAAGTGAAGTTTTACTCAAGGTTGTCTAATTGTTTGAAGGGCTTTGATTCGTATAACGTTTGTTTATAATTACACATTTGCTCCTTTGCTCCTCCATATATTTATTCATGTCACAGTAAGTCTATAGCCAGTTGTAGATGTTCAAGATGCATTTTTAATGTAAAAATAAAGAGAAATTGGCAATAAAGTGCGAAGGCTGTGCCCCTTTCAATATTTGAATGTACTTGACTTTGTTCATGTCAAACTTGACTTACAATATGTTAAGACATCATTATGATTATTTTGCTACTCTGTCGTACTCACAGAATCTCATCGACAACATCAAATAAAGTTCAAAGGTGTCCACACTTTCATGGAAAAAAATTGTGAAGTGAATGATGGATGAACTGCTCTGTGGGTTCATAAATAAAAAGTGGACGTTTCCGAGAAAGAAAAAGAAACACTCCTCTTCTCCTCTCTGGTGACTACTTCAGCTTTTCTTTTTTTTTTTATCGCCTGTCTCTCCACATGAGACAGCAGCTGCAAGCAGCTGAAAAGCGCTCTTATTAATTGTCTTTTGTCATGCGTAATTGCCACACTTTGAATGCTCGTCGAGGACTGACGTCTTTGGAGTGGTCTTGTTTTTTCCATACATTTGTAGGCATGGTTACGTTGTTTCTCAATTTACATCCTTCACTCTCTCGCTGGGCTTATTTTATGCATTTTGTTTCACGTTATAGGTGCGATCTGGAGGCTTTTTCTGTGCGGATGTGACAGTTTAAAGGGAAAGAAGAGCGATTCCACCTGGGCACATTGATCGACCCTCAAAACGTTCTTCAGTCCACTATAGCGGCCTTACAGTCCGAGGTCACGTCCTGGGACTGAAAAGGGGCTAAGGAGCGGGGGTGGGAGTAGGGGGTGGAGGGTGGGGTCTTTCTCAAAACTGCGGCCATTCAATTCATGGTCTCTTTAAATGCTGCACTGGTCTTTTACACCTGCGAGGGAACTCTAATTCGATTAATAGGAACTTCAATATATATTCATTAGATGGCTTTCCCCCAATAATATATGATCACCAGCGGGATGTGAAAGGGGACAATTTATTCCCTCCCTGAATGGGCCTGCGTGGGACCAAAACTTCACCTGCTTCCCCTCTCAATTAGGAATGTATCCCAAACTCTGACAGAAACGAGTTAAATTAGGCGTCAGCTAATTTCCAGTGGCCCCTCCTACATAATCCCTCCTCGGACTCTTTCCATTTGAGCCTACCTCCCCCTTAATTCACCACAAGTTGAAAGGTTCAAATAGTGCCTAATGAAACAGTGACTAAATCGTTCTGTGTCGCTCGGAGGAACCCTGTAGCTGTCTCTCAAAGCTCTCTGAGCACACAGCCGTCGGGGGTCTCGGGCTAAATGCCGGTCCCAAGGCAGGACAATCTAACCTGTCAAAGCCTTTGCCCACTTCTATATATCCTTGTTCTGAGGTTTCAAGCAGTAGCAGCATAATCAACCGACGTGGGACCGAAAACGCAATTAAACTCGCTTTGGACAACCAAAATCTTTTCAAAAGTGAACATTAATGGACTATTGGCTGCTCCCCGGGGGCATTATTGGGTACCCTTTTGTGGTCAGATCTGAGGAGAAATTACAGCGACACTTTCACCATGCTTGCTTCATCCATGTCTAAATAGGTGGCTTGAATTGAGATCAGCAACTCAATCATGTTTTAAATCATGTACGTTAAGGTTCAAACACATCATCACCGGCAGTGCATGGTCAGCTTATTGTTTTTTTTTTAAAAAAAAAGTTAAGTCACTTTACGATGTGTATTGAGGCAAACCTGCTTCTGTTTAGACCGCTGTCCAGATAAAATACAAACTGTGCATAACAAACCTAAATCAATGTGTAATCTTGCAAACACATATACGAAGTGATGCACTTTACTTCGCTGTATCACAAGTTCTCTACTGGGGAAGATGTAGTCGTTTTGACATTCGATATAATCAAATGATGCCGTTTGATAAAATAAATACGCAAAATATAAAGACAACAGAAAAGCGGTGGAAATGCATCCACATGGAACATTTTAATTGCTTGGCGCATTTTAATAAAATTACAGTGTTTATGCTCTTTTAATTTTTTTTTAAACACATCCTACAGAGTTTTCAAAAAATATTTTTTGACGTTTCGCACACGAACACTGACTACCAGATATTACAGTGGATTTCTTTGTGGCAACTAGTTGTTTATTACAATAAATACACATATACATAGTTTACAAATCGCTGCGTACAAGTTCCAGGTTTACAGATGAGACATACAGTATATTTGACTGATATATTTTCTAAGGGCATTATTTACCACACTGTCACTGATAATAAGAGGATATCCGTCAAAAATTGAAAACATATAGTAGAGAGGGGATCCCTAAAAAACCAGTTTCTCACACAGTAGATCACGTTTCCAAGTATTTCACAAGCATGTATTCACATTTTTATTTTGACTGAACAGCAGGATAGACGATTTTTAAGTGTTCTTCACGGGGTTCATGCGGGGAATTTTAGGGTCAGAGGATGCGTGATGCCCATGCCCATATTCATCAATGTGGAGTGAGTGCCAGCAGTAGAGCCTGAAAAGTCGAGCTGACATCAGATGGGAGACACCTCCTTCTCCCCAGAAGCAGAGGCCGGAGACAGAGACTCCTCGTCCTCTGACCTTGAGTAGTCTGTGTGGCCGGTTGTGCACTTGCAACCGCTGTGCGCGCTCCTCTGGGTGGCTTTCCCCTCCTTCTTGTGCTTCACTCTGCGGTTCTGAAACCAGATCTTCACCTGTTTCTCTGACAGGTTCAAATACGTGGCGATCTCTATTCTTCTGAGCCTAGAAAGATACATGTTCGTGGAAAACTCCCTTTCAAGTTCCAAAAGTTGTGTGCTGGTGAAAGCTGTGCGCATCCTTTTGCCATTCTGTATGTGGTTATTCTCGGAGGCGCCTGTTGGGGGGAAGAAAAAAAACATTTTTCGTCAGATGTTAAGGTTTAACTTCTCATGTTTCAGTTCTAGATTAAACAGGACTCAAGCAAAAAGATTTGAGCAAAACTAATCATGCGCAACACTGTAATAACGAAATAAAACGTTACATATATATATCCTGAAACTGCAACAAAAACTGTTGTCAGAAGTCATTAAAGTAAGAAGCTGAGGATGCAGCCAACAGGTGCTTACCAAGAGAAAGACAATGATATCTCCTGGGATCTGTGACGCTGAATGTGGGCGTGCAGACAGGTGTATGTCCAGGATGCGCGAGTGCAGAGGACTGCTGATGTGCTATCCTCTGACAGTACTGCGCCTCCGCTCCGGGAAACTGACTCTTCAGCATGGGAATCCCGCTTCGCGAGGAGTGGATGTGCGACGTGACGCACAGCGGGCACACACAGAAAGTCCCATTTTTCCTGGACGGGCACACCGGAGCGGTGACCGTCATCACGCTCGGGGAGTGCATGCTGATGGGAATAAGGAAGTCCTGTCCCGGGTGCTCTGCGGGTCCTGGTCGCACCGTATCCTTGATTATTAAAGAATCGACGTAGAAAGACCTCGACATGTCTGCACCGTTGAGAATAAGTGATCCCTCTTGTGCACAAGATGATAGCTGTTTCTCATCTGAGCCCCTCGGGAACTCCAAAGGTGCTTTATGTTTGATGGTTCAACAAAAGGGACTCCGAAGAGGGTTGGCCCTGCAGCGTCACCCACGTGCGCACCCGGCTCCAAGGGTTTATACTGTCAGTGACCCAAACCACGTGATGTCTCTCTTGGCCTCCAATCACAACTTGCAGATTTACTCCTTTTATTTTGAATAGACAGAGAGAGAGGGAGAAAAAAAAAACGCCAAACTTGTCTTTATGTCATACAAACTAAAATATAGATTTTCGAGGGAAAATATGCAAAACTAATCTTTGGCATAATTTAGCAGACCCTGAAAACTGTCAAAAATGAAAACAACAAGAAAAACACAAAAAAGTAAACACACACATCCGTACAAAATGATTTACACAGAATTACATAATTTACCCCCAAAGACATATAGCTTAAAATTAAATAAATTGTTGTAGAAAAAGATGCGTAGGCTACTGGCTCTTGAAAAGTTGTTGATAATACTTTAAATGCGCCCCACAAACATGAACAATTAAGAAATATCATTTTGTCAACTTATGCTGAACTCCTAGATCAGGTACAACAGATTTACCCCTGAAATCAGAATCCAATTAATCAGAATGAGCAAAAAAGCTGAACGATAGACTGTTCAGACATATGCTTGAATAAACACTTACTTTGTATGTATTTCCAGATAAATACGATTGAATGAATAGTTCACGCGACCATAAGCACTAATTGGTTTGCAGCCTAATCAGAGCTGCTTTGAATCCGCCTGGTCTAGGTTTCACTTCCAGCAATTAAAGAATTATGAACTCATGGAGAGTCTGGGCCGCAGTTATTTGACGGCGATTAGGATTCAATTAGAAAGTGTTTATAATGGTCGGTCTGTGCGGGGGTAAACAGGCAGCTATTTCAGAAATGCGCTAATCCCCCACCTTGTGACAATAATTAGCGAGTTTGATCCCCGGGCGGGTCACCGGTAGGTTTAGCTTCTGCTTTCATCTGCCAAGTAGCGCCTCGGACCTTCAGAGGCGAGCCGTCAGTGGATTTATGGTGCAGACGTTTCACATCCAACACAACATGAGTAATTTTCTATGAGGCAAAAAAATAAAATAAAATAGAATAAAATAAAATAAAATAAAGCAGGTGGCAAAGCAGGTGGCAAAGCTACATCGGCATCGGCCGATGTAGATTTAAATTGTAAAACATCTAATTCAGTATAACTTACAGTTTTCATTTTGTCCACTATATATATTTTTTTTAAAAAGGATGCCCGAATAAACACCAAGCGGGAATAACAAATAGGGAATAGACGCACGTATTGAACTGAGATATAATGTACCCCATGTAAGAATTAGAAAGTCTTTAAAATCCAACCTTAATAAACAGCCACGTCTGTCACGCAGACAATAATTGCTCTAATAAAGTGAAGTCATCGTTCGACGGGGACGATGCTCACTTGTTATGGTACAGATAACAGTCCAAAACCAGAAAGAAGAATAGAGAGAGGAGGGAGGGAGGGAGGGAGAGGAGGCAAGCCAAGCCAAGCGGAATGATGCGTGGCGCGCGCCCTCATCACACCATGCGGGGTCTAATATTATTTTTCCATAATTCTGCACGATAAAATTTCATTGTCTATTAAGTAATCCCACAAATGAGATCCTTTATGAGGCTATAATGAGGCCTAATTGCCGGGACTAGTGGAGCCACGTGGAAGGATTTAGGAAGCATTAAGCCGTCGGGTACTGAGCACAGGCTGTTACCTAGCCATTACTTTCATAATTCAAGGAGAAAATTAGTCCATTTAAGGGAAAAATCCTTTGATTCCCTTTATTCTGCTCGAGGTGACAGGGCTGCAGTTTTTTCTCCCTCTCCGCTTCAGTTAAGAAGCCAGGCGCAGCAAAAAGAGACTGGTGCATTATTACTCACTGTTTAAATGTTAGATTAAATAGAGGAGAGAATTGCAGAAAAGCATAAAAGTCCCCAGGCCCCCCCACTTCACTGGCTACTTCTTTCTCTTGAGCATCATGCGCCTTTTACTTTATGGTGCAGCAGTTACCCTCCACTGTTCAACTTCCTTTCAGCTCATGTTGATGGGGCAATTAATCACGGCCTATTCAATAACATGGAAATTTAATTTACATGGGGGATCTTGTTTTTCTTTTTTTTTCTCTTCTTCTTCTTTAGAAGTTGGTGCAAGTTTATTTTCTATGGTCAACACAAAATGTCAAGTGTGGTGCAGGTGCACCAAAATGATGCAGTCTGTGAGAGCATGCACATGCAAGGGGTGTGCTATTATTGTTGTTGTGGTGAGCCAAGATTGTTTATACACTCACATTTTGGGGATCTAACATCATTGTGGGAGCAAGCAACAAGTGCCCCTCAGAGAAATTAACACATTTTAAAATCTAAACACAGAGACTCAGTTTAAGGATATGCTGATAAGAGTTGGATCTATCTCCCTATCAATCGATAAAATCTGTGTATTAGGATATGTAAGCAGGGAATGAAGATCTGAGGGCTAGTGCAGAGTTACACTCCATTCATCATTGCTCAAGGGAAGATGGGATTGATACTGTGTTATGAATGAAGGTGTGATGAAACATTGACGGAAAAAAGAAGAAAGTGCCAGGAAGATGAAGCTTATTGTTGATAAACTTATGCTGGAAAGGACACATGAATATATTGAACTCGGACTGGGTTTAGCCAGGAGACAACTGTAGTAAGTAAATGACCTGTCCTGAACAAACATGAAAACAGAGAGAGAGAGAGAGAGAGAGAGAGAGAGAGAGAGAGAGAGAGAGAGAGAGAGAGTGTGTGTGTGTGTGTCTGTGTGTGCATCCAGCCCCGCCCCATAGTAAAATTACACACAAACTTGTTAAAGTGCACTGCTAAAGTCCCCCCTCTCTCATTCACATCGCATCCCATGCCATATTATACCGTGAAGAAGTCCATTAATGTTTTGTTGAACAAGCGTCATTAACTTGTATCAACGCCTTTTTACAAACCTTGCATTGTTGTGCAGGGCCAGTCTGCAGCCCATCTTGGCCAATACAGTGGATGATTTGCCCCTTTATTAGTTTCCAGGCAACAGATTCTGAATACCAAAACTCAAAAGGAAACACTCTGGTCCTCCATATAGGTCTCAGTGGCTGATGGGGGGAAATGAACAATGATCCTGTGGACAACATAATGCCATGCAATGACTTTTCATTAACAATTATCTGCTTGATGTGAATAGCAGCTGCAGTGGCTACTCTCCATCCCATGGTCTTCAGAAAAAAAAGGGGAGCAGGGAAGAGAAAGAGGCTTGCCATTGAATGGTGTCCTGCAGGAGTTGGGGGGTTCGTGGTCTCTATGAATGTGGAATCTAATTTATATCTTGGTGAATAATTAGGTTTCTATGCAAAAATGACTTGGAAATAATTACATGTTAAGATGCCGTGACAACTTATAAACAAAGCAAGGCAATGCCTTTTAATGTGGCTCACCAGGAGTTTTGGAGCTTTTTCAAATCTCTGGTGAAGATCAATAAACTTATTAAACTTGAATTTCAGTGGAGAACAAAATGGATCAGGAAGTTGATGCACTAGCTGCATCAGAAGATTGTTATGGAACAGGCTAATCCATGAAAATATCTACAAACCATTCCCGAGATTGGAAAGAGACAACATTATTAAGGAGCCTGGCCCTCAGCCCAATAGAAAAGAAAAGTGACAGCCTCAGTGTAAGAAGAGGCTGCAGAACAAAGCCAGCGAGAGCCCTGTTGATGGCCTATAGAGAAGTCCTGCACCAGGCTCCCTCTAATTAGGGAGACGCTTCTCAGTCTCACAGAGCCGCCCAGACCAGACACTCCAGACTGAAGTGTGCCTCTGCACCAACGAGTGCGTCTGGATGTCCACACTCCACTGCGGCCTGTGTGCGAGTCTGTGCTTCTAGCCACACACAATTAAGGAGTCTCGAAAATGAGATAAACACCGACTGATAGTGACGCTGATCACGCTTAAGTTCCCAGAGAAATGTCTTTATTAAAGCTTCTTGTCAGAGCTCTGATTCGTCCCTCTGCCTGCTCTGTTGTTTCCAAAAGACTAAGCAAATGCCATTAGAGAGACTGCACAGAACAAGCCCTTATTTCAATCTTTTCTTGCTTCAGTTGTCAAATAGTCTTGAGTTTCAGTCCATATTGTAATAGGAAGCTCTTCTATTGTTGGTCACTTTGTGGCACATTGCCATAGTGCAGGGCTTTCGCTTTATCAGAGGCGAGGGCTCATTACTGAGCCTCTCACTGGTTTCCACGAAGATCAAGATGCTGTTTCATCTTCGTTAATGAGTGAGCTTTTAACAAAATTATTGAGGTTCTGAGTGATGCCTTGAGAGTGCGGCAAACAACACGCTTTCGTACACAACATTTCGTTATTAGATTTGCAAATTTAAAGCAGTTGGGGCTTGCATGATGCACAGCCATCAGCACTGCTTTCAGTAGCTTTTATATAACCCAGAGATGCTCTCACTCCTCCTCTGCACATGGCAGAGAGCTCCTGACTCCCAGTGAAACCTCAACCAGGAAAAGTCTCACCGAGTGAATGACAGGAGTCCCTCCACCCAGTCACCAGGACCGGTCTCTCCCTCAGTTTAAAGAAGGTGATATTGTAGCCTCTTTTTCTCCGCTTTGAAAGGGGAAAACCCTGGGATTGAGCTTGTGTGCTGGAGCGGAAGCAGACTGGAATGTGTGTCCAGGCTGCGTCTTTTGTCGTTGGCCAAGGCCATGAATAGACATCGTCTGCAATCTCTCTGTCCTCTGTTTATCGGACTGTGAAGAAACAAACAAAACTCTTTCATCTGCATGTTGTCTGCACCTTATACCTCTCACTCACTTTCACGCAAGTCGGATCTTGATGTTTGAACCGCTCAAATTATTCCACTCCCTGGATTACGTCATCAGTCTCATCAGCGTGAAAGAGAGGAACCTGTAGCAGTTTGGCTCTAATTAGCATCCTGTGTCTGATGCCAGTCTCCTTGTTTTCTGCTCATTTCTCACTCGTAAGGCATGTGGAGGTTTACACATTGATTCTGTTTTTACAATGAGGACCAATTCTGATTTACATTTTCTGCTTGTCCCGAAAAATATATATTGATCTGGAAACGTGTCACTTTGAGTAGACTCTGTCATTATGTTGATTTTTATTTTTGCCCCTTAGCGTCTATCAGGCAGCTTGTCGCTTCTGCCTTTCCTCAGCATTTGAGGTCACAGTGATGCTTTCACACAAACTAATTCCTAATGGAAGTGATGGTCACATTTATCCCTCTGTTATGCACATATTGTAACATTTGTGGAAGTTTGAAAGAAAGCTGAGCGCGTGTCAGGCTCTATCAAGAGCTTTATTGTTCTCATTTATACGATGAAAAACATCACCCTGATCCCTTAGTTGATTTTTTCTTCTTTTGTCCCTTTTCTAGCTGTTGATCAGGAATGATCTACGTGGTAGGGTTAAGGACCGGTACAGACCAGCAGTTTCATATATATAAGACAGAAGCTTACTGATCCCAATGAAAGCAGTTTTGCTGTCTAACCGTTTCAGACAACTTTCAGTTTTTAATTGTTATGTTAAATACCTTGTGTACAGCTGGCGTAGCAAACACTTTGCACTGTAAAATATAAGCTTGTCAATGGATGCCTGCTGCAGTTTCTCCAGAATATTTAGAATTGTGGTTTTGTGGGATATTGTTGCTCCATAGTACTAAATGTAATTAGATGGATGATCTGATCACATTGAGGTCACTGACTTTAAATAAAGGAGGGTTAATGAAGAATAAAGACTTGTAATGGAACCATGCTGACAACAATCTAATAAAGAAAATCATCATAATAATTGCACAGGGTCTGCATGATATTGTAATGGTTCGTTCTGTTGCACACACTCTGAGTCTGAGTGGAGTTGGGTTCTTTCCATGTGGAGTTTTGTTCTTCCTGTAAGAGCACAGGCTTTCTCCAGGTACTCACCCTGAATTATCCGTAAGTGAGAATGTGAGTGTGTGAGTCTGTCTGTGTTTTCCCTGTGATGATCTGATGACCTGTCCCGTGTGACCCCTGCCTTCACTCAGAGTCAGCTAAGATTTCCTCAACCCCTTCATTAATGAGCCCTTAATTGCATAAAACAGTGCAACAGATGGATGGATGTAAATGATCATTGAATTACAGCAATGCTACAATTACAACAAATGCTACATTAATAATGCTATTTATTATTATTCCTACAATTAACATTTATTGCGCCATTTATCTATGCAGAGCGATCACCAACATTTTGGGGCAGCTATGTTTGAAGTAGTTTTTAGAGTAACAAGCTTATACGTTTTCACAGAGCACACTCAAAAGAAGCTTTTCTTTTCCTTTTTTTTTGTAATTCTTTCCAACAGTTTAATAGCAGAGAACCTAATAAAGTGTTTCAAGCCGAGCAGAGCTTCTTATACAACAGGCAGCTAATTGTTTGCTCGGTAGTTTGGAACATCACATGAGAAAAGGCTGGAGTCTTTGGTGGGCAGCTGGATCCAACTTCTGCCTCTGTGAGTCATCGGCAACAGTAGCGGCCGCGCTGAGCCGACATGTATGGAACAAAGCCCCAGATCTCTGCCATGTGTTATAAAATTTGCAGTTTTTACAAATGTCTCTTCAACATTTCAAGTGCAAGTAGAAATATTTTCAACAAGGATTTATGGTTTTTGAAATTTGAAATAATTTAAATTACCATGCAAATTTACACATTTTATGTTTTTCTGGAAAACAGAATAAGAATAAAATAAGCACTTTGTTTGGTCTTTTCATTACTGACAGGAGGATGTCTGAAAGTAAACGTAGGCAGTCAGCAAATATTTAACAAATCAGGTATGCTGAAGAACTGTTTAAAATGTGATCAAGTTTATTTGACTTTTAATTCACCTGTTCATTAATGCTTCTATATAACAAACGTTTCACCTTATTTTTTTTACCTTTTTTGAAATAAAATTAAAATATATGATTGAAATGATTTGCATGGGAGTTGTGCAAAAATGACTAAACACTTTCGAATATATTTGTGTTGGCTCAGCACGATTTGAAAATTATTACACTGAAAAAATAGGTTTGTGCAAACTAAGCACAGCAAAATTGGAGACTTGCTAATTATATAAAACTGGTTACTAAAAAAAAAAAGTGATGGTAGATGTAGTACCTGAAAAATAAATACTTTTTAAACGTAATTGGAGCAAGCTGAAAAAAATAAGCAAACCAACAACTAGGTGTAGTCACACAAGCCCTGCACTGAGGTGCATTTTGACTCAGCTTGTCAAAAAAAAAAAAAAAAAATGAACGTACAAAAAGTGAAAGTGATGAAAAGATGTTGGAATGTGAGAAAACAATCAAACACTCAGATTAACATCGTTGCACAATCAGTTGAAACCTATTCTGAAAAAAAAGAGAAGAAAAGGTTCCTGTCACTATTCTCCCGTCACCCATCTATCTCTTTTGAAGCAAATTAATTTATCTAAGTTGAGCAATCTTATCTTATTTTTATTTTTTTCACTGTGTGCATTTCCAAGTGCGGAGTCTATCTAGACACCCAAGGTCAGGGCCAAGAGCTCCTGTCTGCATCATCCCAGCTCTGTGCCAGCCAGATAAATGGAGAGAGTGTTTGTAAGCTGTCTGAGCTTTTTGTGTTAGCACAGAGTCACAACTTTGAATGGGGTCGAGGGGGAGTTTCGGGGCAGTGAACTAAGATTTGTATGCAGACTACATCGTTTAACTGCCCCCCTGGTCCACTCTGTGTCCTCTCACCTGCCTGCTGCAGTAAATCATAGAGCTATCAAGTGAAGCGTGTTGATGGGCCTGCACGTGCAAGAGCTTTGCTGCACCTGTCCCGCCAGTGCGTGTGCACGCATGTGTGTAGTAAAAAAGCAAAGAAAAGTCTTTGCTTTCTGTGTTTCTATGGATGTTTACCTCTCCGCATTCACCACCTCAGTCTTCTTGCACGCCTGAGGGTCGGCGATAAGAGATTTTGGACATCTGCCTAATGGTTTTGGGGCAATGGGTATGAATGATTGTGTATGCACGTGCACAGTTCTCTGTGTTGGCAGTACAGATTGAAATAGAGGTAGCTGGGTGTCAAACAGGAGGTCTGCAGATGCCGGTCCGGCTGAGAGCTGCAAGGTCCCCTCCTTTTGACAGAGTATCCATTCAGAGTCAATGAGCTGGGTCAAAGCCTGCACGTCAGGCCGCGGCTCGGCCTAGCACTGGGGCGGTCCAAGAGGTCAGCCTTATTCACATGGTGCTGTCATGCAAATGAATCCACCCACGCTTAAACAACTCTTGGAATTTTTTTATGTCAGTTCCGTGGCCTTTTTTCATCCATTTCTCCCCTTTTTTCCTCCACTTTCCTCACTCCCTCTCTCCTCTCCAAATCTCTCTCCCATGTATTCACAAAGTCATTGACGAGACATTCAAAGCTTTTTAAATTGGCCAGCTTCATTGTGCCCACACTAAAGTAGGGGGGAATGGAGAGAGGGAGAGTGTAAAGAGGAGTGCGCCTAAATATACTCCGCTCTGAAAGTAGTTAGATCATGTTCTTTTCATGGTCCGATTAGAATCAAATCGATCCCCCGCCCCTCCTGACACTCCATGGTTTGAAGAGGAGCGGCCAAACAAAGATGTCTTGGCTTAGACGGGGCCAATGAATGACCAAACCTGAATGCTAAACACTCTCTAAAAAGTCTCATTCTGGAACGTGACAATACCCAAGAGAGTAAATTTGTTTTAAGTGTGAGAGAGAGATGTTTGTGTGAGTGAAAAAAAGATATCTCTACAGTGATAATACTGTAGGAGCATCTTTGAATGAGTCCTGATCTGCATATAAATCAGGAAAACACTCAAACTTTGGTGGAGGATCATCTCTGAAAAAGACTTGAAGCCTCATGATGACAAAAGACAAAATTTCGCACAAAGGGACTCAACAGAGAGGTATCTTTTAATCAGTATGCATTTTTGTGCTGTCCATGATAAGTTTTCTGGTGGAGCGAGGTTATGAATACAAGTATACAGAATCAGGTCAGAGTGAGAAGGCTGTTGGACTGACGTGAGGAGGTTGATGACACTGAAAATGACCGCCGGTCACTGTGCAGACTGCAGAGCAGAGGGGGGACGGAGGGAGGGAGGCCCTGACACTGAGGACTCCCGTTTGCACCTGCAGCAGTCCAAATCTCTGCATGTTCTTCCACTGACTCTCAAAATTGTGATTGTATAGCCTTATGCACATGAGCTAATAAAAAATAAAAAGTTGCAAAGAATTTTCATTGTTTTCTATTGATTACATTTTAAAACACTACAGCATTGGAGTTTCTGACAGTTAAGATGCTTTTGCCATTCAATGCATTGTAAGCATTTTTTACCCACAGTTAACATAATTTACAGACAGAAATTTACAGTCAAAACACTATGCAAAAAATGTGCTGTAATTCACAGTAAGTTGCTGTAAAAGTGTTTTACAGAAATATAAAAAAGAAGTCATTTAATTGAGGACAGTTATGCGATGATTCAAGTCTTGATTTAAGAGAAATTATCTGAAATCAAGAAAATGTTCACTTGTTCTATTGGCAGACTTTTAAACTAATGTCAAAGTAAAAGTATCTCGGTTTAAGAAAAAAAAATCTGTCAATAGAACAAGTGAAAGTTTTCTTGATTTCAGAAAATTTCTCTTAAATCAAGCCTTTCTATCTTGATGAAATATAATATTTAAGTAAATTTATCTTATATCAAGTAAAATGAGACATTTTCAATCAAAACAAATTTTAAAAAAACTTGCTCAGATTTGGAGTTTTTGCAGATTGATTTTAGTCAGGAATATTTATCACATGCCATATCTTTTTTCCTTTAACGAATTGATTTTTTACAGTATGTTAGTGAGGCTCAGTTTTTGGCTTCTTGTTCAAATCACAAAAAGTAAGACATTAAATAACAATTGTTCATTTCAAAGTTTTACATTTTCCGTTCACTCATGACAATCATCATCATTTTGCCTTAAGAGGCTGCAGTTATATAATGATGAAATTAACAAACTTGGAAGTTAATGTGAGTTAAACGTTAAACTTGAAGGCACTTTCACAAAATCAGGTCTCAAAACTTTTCACACTGTCAGCAACATTCACAGATTCACATACGACAGAGCTGCTCACCCACCATCAGGACCGCCCCGGAAGTTCAGTGGGCTGCCAGAGGAGAGTCAGAGTCAGAAATTTCCTTACTAACCCTTATTAACAGAGAACACCAGCTCCTCCACAGGTGTATGACCTGCACAGCATCAGTCTCTTAGTACCAATCACAAGGGTAAAATGAAGTCTGAATGTTTCTCATAACTCAGCAATGCTTAACAAACAATTTATATAATGCAAATGAGGTAAAACAAGGCTAAACCGTCTTTAAAAGGAGTAGTAATCGTGTTAAAATCTCCAAACCCCTGAATAATGACATGAGTATATGCATGTAACCTGGGATTTGCACACTAGAATTCAATTATTGGATACAGCACTGCAACTGTTAACTGTAAAAAAAGGTTTTCTTCCAGCTTCTACTAAAGTAACTTAAAAGTATATTCTTTTTAATCTTTCTTTTTTTTTAATGAATTAAACAATAAAGAGCCATAGCAGAAGTTATTGCTGCTTCTTTCAAGAAAACACTCAAACTGCAATCGCGCTGTAAAGCTGAATCTCCTCAACAAATCCAAATATGAATAATTCACAGATATTCTCAGTTTTCTGAGGAGAAATGGCCTTCTAAAGTAAAAGTCTTGTCTCATGCACACAGGCTTTACTCATCCACTGACATTCAAATGAATCAGAAGCCTGCATAGTGTTTTCATGGTCTCAGATTCATGCAGGTCAGCTGAATATAGTTTAAAATGTTTGAACATTAGGCTTTTATTGAAATTTGACATGTTCGTTTCTAATCATCATCGTGTCAAATGCTGAAACTGAGAAAGTATGCCATACTTTAAAAGGGCTCATTGTTCCATTAACAATAGCAGTGGCTAACGATGCAACAATTCTGAACATGTGTTGGTCATCATCTTTAAGATGTCATGTCATTTGAAAACAGTATCAATCACAGTGCAATTGGTGGTAAAAGATGAAGGATTAAGCTGTTTTCCACGGCTTCTGAGCATCAGCTCTCACATTCTCTGAGCAAATTTCACCCTGCTGGTAATCTGAAGAAAATCTCTGTACACAAGGAGATTGTCAAAAACCAACGGTTGTGACCTTTGGGATTTAAAGCAGCACTGCATTAAAGACAGATATGATTGTGCAAATGAAATGCCTTGACTGATAAACAACTTTGAGAACCAGAGCCTGTGAACAGAGTTAATCACTGCATCAAGATATGCATAATACATATGAAACATGCAAGATATCGTCACTCAGGAATGAGCTGGTCAACTGAAGGATGGACTGAGATGAAGCAGAAAGTGGCCTGTCACAGTTGTCTGACACCAATCTTTATGTCCCATGGGCAAAAAAAAACAAAAAACAGGAAACACCTACATTGTTATCAGTTCATAATCAAAATACAGCATCTGAAATGGCAACACATATCTTTTCGTAATCTATAAAAGTTTCATGAACGCTCATCAATATTTGCAGGATTTATAGTTAAAGTCATGTACGTTTCAGATGAATTTATTATGAAGGTAATACGATGTGTAATAAAGCAAATCCTAGACTGACCTGTCCATAGCTTAGACTTGCATCCTTTGCAAACATATGAAAATGTTATGAAATACAATCTATTAGAGGACAGTCTTAACTGTTGACTGACTTAAGCTGAATATCAACCATAAATGCAAAATATAAAACATTTGAACAACATTCAGTTTAATTTCACAATATCCTGCTTGTTCTGGGAATAAAGCTTCACATAAGACAATATTTTAAAGATATTTTTCAGACAAAGATGAAAAAGATCTTAAAATAATCCCATAACAAGGAACAGTGCAGCATTGATGGTCATGTGTTTGGAGTACTCTGCTTTGAGTAAACATGTTGCTTCAGTACAGCTCGTGAACAAGTAGATGCTGTATACAGTTTATGATTTGACCAGGAAAGGAAGAAATAGATTGAGCAGCTCAAGGTGGAAACTGAAACATGTAGGTAAACATGAAACCTCCGCCCTCCTGTACTCACAGAGATTTTACGGCTCAGTCTGAGCTTTCAGCTGGACGCATTAAGTTGTTTGTGTTCTGAATCCTAAGAGCGGCCAAACAACTCTCTCGAGGTAGAGGCACCGACCGGTGGGACCACCCTGCAGCTGCCTCTCTCTCTCTCTCTCTCTCTCTCTCTCTCTCTCTCTCTCTCTCTCTCTCTCTCTCTCTCTCTCTCTCTCTCTCTCTCTCGCACACACACGCACACACGTACACACACAAACTTACACACTCACAGACACACACCTCATCCCTCCATTCCCTGTCCTATTCATCCTGCAGCTGCAGTCTTGTGCCCCTCTTTCTCACTCTGTCATACAAAGTTTCTCTCTCTCTCTCTCTCTCTCTCTCTCTCTCTCTCTCTCTCTCTCTCTCTCTCTATTTGTCCCTGAGACACAAAGATGGATGGAGAAGCTCCTGGAACGGGGGCTCACAATAGGTTGTGCCACAAGGTGAGCAGCCTCAGCTGCATACGGCCCAGTGCTGCCTTTTTTAGCTCCTGCGAGGCTCCTTACCCGACTGGAGTATGTGTGTATTAAGGGGGGTCTGAGCGGCACAGTATGGCAACAGATGCTTTTGTTCGGCCAAAAGTCTGAAAGGGGCCTTGGGTAGGGGGCTTAGCAGTGTCAGAGCACAGAGTCATTTTTCTCTCCTTTTTCTCTCACTCTGCCTCTCTTTCTTTGCGGCTCCCTCTCCCCAGCTGTGCCTGACGTGGCGGCTGAGCAAGAGGAAATGTGAGGGCAACGGCGTGATGGAATACGTAAGTGGGGCGCGCGGTTTTGGCCTGTTTTGTGGGCGACTTCATTAAAGGGTCGTTTATCTGGCCTGTGATCCCATTGTCCCGGGCCTTCTTTATCGGCCCCGGTGTGTCAGGGGGGCGTAATTGGCCGATTGGCCACGGTCTGCACATGCTGAGGTGATTTATAAAGCTGTGAATGGAGCTGACTCCTCTCCGGGCAGTGCTCCCTCTCCCATATAGGAGACACTGCACTGCAGAATAACACTGAATAAACGCAGAAGAAATGTGAAAAGGATGAAACGTCCCCAAAGCTCTTTGTGTGGGTGTGAAATCAGAGGCTTGAATAAAAGGGCTCTGGAATCACTCTTTCCCTTGTCATCTATTTTTTCCACCTTTATGCTCTTTCTGACTTTGTTGTTTCACCTCTTTAGACTCTCTTCTTCTCTGTGGTGCTCTCCCGCCTTTCATAGCTTTTTCATTCTCATTTCCTCTATATTTCATCCTATGAATTACGGTCAGGGCATAACCGACTTTTTACCTTGCCAACAAAGCCCGGGGTTATCGGTGAAGAAATGCTGAAAAAGCACAATAACGGATCAAACTAGACTCTTCTTATTTCCATAATTTGATACTTAGCAGTGTCAGGCAGCTGTTAAAAAATTGTAAAAAAAAAAACAACTGATTTTAAAGAAATACAACATTCAGACTGGAAGTTTTGAATAGATGTTGGGATTTGGATTTTGTGATTGCAGGTGGGACGCTGCGCCGGCTTTATGTGATACTGTGTGTGGTGAGGTTGGCTCTTAATGACCTCCTAATTAAAGCAGGCCCTCCTCTCAATGGGCTGATCATGTAGGGGAGGTCAGAGGTCATTTACAGGGCTGCTGGTGGCCAGAGTTCCTGCTCCATGCTAATTACCCCCAATATACAGAAATTAACACAACATGATAACTCTGACTGTGAAATTTTGGCAGCATAACTACTTGCTGCTTAAATCAGAAGTTGTCTACCTTACTGCAAAACTTAATTTTTTTTTAAATTTTTGTTTTGGTTATCAAAGAATTAATAATCCAGAGGTTCTTCTGTCTGAGCTCAAACAGACTTTCTTTCTCTAATTTTCATATTGTCCCTCAACAGATGAAACCCATGAGTTAATTAAAGTGTTACACGCAGTTGTTAGACAAGACAACTCAATCTTCACCAAGTGTTTGATGACATGCAAATAAAGTCTTAAAAAATACACCATTTGTGGGATGATTTAAAGCAAGACTCTAATTTTCCACCTGTTTATTTATCATAATTGAACATTAAACAGATAATTGCAGTATGTGTTGCACTGCAACAAATAGTTGCAACAATGAAGAAAAAAAGAAAACAGCCAACTTCAACTTCACTTGCCAACTTTCTTTAAGGCAAAACCAATTACAATAAATTGTCTAACTGAAAATTTCTAGCTAATTAATGCTGCTAAGGGTTTATCACACCTCAGTTTATACTGTCCAGAGTCCCCTGAAGTCCTGCCGGCGCCCATGTCCCCAGTCGAGCGACGGCCAGGCAAGGAGGTGGGGCCTGGCTCCGGTTAAATGTAGCTGATTGTGTGCTCATGAAAAAAGGAACAGTTTCTTCTGTGTTAATTTTCAATTTTGTTGCTGCCTGTGTCCCCAGCCTTTGTGTTCAATTCTTCTTCCCTCCCTAAACGGCACCACTACCCCTCTTTTTCTTTTCTTTTCACTGCTCCTCTCGTCAGGCCGTCTAGATTATGTTGCTAAGGAGATTTTTCTCTTTCTTTCTTTTTCTTAGTCTTTTCTTTTTTTAAGCTTTTTTCACTGTTTCCCATTGATTTGGTGTTAATGCGTTTTGAATGCCCCTTGGTGTGTGCCGAGCGCTGGGGGAGGAGCGGGAGGGTCTCACCGAGTGGAGGAATTTCAATCTGAAGCAGTTAGGTGGGGGTCCATGTGGGTTAAGGCCCAAAGAGAGGCACTCAAGTGAGAACTGAAGTGGGTTTGCAGAGCAGAGGAACCTCTCCTCTCGGCTGCTCCTCCTCCTCATCCCCTCTTTCTTATTCAGGGTCACTCCTTCATTGGCAGCCCACAGGTGCACTGTCAATCTTTCCTTTTCATATCCCAAAACTGGCCCATGAGTAAAACAAACATATTATTTCCTGAGAAATGAAAAGGAAAGAAACATGTGCAGCTGCTTGCAAAGCAAATTGTGTGCACGGTGTTGTTAAGGTCCATTCCATTTAACTGGAGCAGCGAGAAGGATGATCTTTCTTCTCATTTATTTAAAAAATACTTGCATTCATGGACCTTATTGCAGCCAAAGCCCAGAATTCTGTTGAATTATTTCCCTTTTAAACTGTTACTCAGCTCATCATCTCGTGCCAGCAATCAGTGCCAATGTGTAGCGTGTTCTTTATGAAGCAGAAATTCTGGGTTTGGAGATTGGGCAGGACAATGGGCATTCAGCCAGTTTGACTTTCATGCAGTCAGCTGGAACTTGCGTCCTGTTGCAGGCCTTTTGCCTCTTTATTAACCGTAACCACATTTGTTCCTGTGGAGTTTTGCAGAATAATCCAATGCTGATGTCCTAATCTGGTCTCAAGTTCACACCTCATAATATTAAAGCACTCAGGGCAGATGGCTTTCTTGGGACAATGTCAGCCTCTGCCATCATGCACCACTGGTTGAATCCTGTTTCCTTAATTAGTAGTTCACAACCATTTCAAGTTAAACTATGACTGCATACTTTACCGAAATCAAATGCATTGGTTATTTTACACTTTCACAGAGGAAAATGTGAGTTATTGCAATTATTATTATTATTGTTATTATTATTATTAATATTATTTCAGGGAAAGCAATTTGTGAGACTATTACACCTGGGAGAGAATCGAAGGATAAGCGTCATTGACAGTGTTGCATGGGAATGACTGTTTATTTCAGATTTGCAGCTGTGACATAAAACACTTTTCTTGAAAAAACACATAAGAACATTTTCTGCTGAGTTCTGCTTCATACATATTTACCAGGACAAGTGAAGTGACATTGTTTTCATTTAGTAACAGCTGCTATAAAAAGTTCTGTCTATGACAACAGGCAAATACAATGAACACAAGTGAGGCTTGCAAACACATTCTATGAAGAAAAAAAAAAAGAATTGCAATGAGTTTAAAGCTGAAACTAGAAACGTGTTTCAGATGTGAAGGGGTGGTGGAACACAAGTTCAAGTTCAGCATTCAGATAAAGTTTGTGGGCAGCGGCAATAAAAGCAGGATCAAAACTGTTTCAACCTTTATTTTGGAAGAAGCATGAAGGAGTCAGTCAGTTGACCTGTTCGACCTTGAAGAAATCTTCGGGTGCGGAGGTCCGAAATTTAAGATGAAGTGAATTTATATGTGAGCAATAGAGTTTCCTGACAGGAGCCCATTGAAAAGAAAGCAGGACGTGGGTGATGCGCTATCACTTGAACAACATGTGTCTGGTTTTTCTTTTTTGGGGGGACTGAAAAAAATGCAGCTTGAACGGGTGTTCTACTTTGTTTACCCAGTCTAATCTAACCTACACACACACACACACACACACACACAGATCTGTTGCTGCCCTGTAGCTGTGTGAGAAGTATCCCCTCATAATGACCTCTTCGAACGTTTCATCGACTCTGGTGTTTAAGTTAATTAGACAATCAGAGACTAGCCTCCAGCAGAGGCTGCTGTTCCCGGGACAGCTCTTGTGTTCAGCTGCAGCCTTTAGTGAGGCTGAGTGCAACCTTACAGACAGCAACACACACACACACACACACACACACACACACACACACACACACACACACACACACACACACAACCAACCATATATCAGCACTTGTGCAGGGCTTTCACGAATGTCTATGCTTGTGTGACCTGATTGAGTTGCTTCTTCTCTGACATGTCGTGTGTGTGTGTGTGTGTGTGTGTGTGTGCGTGTGTGCGTGCGTGCGTTCGTGCGTGCGTGTGTGCGAGCATGCACATCTTCCACATGCACACCTCATGAAATTCCTATTGCAACTGTAACAACCTGTGAAGACCAAGGTATTTTCCTTGGAGACAATTTTTATTTCAACTGGTCTATATTTTCACAATTTTGCAAATATCAACAAGCTAATAATGCTGAGTGTAGGCAAGTGTGCTTTGAAGGAGTCATTAATGCATCCATGCAGCAGCAGTGGATTTTATATAAAGCAGTGGGTGGAATCAACAAATGCAAAGTGATTAAAGGCAAGTTTGACATTTGTAGGCGACCTGCTCTATCAGATAAACCCTCTCCACCCTCAGATAATACAAATGAAAATCAATCGAACTCTATTAAGAAAATTCTTCTTACATTACTATAAATGTCAATTATTTTAATAATGCCCATACAGCTGTAATAATCTATTGTTGCAGTGACATTATGTGGGTAAGTCGAATGGAGCTGAAGTCTCTCCAGCTGGTTTGTTGTCGTTGTTGTTTGTGAAATATCAAAGTCATTCAGTGCCTTTAGGTTCCAGGTGGAGACTTAGGGAGAATAAAGAAGGCTTCCAGAAAGATTAGTGTCATATCTGCTGCAGTGCATCTGTTTAACACTCCTTTCATGGATCAGATCCTTCAACAAGATGCAAATAATCAACGAGCTTGCAGGGAAAATGCCCTATAATCTGGATTTTAACAGTTCTTGAAAGAAACTGAGTTATGAAGTGAAAATAAGATGAAACGGCAATAAAATGTTTTAGATACACTACCAGTTTGCTTTCAGCAACAGGCAGTTCTTATAATGATAAGTTAATATTCAAAACTGCCACTGCACTAAATTCACTGTGGATACAGTGTCATGTTGATCATTAGAGGCCTCTGATGATGCTAATGTTAATTGTCAGCTTGGTGGCCTGGTTATACCAAATGAGAGTCATGCAGCTTTTTCCCACTGTTTTCAGCAACACTTATAGCAGCTAATAAGAACAATTGTATCTCAGCAATTTTGATCATGTTTCTAGTTTCATTCAGGTAATCATCAACTAATCTGTTACTGGCCCAAATAAGTAGTGTTTCATTGATGCTATACGGCTGCTGTACGATGTATCATCAACAACTCTGATATTAAGGAAAAAGTGGATTTTTTTTTTTTAATTAAAAGGTTATTTATTAATAAGTTGCCACCTTGTTGACTTTCTGTCAAATAAATATCATTCACCTTTTAGTCTGTAATCACAAGTTCTTAGAAGTGCACCAATGAGTAAGAGACCAGCTAAGCTGCTTGCTTCTCACTCACCCTTTACCGACAGAAACTTTGCTTGGTCTAGGTACTAATTATTTGTGTACTGTATTGTATTGTATTCATGGTAAGCTGATGTTGCAGGTGACTGCTTGTGGATGTTGACTTTAAGTCAACTGAGCCTATTCTACTCTGACGGCTGAGTTGACCTCTAACCTCTGACCCTAATTTAACTAACCATCACCAGTGTATTACAAGGAGACAAACACTCCCAGCTGCTGAAGAGCTCAATAGCTTTTAAGTAAAGGGGAGGAGAGGCCATTCTGTAGCAGCAGCCCAAGTAGACTCAAGACTCTTGTTATACACTTGTAGGAAGTCACTTGAGACTGTTTTGTCAGCAAATACAATCGTTTCACTCAAACAATTCACTTCCGCCACGTCTAAAAGCGATGGAATACGTGTGCAAATGGAGAATGGTGCTTTGATTTAGCAAATGATTTAGATTTAAAGAGGAGTGTGGTTCATTTCATTTCAGTAGTTTCAAAACAAGTGCCATTCATTCGTGGTGTTTGCACTTCCGCTTAGTTTATTTTTAGACTCTCTCCGTACAAACCAGTTCATTTATGCCCTGCCTGTTGCACTCCCATAAATCACATAATGTGTGTACAACAGAGAGAAAAAGACAAACCACCCGACACATTTTGGATGTGTTTTTCTATTGAAGTAATGACACTTGTTTTGTTGGCAGAACAGATGGAATTACAGATTATTTTCTTGCTATGTCGTCAATTATGGTCCACCCTGTTTGTTTGGTTGGTCTTCTCTGTGACTGGGTAATGATACACTGAGCTGTAATGAGAAATACGGGTGAACAAAGAAACATTTCGCTCCCTATGCACACCAGCAATTATCTCACCATGCTTCATGAGTACTGAGCAACCGCTATCCTTTCTCTGCACAAATACGGGTCCACAAAAATGCCCAGCAAATCTTAATTCTAGTTTTTTTTTTTTCTTTTTTTTTAATTTCTTCCCTTGTTCTCTACTTTGCACAAAACCATATCTGCCTTCTTTCTGGTGAATATTTTATTAAATTCTCTGAAAGCAGTAATTTTAAAAGTGACCTTTGTGTGAGCCAGCTGTAATTATTTAATTCAAATAAAATTAATGCATGAATAATCTTTTGTAGGTGGTGAATTAAAAGAACATTTTCATTACTGGGAGGCACAATCCAGCAGTATTTGTCTTTCGAATGTCGCGCTGCGCGGAGTTACTTTACAATTCTGGTCACGGGGTTAGTTCAATATTATTCATTGTAAAAAAAAAACAACAAAAAACCAGTGGTTCTCATTACAAGTGGATGGCACTGGTTGTCTCAGAGGTGAAACTGAAGGATGAGGTTATCTTTAAGTCCTGTGGGAAACATGACAAACATTCCACTAATGTGGACGCCACTTGTTCAGTAGCACTTTCTCACACAGGCCAAAATTTACAAGCTTAAAGATGTTTACGGACATACATTCACAGCATAAGCATGCACTTGCTGGAGAAGCCACCTGTTTTTCCCCCCTTTGCTTATTGCACACACAAGAGAATGCACACATACTGATGGCACAGACACACATATGCAGTGCAACAGTAGCTACAGCAGCTGCTGTGGGGTGCCATCACTGGTCATGTCTTCATACGTTTGATCCTTTTGACTGGGAGCTTTACTGCCCGAGGAGAAAAAAACAGCAAAACTGAGCTAATGTGTGTCTTTGTCCGCCATGGGAGGGGAGAGCCTTTCTTCTCCCCAAGTACAAATCGCAAGACTTTGGTTGCATTCTCCTGGGACAGAGGGAGGCAATGGCAGAGAGAAAGATCCCAATCAGACATTGATCTGAACCAAACTAATCCCCCATTGGTGCCAATGTGACCTTAAAAAATCGGCTTAGAGCAGCTCGGTTAAACTAGACACGGTTTTCTATTTAAGTGGCCCCAGCACAGCCCACCCTAATTTTGCCACCCACAGACATTAGTAGAAGAGAATTAAGACACATACATTCATAACACTTTTCATTACGGTGAGGGTGGGGCTGTGGGTGGTGTATCTGCTGCCCTCACACAGCGAAAACAGCCCTCTGAGTGGGATAAGCCTGCAGGCCTGGTCAGAGGAGATGGCCTGATATCTCCCTTTTTATCTTCTGCCATTTAACTGCATGGAAGTTTGAAGCTGGAGAAAGAAGAGATTTTTTTTTTTTTTTTTTGCTTGTTGAGCATGGGAAAATAGGTTTTCCTTGGCCTCGTAGCCTCAGAAGTAGAAGCAGTGGACTTTGAAGTTTATTTTTTTGTGCAATGCATAGATTAAGAAAAAAAAAAAATCTTCATATTCATCTTTAATGAATAGTTTCGACTTGACAAATCATGGTATTTTGGTTATGAGACACAGAAGTCGGATATCACACTGATCCGACTGTCGCTGACTGAGACATGGCGGTCTGAGAGTTCTCATGGCTCAGAGAGTCTCAGAGACTCCAACAAAATATTCCACAATACTCTTATTTTACTAGTAGTCTTGTCTATGGCTCAGTCCGGCATGGAGTAACACCAATATCATCCGATTAACTAGTTTTGAAATGAAGAGGATAAAGTATTATGGAAGATGAACAAATGGGAATACATTCACTGAATGGACGGATAGACAGAACTGAATGTCTGTCTCTGATAGATACGGAAATACACACTGCGAAAAACTCAGGAAAGAGACAGGAACAGGCTTTAAAGCTGTTCTTAGACCACCAAGTTGTTGTAGTTAGTATTTATCGAGCTATTCTTTCTTCGTGAAATTGAGACCAAAATTTCAAGCAAATATTGGCACAGGACCACATGACTGCCACAACACATTTGACCCATTATGTAATTACGCAACATGGAAATTTACTGTTTTCAAGTTTTCCAAAACCATCATTTCATGTACATTACCTGCAGATGTGCTTTTCCCTCTATCAGAAGTATTAGAAGGGACATCTATCTGATATTGTAAGGAGGGTGTGCAGAGAGACTTTACACCCTTTTTGTTTCTGCCTGAGATTAAATGTTGATCTTTTCAGTCTTTTATATTTACAGAAGTACATCAACATTATAAAAATGGATGGGAAACTTTTCTATAGGCTTCAACTGTTCTTGTTAATATACTTTGTTTCATACTTTAAAAACAGCTCAATTAAAAAACAGGCTGTTTAAATATCATTTAAAAACTTTGCAACATAAGCAAAATTGCAAAACATTTGTTCTCCCTCCAGAAAACTGTTGGTTAACACTACACAAACTCATAAATGGTTCAAATGCCTCTAAACTCAAAGAAAACAAAGATTCATGCGAATTGTACTGTGTACCAGCCAGGTCACATCTCGTTTCCTCGGATCAGACTAAAATCTTCACTTCTGTTTGTGAATAGAGAGCATAAGCTCCTAACAGCTAATCACATCTCCTCCGTGTCTGTCTGTCGTGTGGGAGGTTAGTGAATGGATAGATAAGAGGAATACTGGAAGAGACTCTGTGCAGTATTGCAAGACAGAGTCGATCAAACATTAAAGGGGCTGAAGAAATGCTGAAGACGAGCATCTGATTTGTGGCCTGCTGGCTCACAGGCTGGTCTGGAAACAGACGATTAATTCAAGCGCGTCTTAGAAGTGTCTGAGCTTTGTTATGTGATCACAGAGTTGTAAAAAAAAAGAAAAAAAAATCACCCACAGAAAAAACAACCATATCCTGTCATTTATATGAGCAGCAATACAGTCAGGATCTTCCTCCGCCACTTCCAGGGATCAGCGGCTAAACCAACAGCCAGTAAGATGCATTTTGGGCTCTTGGCAGCAGGCCAGGGCCCATAGAGGGAGTCCCATTATAAAGCCAGATCCTCCTGTTATGCAGCAGACACCACAAAGGCTCCACACACAACTCTCACACATCAGAATTACACACACAGTGAGCACGCCTTATCAAGATCAGATCAATGCATTTTTGATCTGACCTATTCTTGTTGTCATTTGCTTTTTATTGATTTTATATGTGAGCAAACAAAAAATAAAAGAGTTAATATGAAGACCTTTTTTGTGGGTGCAAACACATCAGGGAAAAAGTGTAAACATACATGCATAAGGTGTTAAAACTCCTCTTATTCAAAGTCTTTTGATGTGAAGTGCAGAAAAAGTAGCTAACTTTTTTTCCCCCATGAAAACATGTGAATCTCAAACTATTTTATTGATCTTTCTTGCAAATCAAGCGAAATTGTTTGAATAGGGATTGTAAAGTGTTTTTTGAAAATTCTATTCAAAATTTGAGAATGGACCGTATTCATTGAAACATGTCACTGAGGCTGGCAAGGAAAGTGTTGGATTACCTAAATACATTGACACAGCATCTGCAAATATGCCAATTTCTGTTTATCTACCATTTTTATTCCTTTAATTTCTTCATTTTGTCATATTCCCAGAGTAAGCATTAAAACAGCAAAGAGTGCCTTGTCTACTTGATCATTCAAGACTCTGAGAGTTCTTCGTTAATCTTCAGGTGACCTGATGGCCTTTTATACAGTGTTTAAATAGTATTTATTGTTATCTCATTAAAGCTACATTTTCCCATTAACTAGAATAAAAAGGTCCATCTCATAAAATAAAAAGATTTTTCTGATATCTAAACTCACTCTCATAGCCTGGAGATCATTTAGGGTGATATGTCCGATCATCTGTATGATCGTTTATTTGATATTGTCTTAGGTTTTCGAATTCGAATTCGAATGTACGACCTTTGTGGGAAATTTTGTCAAATCTTTTAGACAGAACAGAGGTAACTTGTAATCCAGATTTAATATGCTGTAATTAGTGCACTCACACTTCCCCTCAGGAAATTGGAGTCTCTTCGGACTCTCAAACACAATTAAATGTTTTCACTTGGATTGGTGTTAGAACATCTCTTAGACTTTGACCTCTTCTGTTCTTAGTTGTGATGCTAACGTTCTATTTGAGTTTCAGAGAGTTCTGACAGATTCACTGATTTCAGAAAATCGTACATTTTGCTGTCATTATCCACCTGTGGTTGAGTGTATAACTTTTCCTATTTTTTTTAAAATCATCTTTTAAAATCTTCAGTGTGCTTGGTTTAGTTACAGGATCCTTTGTTCTTAATTTTTTTCTACATGGTTGTGTGATTTTGTATGACCTGTCTCATTATAATAACATAAACAAACATGTTCACACATTACAGTTGGAAACGGGATTTCCCACTTTGTTTTCCGAATGTGAAACATTATGTTATCTATGCATGTGGAACATGTGATCTTGTGGGTTTAGTGCTTTTCTCTTTGTCTTGGGAAATTCAGCTGGGCAACTGTGTAAACTTCAGCTCAGCCCAGTGAGGTGTCTGTTTACTGTTTAGTCTGCGCTATCCGACAGCACAATCCCGTCTTCTGTTGAGTGTCCCTGTGGAGAGGCCACGAGCATATGTGTGTGTGTGTGTGTGTGTGTGTGTGTGTGTGTGTGTGTGTGTGTGTGTGTGTGTGTGTGTGTGTGTGTGTGTGTGTGTGCGCGCACACGTGTGTCAGCGTCTCACTTCTAAGGAGTTTCTCTGGATGTGTTGTTGACACATCAAAAGACCAGTTATCCAATAAAGATGGGAGAAGAAGTGATGTTTGCGTTGTGACTGCAGTGACTTCTTACATTTGAAGCCAGACTCCTGTTAAATCTACATCACAAACTGTCTCAGCTACCAACTCAGTTACATATTCATGTTTTCAGAGAAGATGCAGGGATGCAGTGTGGGGATTTGGCTTTCAGTTAAGGTCACTGAGCAATGAACTGACTTAACAGCACTTGCACTTTAGGGAAATTTAAAGCTCTGCTTTTGACTTTAAAAAGAGAGATTTTCATCAGCTGATGTTACTAAGATCAAAGGACATCGGCTCTGTTAAGCTCTGCACACTTGAGCTAAACACTGACAGTGAAAAAAGACATCCAGTGTAAATATTTTGCTCATATTTTTTTCTTTCTTTCATTTCTTCCTTCTGTTAGTACTGTCATTTATTCTTGTTTCTTTTCCTTCATTATTCTTACATTTCTTCCTTTATTCTTTCTTCCCTGATCCTTTTTTTTTTTTTTTTATGGTCAAGCTTTCTTTCCATCCCTGACTTCCAAAAAGCAGTTTTGCAGAAGAAACAAAGAAGCCACATCTGATGGAGCTCTGCAGCTGAGCATGTCCGCAGTGACAGTCTCTCCAATATTTGAAGTGGAACAACTTGTTTCCCGCTGGTCAAACTAACCTCATTTTTTCAATGTTAGTTCTACGTCAATGTTCACAATTTCCCATCATTGCTCTGTTTGTGTGTGTGTGTGTGTGTGTGTGTGTGTGTGTGTGTGTGTGTGTGTGTGTGTGTGTGTGTGTGTGTGAGGAACAGAGAGAAGGGAGCATACAAGAGACAGAAACTCTTAAGGGTAAATGAGGCAGCTAACAACTGCACCACTCTTAACTCCTCAAGTGAGACAGATACACTCGAGACGATGCTCAAGATGCCCTCGATGTGTCTCCTCAGAGGAGACAATAGTATAAGAGTACCAATTACGGTAATTAATCCTTCTTAAGTTCAACAAAGTACTGTAGAAATGCAAAAAACGACGAGTCTATAGTGAGAGCCTCCTTCTCCACCTGGGGAGGAGATAAAGGAATGGATGCTATTAAAAAAAAGTTTGCAACATATGTATAGACATGATTTAGGTTTATGATACAATAATACTTTGATAGTGTCTTTATGTATTGGAGACGAATCAGTCTTAATTTAATGGTGTGTGTGCGTGCGTGCCTGCGTGCGCGTGTCTACGTGTGTGATTGTGTTAAAGTAATTGCAGCTCCTCCGGACGAGCTGCTCTTCATGAACAGACAGACGAACAGTGCCCTCTACCTCTGCTGTGTGGAAACACACGACACCCACCAGCCTTCATTCGCTGCATAAGTCATTGACTGCAACACACCCAGACTTTGAGCCACTGCAACAATGCATGATGATATTATGTTTTTTGTTTATAAAGTTTTATATGACATTTTCTACCTAATCTATTGCAAGAAATACTGAGCTGCTGCACCTTTGTGGACTCTGTGAGGGCTGTGATCAGTCAGTTGGGAAATTGTTTCTCTGAGAGAACCAAGAGAGTTTCATTTGCCATCCTGGTGACAATGTCATGTCTTTTTTATTTTTTCTCCCTTGTTTTTTTTTTTACTTTGGGGTAAACGTCGGGGCCCCCTCAGTCAGCCAGTCTAACTGAAAAAAAGAGAGAAGAAAACAGAAAAACATCTATTGTGAAGTTGTCAGCTTGATCTGCATGTCAGTGCTATATTGCTTTCTCTCAAGCTCGCTTTCATTATTGAGGTTTTTGCAAACAAAACAAACATTTCACAATGTTCCTTTGGAAACAAAACATTTGAAAAACCTGCAAGGCAAGCCAGAGGAAGGGTATTAGATTCTGGATATAGCTTAGGATGGACCTGTGTTGCTTTTGAATGTTTTTTTTTTTTTTTTTTTTTTTTTTCTAAGAGGCATAGCACAGAAATGCTTCCTCACTGTTGTTTCTGCTTTAGTTGCTGTTGGCAAACTTTCTGGAAACAGCACTCAGGATGAAGGAAGGAATGAATTATACATTACCACCACACAATGCATTTGTAACTTACAGATCACCTTCAGTTGCATTCAAATCAGATCTTCTAACTTCTTATTTACAATATTTCTCTTTATATTCTGAAGGTGTTTCAGCTCCATCGGCCCCTGCAGAAATAACTTTGCTTAACTTCAAATGAACTTTTGTACAGAGGCTTTGAAATTTATTCACACAGAACATCAAAAGTTCACTCAGAGGTGAGCTTTGAAAGGACACTATCGATTAAAAAAAATTATAAATAAAATCTTCTCTTACCTTCTCGGAGAAACCCGAAAGCTGGGATAGATTTAGCTGATATAAGTAGATAATCAATACTGGACAGTGTTTGTATGTTTTATATCCACTTGAATGACAGTTTGATCTCCAGATAGCCTACATGATTAAGGTCAATATGAACGTGTGTGGATAAGACTGATGAAGAGGACAAGGCTGATTTATCAAAAAGCTCCTCACAATAGAGAAAACTCCAGAGAAACTTGTGCAGATGCCTCAAGAGGTAATCACCAACTGTCTGTAAATCTGGAACGTCTCTGTGACATTTGCTCACTGCAAATAATAAAGTCAACCAAAATGGCATATTTAGAGCGCAGAGCAGTGATTCTGTATTTTCTCCATTACATTAGATTGATTACAAGTGTGTATAACTAAATGTCTAATGACTCAGAAAGATTACAAAATAAAAAAAAGATTCCAAACCCATTCTCCAGATATATATTATATATGATATATGATGTAAAATCTTTAAAAAGGACTCCTTTGAAAAACATTTTATCATCTTAAAGACTCCTCAATGTGTCCTCTTAAACTCTCGAGGGCTTAAAGACTTGCTGTGTAACTATCAGTGTCCCAATTTGAACAATAGCTACTCTCACCAACCTTCAGTACATCAAATAACAAAGAACAAAGAACAAAAGACATGTGAACAAAAATGAAAATGAAGATATCTTCATTTAGTTGAGTACAATCAAGTTTTTCACTTGACAGAAATGTTTCTATATATAAAAGTTTGCAATGGATAAGATGTATGCATTTATTTGTTTATTGTTTGCATGAGTCCTGGGTCCAATTCCAGATGACAATAAATGAAATACAGGGTACTCGCTGTACAATTTGCTGCCCATCAAAGGGAAAACACAAAGAAACAAAGAAACACAGCCTCCCTCCCTCCCTCTCTCTCTCTCTTTCTCTCTCTCTCTCTCGGAGTGTCTGGAGAAAATAAATGCACTCACCTGGGGGACATGCTAGCTTCTCACAGAATTGACCTTAAACCTGGAATCAAACCAGGATTCCACTGTACCATGACGCAAGATTGCTAACCTCTGTGTCCCACAGGACATAATAGTTCTAAATAAGCCAATACTAAGCTACAAAGTTGGTTATAGAATGTTGTTCCTGCTTTATGTCCATGCATCCATCTCCTTTATATTACATCCCTTAAGGGCTGGAGCTAATTCCAATAGATCATGGCTGACAGCAGTTTAAACATTACGCAGGTCACCAGTCACTGATAATAACTCAGAGTCACCCATTTAAATAAAATACTTGTAAAATGTTTTTGGACTGTGGGATGAAAGAGGAATACTCGGAGAAACTGCCATCAGTCATGGGGAGAACATGCAAACTGCACAGAGGCTAGTTCCACTGTGGGATGGATATTCAAATCATTAGCAAAAGCATGACAGCCCCAGGTAATAAGAAATTAATATGTTTCAAAGTTGCGTTTGCCAAATAATTCATCATTTTTCTCAAATTCAATATGAAGATGAGTTTTTTTAAATTAGTAATTTTTTTTTTGTTTGTTTTACAAGCAATGTCCTTTAAACCTGAGTAATGGCCATTAGAAAAGAAAACAAAAAAGGCACCATTTTGTTCTTGCAATAGTCATGAGGACATATGATATAGTTTTATGTGACAAATCCCTCTTAAACATTCAGAAGATGCACATCCAGCTGTACTGAGACATCAGAAGCAGGCTTCCTTCTAATGAGCCTGTCTCCTCATCGAATCCCCAGACAACTATCCTCCCTCCGCGTCTGCTGGTCAGCTTTCATATAACCACTGTTTTCAATTCAGATGTGGCAGCTCATCACGTATAATCCCTTCTGGGGCCGACTGGTTTCCATGGTGATGATGTGTGGCCACGCGTCCATGGACGTGCCCAGGGAGGTGACCTATTACGGCAGACAAGGGACCAGCGACAATTGACAATGACCTCAATGGCACTCCGAAAAATCACAGATATTCCTTTAACTTGACTGACCTGTCGTCAGACCCGCTGGGAGTTTAAAGCCATCGGTCTCGCAGAAAAACTCATCTTCAGTCTGTAATAGCTTCTGCACCTTTTAATGTGGGGGTACTGAAATCATATGGGTTGTATTTTCTGTCAATAAAGCTGATACAATGTCAACTGGGAGCCTTTATGATTACCAGAATACGTCTATTAGCATTGCAGAGCCTCTGTTAATCTAAAGCTGGCCAGGGCTGCTGAGGAGTCGACCGGCTCCACGTGGGAGGTCAGCTTAGTAACTTAACTCCACCTCTTCCCTGTGTGAAGGAGGTGGACCAAGATAACGGACTATAAGGAAACATGCTGGGGAATTTGACATGGTTTGCTGGAGGCCTAACACGATTTCCGGACTTTGCGTTTTCTGCCTTAGATTAATCCTGACTTTATTCACAGGAAGCTAATGTTTTGTTGCCTCCAGGTTCCCTAAGTCACACTGACATAGTGTAAATATATACAATAAAAAAGAAAAGAAAGAAAAACCCAACAATAACGAAGCAAACTGTTGCGAGATAACACGCATTAAATGTCTTCATTATCATTTTGATTCCATCACATGTTTAACAAATATTTGAATGAATACTGGAAATGACTGTAAACATGTGCAATGCGAAGAAAAAAAAATGCCGTTAGACACCTCACAGCTGATTATAAATGCCTGACAAGAGGTCAGTAACTTATTTAACAGAGATATAATACAGAGATATGCAGTACGAATGAAGAGGATTTCAGGACTCCGAGAAACACGACAGAGGTAAACAGTGCAACTATTACAAGAAGTGACTCGTGGATTTATTTTCATATGATGAGTATTAATGAAAAGCACAAAGAACAATCGCAGAAATCATGGGGCCTACACACTGCTTTAAACCGAAATCAGACAAAACTGTATAGACGAGATATTTACTTTAACAAACAAACTAAAAAACAGAAAAAAAACCATTAGAGACCAGATTCTCAAAATCTTCCCAAGAAGAAACCATTAATAAGCAAGATTTGAGTTCAGTTGAGATTTGAGGTCAAAACTGTCCTGTCGTTAAATCAAGGAAAGGGTTTTACTATTTGAAAATATTGGACATTATGTGCAAAGGCCAAAAAAGAAATCGATCAACATCTTGTTGTCAGTGTCTGAATAAGGGCCCCAGTATAGTTAGATAATATTTACAGGATGTGCTGTTGTGCAGATCTTTTCTCAGCAAAAGCCTCCAGTGTCTTAGTGCTGTGATGCCACATCACGTTGTGCCCACATTGCAACAGCAGAGTTCGTAGTAAAGTAGTCACAGCCCAAAACTGATGTGTCTGTAGTCCAGATCTGCCACCCGCTGACCATATTTGACACATCATGAGAAAAAGAAAAGACAGAATAGACCCTGAACTATTGTGCAACTGGAGTCCTGTATGAGGCAAGAATTGGAAAACATTTTTTTTTCTTTCACTGCTTAGTTTCTTCACTTTCCCCATTTTACCAAGCGGCTCCATAGTGTTGATAAAAGAAAAGCTGATGCAACACAGCATTGCAAACATTCTGTTATTACTTGTTTTTGACTTTGTGTTTCTGGCAAATGCAACATTTAAAAAAAATCACCATGAAATTTTACAACATTCATTGTTTTTAATTGTGTGAGTTTTAATCGAATGTTTGTCTTTATCGGAACATTAATTTAATTCTGTGTTCCTTTACAAAGTACACATTATTCCAGCAAACAGGGATAATGCGTCTCTGTTTATGCGACGACAGGGCTGTATAATTAATTACATCTTTTATCTTTAGTTCTGTCTGTTCAACCTGCTTTTGTCTCCCTTTAAACATTCATAAGCACTTATTTCTGCAGTCACCTTGTCTTTTTCTTCTTTTTGTTTTTTGCTCAGTGAGGTGTAAATGTTGGGTCCATATGTAACTCTCACTATCCAGATTTTTGGTAAACTTACCCGTCCTTTAGCCTCTGTAGGTTAGGGGTTAAAGATCAGGGTGACTGGTCTGTTGATATGACCTCCGTAAACACTGTCATCCGCACCATCTTTATGGATCATTCAGTGTCCTGGACTTTGCTGAACACACATTTCCCTGCATCCTCACTTGACTGATGCAAAGACATTTCATGCACAAATACATCTGTAGTCTGAATGCAAATTAACATCACAGTCCACTGCTCCGAATCACACGGTGTTACCTATTAAAACAGCTTTGAGTGCTTTGTTGTGCATGTTGCAGTGTTTTCTGGTTTTTTTCTGTGATGTTTGTGTTGCTGTTCTCATCCACAGAATCCATGTTCTGCATTCCAAACGTGCAAAGCTTTACGGCCACTGGTGTCGGCGGTGGGGAAAAGCCAAAATCCAGGCTCGGTCTGCTGAAGTCATTAGGCTGTTGACAGACAACCTCTGAAATGTTTTATTGTTAAAGGCTCGGTGCCCATTAACCCCCACCCACTCCCATGTGGACCCCCACATTCAAACTTCGGTTAATACACACATGGATACATACATGCTCACAAAGCACAGCTGCAGGCACAAATAAAGTGCACCCAGGAGGTACTCAGTGGGCTGAGTACCCGGTGCTTTCTTTGCATAGGCTGATACAGAGCACATCTCAACTTGAAGCATAGCACATCAGGCATTTCGACACACACACATGGCACACGCATGCCTCATATGAACTCAATAACACATTTTACAGTTGTCAGCGCCGCCCAAAAACTTGAAAGATACTATCCAAGCTGAATCACCTCCCCCATCTGCTTTCCCCTGTTTTTACAGCATCTCTGCTTTGACCAAACAGACCTAAAGGTGCCCCAACCCCCCCCCCCACCACGCCACCCCCCCCCCCCCCCCCCCAAAAAACGCCGCCTCCCCCCCCCCCCCCCCCCCCCCCCCCCCCCCCCCCCCCCCCACCACATTCTGACGGTTTCGTAGTTTCTTCTGTTGTGGGTTTGTTTCCCATGAGCCGGCGCAAGAGGAAAGCCTGGGTGCAGGCACAAAGGTCGTGTCGCCAATGCAGAAAATTAATGGCGTGCTCATCTGCTGACCGAGCGGCGTGAAAATCCGTCATCGTGGCGCTGGCGTTAAACACTTTCACAGAGGTGTTTGCTAACCTCTAATCCCTCTTGGCCACAGTGGGGTTGTGACAGCCCCAATGCAAACACAAACACGCATACCAACAAATAAGCTGTGGTTTATGGCTTATGTAAAACCTCCCAATTAAATGTGAGTCATTTATGTTGTCAACCAGCAGGAACAACCAGAAACAGCCCACGGTAGTCTAGTTTCATCTTTGCGCCATCTGTAAAAAATGGTCAAAAAATTGACTGTGGATGATCAAAGCAACGGACAGTGATGCATACTTTACTGGAAGTGTTGCTCATTATAGCCACAGGTTTTCTTCCTATGGAAATTTCTACACTCTTAGTCAACATAATTTAACACTCTGAGGTTTGACTGCAGTAGGTTCAGTGATTTTCAGAAATGCTTTCTGTAAGGAATCCAATAAATCCAATGAGGACAAACTAAGATGTATACAGTTTGAAACCACAGAGAAGTGCAAAAAAACTGGCCAGTTTATTCTTCTTACCCAAAAAGTCCTGATACCAGGCATTTTTTGACAGAGGTGTCATGGTGGGGGCTCCAGCGTTCATGATGCTAAACAGACTCCAGATGTGGAAGCAGAGCAGAGGACAACAGCGCGAGAGGCCTGACAGCAGGAGAAAATGCAAGCAGGAGGCTCTGCTGGTCCCTCCCAGGACCCCACGGGGGACATGACTAACCGCCGGGTCACATCCGTCTCCTTCTTTCAACATAAAGTCATTCCTCTCTTTCCTCCTCTCCCCTCACAACACTACGATATGTGTCAAAGCCCTTCCTGGCAGCATTCCTCACGTCCAACCCTTCTTTATCAATAACATATCTGCTAAATTTACTGTTTCCGTTGCCAATTTTGGTTCTAATCTGCTCCTTTATTCTATGTTTCATCCCTTTCCTGCTCTCTTCTCTGTGCTTGTGGCCAGTCCTGAGCGTACTCTATTTCTTCACAGAGATGGCTCTGTCTGTGGAGTACAGAGGAATTTATTTACTGGAAACATGAATGCAAATGAATGCAGGATGAGGTTTATTCTTGCTCAAAGAGCTGGCTTGTTTTTCTGACAGGCCCTGTGTAACGGATGAGGAGGAATGTGCAGTTTGCATCAGTTATCTTTTACAAGATACACATGCACAAACATGTTCGGCATTTGTATTTCTTTTACGTTTGGATCAAAGCTCCTGACTTAATAAAACAATCTGGTTTGCAGGCACACAAATCAAATCAGGTTCAGTGTTATATTTGCACAAACGTTTTGATGGTGCAATAAAACTGATGCAAATATGGCAAAACAGAGTGCTGCTAATTGGGGAATAATTAGGGTGGGGGCATCAGAAGGATTTATCTTAGTCATCAAGAGCTTGGATGGAACAAACACAAACACACACATGCAGAGGTGCAGGAAATCTGTGCGACACTGCCATCTGCAGAGACACAGCCATTTCCTGTAGCGTCACATAAACACAACATTCATCTCCCTCCGCTCAGGATTTACCTATTTTATAGCCTCTTGAGCAGGGGAATTATTTTTAGTTTGTTCAAATTTTCTTTTTGCCATAAAATATAAAGATATTTTTAAAGAGCTGAAAGGTGAAATAAATGTGAGACTGAAAAAGAAGGGAAACAAACTTGAAGAAATGTTTACATTTTTTAATTAAGCTGAACTGATATTGTCATCATTTGCTTCAGTTTGCATATTTCCAGCTTAATAAGGCAGTTCATAATTTGACAAAACAAAGTCACAGCTTTAATTGCTGTGAAATTTAGTTTTACACACAAACACTTAATGCTATGACAGCACATCAATTTCTGGTGTATATCTGGTGTTCCAATTGAAATTAGACTGCCTTGAGCAGCAGTACGACAAAACATTAAATAAAATGCTGTCCAAGTGAGCAACAGTCCTACTTAAAAAAAAACAAAAAACATTTAGTTTGCTTGTTTATTCAAATGATACAAAAAGTATTTGAAAAGAAGTAATTAATTACAATCCAAACAAAACAATTTAATTCGAATAAACTCCTGAAATAGTGACCAACTGGGAAAAAAGAAACAATAGATCAATACAAATTTCCATAGGCAATTACCAATGCCTCACAGGTTGCCATACTGGTGTAGTTTGCTTTGCGCACTCACTTCAAAGCAAGAAGATCTCCAGTTTGATTCTGGATTTGCATGTTCTTGGTGTACTGTCATAGTTTTTCACCAGTTGATTGCATCCCTGTGTTTGATGTGGTATAGATTGTATATTAAAGCTGTATTTTTCCTCTCAACCAGTGTCAGACGCAACTTCAATAAGATGAAGCGAGCTATAGGTTGGGTGGATTTACCTCAGTTGATTGAGCCAGCGTGACTAAAGCAGTATAGGTAAACCTCTTGACCATGTTGCAATCATTTTGTCATTTTAATGTTGTTTAATCATGTACTTTAAACTTCATAATGTAATTGCTTTGCTGTCTGAGTTAAAGAAGTCACTCCAGCATTCCCGTCTTTAATGTGGCTCTGTTATTGTCTGACTTCAGTTCAAGCCTTAGTTCTAGATTATTTCTTTCACCAATTGTGTCTTCAATTGTTGCATCTCGCTTTTTTCCACGTTATTTATTTGTCTGAAGACAAGCACAATGTTGGAATGCCAAGATGACTCACCATTTTGAAATGTAAAGTGGCATTATGAGAATGGACAAAATCTGTTCAAGGCAGCATTGTTAGTTATTTTGCCAGATTATTTATTGCAAATACAAAAAAATTAACCCCCCCCAAAAAAAAAAAAAAAAAAAAAATTTAAAATTCCCATTACATACCACATTAACCTCCACTGTGATGCTTCATGCATGATAGATGTGCATCTTTTCTTAGAATCCAGGCAGTACATAATGTAAGTGCATGTTTGATTGACAGCAGGTTTCATATGTGGAGCTGCTTGAGAAATTCACAATCTCATGACCTGCAGAGAGAAACTGGAAGGTGCCAGATTGAAAACATCTTCCCTCCTCAATCCCACCTGATTGCTGAGCCGCCTTCCATTGACCCTGCCTCAGACGAAGTCACTCCATCCCATTGTGACTAAGAGACTTCAATCAGTGTAGTGAGCCAGAGCTATAATGACTTCCATCACACTGGAAATTGTGCCAAACTTCAGGCTGTTAGACTTTGTGACATGCAGAAACACACATTCAGACAGGTATGTTCAGGCTTCCATACAGACACAGACTGCCTGTTCACAGCCAGTTCTTCCTCAATTGTATTTTCCCTCTTCATTTCTCTTATCAGGACTTCAGACACAGAAGCACCGAAGGAAGGAACAAAAAACAAAGGTTTTGCTGGGTGTTTTTTCCCCCATTGCCTCCGTTCAGACCAATCCACTTATCCTCCTGAGCCACAGAATCATCAACCCCCCCTAACACTTCTTAGCAAATGCAAAGGATGAAGCTTCCACCAGCAAAGGAAATCTTTCAAAGTTCAGCCTCCTGCTGAGCAGAGGATGCGATGATTTACCTGATATGCAATCAGACTTTTCACAGCAGTTGTTTAAATTAGCCCCAATTTCAATGGATTGTTTAACAATTATTGTCTGTTTTTGGTCGGTTAAAATTCACGGCCCATTGCTAAGCCACCAAGGCACAGTGACTTGCAGAGAGCTATATCTCCCTTTCAGAAATAATCTTACTGATGAAAATCACCAGTTAGCTGTACAGTGTATTGTGTTGGTGGCCAGAGAAGAATGTTTATGGTCACGGTAAACTCTCAACGTCATGTATGCAACCATCAAAAGATACAAAGACAAGCCAAGGAAGTTTGTGTTGTTGCAAAGCTCCAGTCCAGATGTTCATAGAGAGGGAGGAGGTGGAAAGACAAATATTAGTCCAGTGGAAAGCTCAGAGGAGTGAGGCTTTGGGTTTGAAAAACATCAACAACAAAAGACAGAATGCGAGAATTTGGTGGAGGAGGAGAAGTGAACAAGGTCATTGGTTTAGGGAAGAAAGTTCTGACAGGAACAAATTAGTCATCAGAGATCAGATCCTTTGTTGAAACATAAAAACCACGAAAACCCATCAGAACATGGACGTTCACAAAGAAATGTGTTTCTTTTGCAAGCTGATTTATATCTTTAAGCAGATATCTTTTTGCATCACCTGCTTATGATGTACATTTTGTGGCAAGAAAAACATTTCTTTAATCAGCCATATGAGGAATGCAAAAAGTGAATTTTCATGGATCATTTCCATGAGAATATTTTTATCGGCGCATTCAGGAAGGGAAAACAGTACATTCAGGTCTTTTAGATGCAGTTCACGGAGGATGTAGTAAAGGTCCCCCCTGTGTTTTTATCCCAGCGGCCTTCATTATCTACTACATACATCTGCATATGTGTTAATCTACATGCATGTGTTCATGTATATAGTTAAGACGTGCGGTGATCCCAGTTCAAGTGCACATCTAATCAGCATGAATATCTGCCACTGTAGCAAAACTTTCAAGGTCAATCTGGTCGGACCATGTGCAGCTACTTTAACCCAGCCTTATCATCCCCGCCCAGCAGGACAGCACCAACAGCTGAGCAGTCCTCCGCTTCCTGGGCCCTGTCAAAGACATGGCTCTGGGTGTTAAGTGACACCGAATTGAATTAGCAAATAAAATGGACAGGCTGTAGCAGGGTAATTTACCATGTCAGGGCAAATCAAATTATCCCTGAGGTGCAGATGGCAGTGTATCCATTACCACAGCTGAACTGGTAAATGCAGGTCGGCGTTATCTTCAGTCTCCCAAGTTCCTTCTCTTTGCTTTGAGTAGGAGGGCGCATGTTAAGTAGCAATGATGAAATAATCACTGGCTGATTAAACAAGCTTAGTACCGAGGTGTTTAAACATTGGCAGAAGGTGCGCCACAGATTTTCTTCATTGTTTTGTGTTGACAGACTTCACTCAGTCTTAATATGCACTTGATCAAATACAGAAAGATTGACACTGAAATAAGATTAAGGAGTCTACACACATTCATCACTGGTGAAGCTACGCTCAGGCGTGGCACTGCGTCGCAGGCAAACCAAGGCTAGCATACTAAAAGGCTCAAATCCTGATTTTGAAAAGTTCTAGCAACACTTGGAAAATGTCTTCCATTATCAAGGTGGGTTTAACTAACTTTTAAGCTTTTGGCTTTTGGCTACCAAAGTCACATCCCTTCCTCTATCTTCTGTTCCCCTCAGAAGAGGGCTGCGTGGGGATAGAGCTTATCACAAACCCATGGATGCTGACAATAAAAGCACAAAAATACATAAACCTTTATCCATTCATTCATTTTCTATCCTGCCTTTTCCTGTTCAGGGCACTGGAGCCGATCCCAGCTAACTGGACAGATAACCACACACATTCACATTCACATCAATGAGCCTTTTAAAGTGGGCACATAACCCTCACATGCTTGTTTTTGGAACCAGGACTAGTGTAGATAATACAAATAAACCTGCCCTGATCACTGTCAGCTCTTAAAATGTGAGCTGTATCTGAAAAAAAAAAAAAAAAAAAAAAAAAAAACTGAGTGTGATCAGTGTTGAAGTGAATCGTTTCTTTAACTGTCTTGTTGTAAACTGGAAATATCAATGAGATCATGAAGCTCAAGGAAACTATTTACTCGACCTACAACAGTCAACAAAGCAATTCCGAGCAAGGAAATCAGTGAAAAATGTTACAATGTAACTATGTCACATAGATGTTAAAATTTCCATATTACAGCAGAAGAATGAATGAGTACAATGTATAAAAACAGACCTCCAAATTTACTTCTAATTAATGTTTTGAAGTTATTTTTTTAATTGACACTTTGCCCTATACAAATAGTTGATTAGCACAAAACAGTGATGCTTTTTAAATGGAAGTAATCTGCCTGGAGGCTCAAATAAATGCTATTCAATTTAAAAAAAAAAAATCAAAGCATTGATCTTTGTTCCAGTTATATACAGTCAGTTCAGCATGGAGAGAGGCATTATATTCATGATTTAACTCATTAAAAAACCTAAAATCAACCAATTCTTGAAGTTACTGATTTTTATTAGTCCAGATGAAAGTGGCAGGCTGATCTACCAAGACACTAACACTGTACCATGCTGTTAGCATGAAAAAAAAAAAAAGAACTGCTGTTATTACAAGTGTTTCAAATGAAGCAGAAAATATCATAAAAGAAAAGGTAACATGGAAAATGTTGGTACAGTCATTTTCATTTTTGTGCCCTCTGCAGGCGACAGGCTTCCTGCTAGAATGATACTTCGGCCTCTCGCCCATCCCTTTGCACAAATATTTAGGTTCCCCTGATATGTGTAATAAAACTGTTTAGAATGTTTCCCCAGTGCTTCACCTCGCAGGAAGGACGTAAACTATTTCACAGTTCGAGGACGAGAGGAAGCGACGAGCAAAAAGAGATTGAATGTCTACGTACACCTTTTATAAATATTTAAGACATCTGCAGATTCTGGGTAACCTTTTCTGTCTTGAGAGATGAAATGCTTCCTGTGATGTGTGTGTGCTCTGCCTCACCTCTCCAGTAAATACTGTCTGCTTGGCTATCTGTTAGTTTTTGCCTTGTTTCCACTTGCTCTGTGATAATAATCCAGAAAACAAGACAGTCTCTCTGAGTGTTGAAGGAAATTGTCATATGTTGCATCTGCCTTTAAAATTCACATAATAACCACGTCAACGGGAGTATAAAAGTGAGACAGAAGGATCCATGAGAGACCATTGTGCGTCATACATCTCTAACTGGAGGAGAAAATATAGTACAGCGCCTGTAAAATCAACTGTCTCTCACTCGCCTCACACACACACACGTGTCTCCTTCCCTCCAGTGCCAAGGCTTACGTAAGTGGCATCACTAGATTAATATTTAAGGTTTGTTTTGGGGATGGATGGTGTGCCCTGTTTTTTTTTTTTTTTTTTGTTCTCCTTCTGTGATGACATTTCAATTGAGCTGTTACATCATCTGGATCACGGCCACAACTGAGATAAAAGAGTCCTGTGAGCCATTAGAGCTGGAAGTGTGCTGCAGTATGGTCCATGTGATATGCATTAGACTCTAACTGGGATGGCTGCTCTCATTATCACTGCTCTCTCTGATGTGTTTCCAGCAACAGAAAGAATGTCTGATCATTAATCCAGTGGTTATCATCAAGAATCATTACCATAGATGATTATTTGACAACAATAATAAGTCTATTTGAATGTTTAATTTAAAGACAAGATATTATTTAGTTAAATCTTTGCACTTCATGTGCTTCTTTTTCCACAGATGTACACATGTGACGTGAAAGTGAACTTCATGGATTGTTTTATTATAACGATGCAATATTCTCAACATCACCACAACTTCAGGCTGCGAACTCTGAGAGAACTGCACCAAACTGCTACCTGCAGCCAGAGTGTCACAGAAAGTCAAACTACCACGCTTTCCAGGAGCAGAGCTGGAAAACATTACTTGGAGGAGCAGCTGTGGCTCAGTTGGTGGAGTGGATAGTTTTTCAGTCATAAGGCTCCTGCTCCAATCCCCCATTGCATGTTTTCTAAATGTTGAAGGTCCTTTGCTTAAGACACTGAATTCTAAATTACTCAAAGTAGCTGTTGGGCGTCCTGCACGTGAAAGCCATTGGTGTTTGTATCTGTGTGTGTGTGTGTGTGTGTGTGTGTGTGTGTGTGTGTGTGTGTGTGTGTGTGTGTGTGTGTGTGTGTGTGTGTGTGTGTGTGAGACTAATAAAATATAGTGCTCTGGGCTAAAAAAAAAAGTGCTGTTTCAGTGAAACCCATGCACCATTTGCTTTGAATGGTTTTGCTTTTGTTTGTTGCTGAGAGTTTGTAAGCCTGGTAAAGTTTGATAAGAGAATCGGGCTACAGGCTAGAGATACAGAGTACAACTCAATTATTCATCAGTGATCTATAACAGATTATCAAAGAGCCAATGACATTTGTGGTCTCAACGGGAGTCAATCAAAGGTTTAGGTCTTACTAAATTTAGTTGACAAGTTTACCTGGGCTGTTTCAGGTGCTGTACCAAGGAAATAACTGAAGTTGGGAGATATAGACTGTGTTTTCCTATAGCTGGGTTTTTGATGTGCGTCCCTTGGGCCTGAAATGCAACTTAGTTTGCTGTCTGTGCTTTGAACTGATAAATTGCATTGTTCGGTTTTCCCACAACCTTGGCACCATGTATGTCACTTTGCCATAATGGTTGTCTGAAAGAGGATCCTTCTGTCCCACAGGTCAAAGGTTTAGCTGCGGTCTGAGCCAAATTATTAGTTGTCAAAAACCGCTAGAATTATATTAATTTTTCAAACACCTGAAACTTCACTCCAGATTTGTCTTCATCAAGCATAAGACTGGATTTGTACATGCCACAAAATGCTTGAAAACAAATGCCAGGCATATTTACTTTATGAGCAAACAACATATCTGCTAATTCTAGAAATACTAGGAATAGCTCTTTAAGCCAAGAATAAAATACTTTCCGTGATTATTTTATTTAATCATTACGAAATGAATTGCACTGCTTATTCATCACAGCCACTCAAGGTTGTCTTTTAAAGGCATTTCGTTCTCTGAGAGGATTTTTTTTCAACACTGCTTGATAATCATATCACATCCTGATCACCTCGGAAAAAAATTTAAGCTCTGCCAGTAAATAATCCTTCTGAAAGATATGTCTACAAACTTTATTGTCATTATCGTTCCTTTTAATGAAAAGCATTTTCATGAACAGAACAGCAGTTAATTTCAAGCTTGGTTCACCACCATAAATTTTGTGCCTTAAAAATGGGGGAAAAAAATCAGTTAATGTCTAATTACTTCTGGGACACATTATAGAAAGAAATGTTAGGCTGAGGCCCTGCAACATCAAATCGAGCTGATATTCTCCAGTGCAGTCTTGAAGGATGACGAACTCCATTATTAATGTTTTGGCTGCATCCATAAAACATGAGCTTTTGTTCATAAAGAACTTCATCAAACACATACCATCAGCCAAGTGTCTATATGGAACTGCAGCCGTAACTTCTGGCACACCATACAGACTCTCGTATTTCATGTCACCACTCTGTCTCTCTTTTTTCCTCTTTCGCGCACACAGTTCATCATATCACAAAGTCCTGTTAGCCTGTCTGCTCTGGACAGTACTGTGAATAAGATGACTGTCTGCATCCATCTCCGGCACCCTCAGGGGCTCCATCCTGTTTTCACATTTCCTATCTCTGACCTTCTTTATACCTACAAGCCTGAACGTCTGAGCCCAGACAAAGAGAAACTGAGGTCTGACAGACAGTGAGAGGAACCATTTTCATGACAAATTATTAGAGTTATGTTCTCTTTCTTCCCCCACTCACTGAAATGATTTCCCTTCAAGTTGAGCCATAATTGATCTGCATATAGAGACGTGTTGTTGCATAATTTTTTACATTATTCATGTATTACCCGACAGGAGGACGTGTGAAGCTCTGAAGAACGTGGAGTACCATCAATCCAGTTTCACTCCGCTACGCTGATTCTACTGGTGGGAGCAACTGCACCAAAGAACTCAAAAAAGTGTAAAAAAATGTCTGATGCTTAGGTTTTACTCAACAATGAGTAAGATACCAGTGCTGTTGATATAACCATGCTATTTAGTTTAAGATGTTGCTTCAGTTCTGATTTGAAATATCAACAATATGTTGTTTTATGGGGGTTTTTTTTCCCCTTTTTATTGTAATTGTCTGTGGTTCCGAACTATGCTGATAAGTGACAGCACTGGTGTTTGCTGGTTAACTTGAAAATTCAGTTTTAATATTTGAAAGTAAAAGCGCACACCTTTTACAAGTGAACTCATTAGTAAATAATATTATTTTCCACAAATAATTGAATTAAATAATACAATTATGTTGAAAAATCAGTGATAATTTCCAATGAAAAACTAGGCATATATTCATGACTGAATGTTTAAATGGAAGACTATAAAGGTTACAGTTATTCAGAAGTGGATGCAGATCATGGTGCATATTTGGCATTGACCAATTGTTGCAATGGTACATTGGTTTTCAGGGATGTTAATTATCTTTCAAGGTGAAATCTTCTTCCAGTGGAACACAAAGTGCCAATCACACAACAGGGGCTTCTTTTTGCTCAAACTTTTGAAGTATGTGAGGCACTCTGCAACTTATTTGTGCAAAAAAAAAAAAAAAAAAAAAAAACCTCACAGGGATCGGTCCAAAGAGGCGGTTTCTGAGATGCCGTGTCGGTGCACGCTGCACTCATTCCGAAAACATGTAATTCATTGATCTAAAAGAACAGTTTTCCTTGCAAGCAATAAACTCACGTACTGAAAAACACTTAAGTTATATTTATGATTAAATGGAGTATCTCCAACGTATTTTTCAGGTCAGTCCCATACAACCCAGCAGCATGCACTGCAAACCAAATGTGTATGTTAATAAATTATTATTACAATTATTATTATTTTATTTTTTTTTTTTTTTTTTTTTGAAGGTGAAGAAATCTGTGCAAGAGCTGTTATCCACCACTGTGAAACAACACGTGTCACTCTCAAGTGAAATGAATATAAATATATCACATGTGACATTTTGGATGTTGTGTAACATTTGTTCATAAATTATTAAATCGAAGAAGTGATTACTCTCTGGACCTTGTTACATAATGCAGCCTCCCAAGATCACTGGCGCCTCAGCAAGTCAGAAGTGCTGGTCACAAGGCACCACTCAGGGTATAAAAGAAAAGAAAGAAAGAAAAGAGAAGGGGAAAAAAAGGATCGAGTATCCAGTATATTTGACATGTATTGAGGACAAGGACCTTTACACTGTGCTGCCTCAGCTTCCCTCCTCAAGTAAACTTGAAAAAAGTCAAAATTATTAATCATTAAATGGATTACATATACACGGCCATTGGAAATGTGAAAGGTGTGCTGAGGTACAAAGGAAATTACACAATCCATTCTATTACCCCAGTTAATCGAAGCCGACAGATTGTCAATTTCATTTATGAGAGCAACTTTAAGGTTAACAGTTGCAATTAGGTTTGACATGTGCTAGGTGAAGGCAATCAGCCCGCATCAGACGGGGGATCTATAGCAGTGCATATGTAATTAATGCGTTCAGCTAAGCCCAGGGCAATCCACCCAACAGAACAAGCAAAATGCAAAGGCTGCTTTAAAGCTGGGATAAGTACAGCTGCAGATGTGTGCACATTTTATTGTGTGTGCACTTTTTCTCCATCGCACCCTCCTCCCTGGCCTGCCTCATTCTGTATGTGTGTGCATTGCTAAGTACAGAAGGAGCGGTCATGTACTTGTACACCCTGTCCTCCACAGTTATCACCTGTTTTCATGCGCATGCATACTGTATGTGTACGTGGACATGTGTGGCTGAGCTGACAGGCCATCAGAGCTGCCGTGGCAAATTGAAGTGATGCTCGGTGCTCAGGAGGAGAGATGCCTGGAGGATGGCTGGGAATAAACAGCCTGATCTGTGACGCACTTTGAAGCACACATCTGAGAGGAAAGAGGGAGGCAGCAGAGGGGAAAAGAGCAAGTAGAGGGACACAATCTGAGTAGGAGGGGGTGGGTTTCAAGCACTTATAGAGCAGAGTCTATAACTGACCAGAAAACAAGTCATATTTCAAATGCAGGGTATAGCTCAACTCTGAGGACCCAGTGTGGTGCCAGGAATCCTCTCAGCATCGCATGCATCCACATGCCTATATAAGCACACGGCGAGAGCTTGCCCTGCAGAGCACAGCTTCAAACTGTTTTCTGATGTCAAGAAAATATCTCTGAACTCAACTTATTTTCTTGTAACCTGAATGAATAGAGCTTGTAGAGGTAAAGGGAAAAGACTGACACGATGATGAAATACCAGATAAGACTGCTACGCCTATAGCGATGCCCAAAGGCACAGGATGACACAGCAACTACGCTTTCTACAAGCTCTTGTCACCGAGAAAGACAAGAAACTGAGGTCCTCAAGGGGCAGATGTGACTTGATAAGACAACTCGACGGCTCGCAGATTCTCTGCAGTACAAATATAGGTTTGAAAGAATGTATTTACTGCAGTGTGGGATTAGGGTCATATTATTGCAGCAGTGTGATAAGACGAGTTGAGATTACAGACATTCTTATCTAAAGCTCACCACCACCAACACCACCACAGGCAGGAGTAGTCCGCTTACTATAACACAGGGAAGTGTCAGTGTTATCTAGTGCATGTGGGCACAGTGTGTGCAGGCATGAGTCTGCCTTGTGTCACTTAAAAAAATCCAGAAAGTTTTAATCTTTTTTAGTTAGTGAGGTTATTTTGTGAGAAACTACAATAGCTGCATTAAAGGAAGGAAGCTATGACCGCAGGATACATAAGGATACAACACGCTACATTTAAAAGTTGCAACACATATTGTTTCTGTACCTACTTTAATTATCTGTAATTATTCTGTGTCCTCATTGAAGACTAAAACAGGAAATTTGAAGACATTTTTCATTCAAATTTTGGCTGTTTTGTATTCTAAACGAAGACCTTCCATTAACCATATCCATGCTTAAGCAAATTGTAGTTCTAATACTCATCTGTTTCAAAAGGACCTATCGTGGAGAAACTTTTTTTTTTCTCATGCTGTTGATGGGAACCATCAGCTTGGTAGCATTACATGTCAATTCTAAAAGTAATTGCTTCTGTACTACCATTTCTTTGACTGCAACAAGTAATCTGTTATTCTCATAAAAGGAAAAAAAAACACTTAAATCATGTGAAAACGTTTACCATTGAAGGGAAAACAATAGAAATGTCATTATACCCATTAGACTATCTTCTACACCATCCACATTGAGGTCAGTGCATTCTGACACTGGGACTGAGAATTGCTGTGCTGCTGATGATCCATTAGAAGTAGCAGAGATAGACAATGACCTTCACACAAGTCCAAACTAAACATAATCTCAGAGTCACCAGTCCATCTTAGATGTCTTTGTCATAGAAAGTAAAACCATAGCACCTAGAAAAAAAAATGACACAACATATTACTGTCTGGAACTGAACCAAGATTTTGTTGCTGTGAGGTTATTTTGGTTACAGCTACAAAATGTGAAAATGGGCTACACAGTTCAGTGCACAGCTGGTATCTCACAGACATTCACAGGATGCCCTATGGTGCATATCCTAAGAACAACAGCAGAGTCCGTGAAGTTGCATGAAAGGATGTTTTCGAACATGTTTTTAGTGTGTCCCATTTCCAACACACTCAGCTTTGGAGAAATCCTAATAATGAGCTACTCATGTGTGTTGAAATAGTAAAAAAAAAAAAAAAAAGTCGGCAACAGGAAATCATCAGGATAAGGAATCAACCCAGAAATCCACTAGTTAAAACATATGCACACTGACCTTGCTGGTTTTTTCACAGTACTCTTTGAAGTGTTGTTGGTTCTTGCACTTACTTTCTTCACCCTTTTTGTTGGAAGAGACTGATCACTGTTTGCTGTTTGCAGTCTTTCTCTGTGGTATAATCAACCTTATCTGAACATCATTTGATTGTCAGTGGAGGACATCAACCCTGGGAATCACATTGGTTTTGGTAATGTTGCATTTTGTCTTCTAAATGTACTTTTAGAATCTGCATTTAAACAGTGACAACACCCATATTTGCACAAATGAACATCAGCGCCCTCCACGCTGCATAATAAATTCTATTCACTGCATAAACAGGCCAAGACTGAACAAGTTTGTGCAACAGATCAGAGACAATCTTGATCCTTTTAGGGATGAAATGCTCTGAATGCGGGTCTCCCCATTATCGAACAGCTGAGTGATGCAGAGCCCAACCCCATATCCATGCTAATCGCTTCAATGTATTCACCTGCACATTCTGAGTGATTAAACCAGGAAGCGTTCGCAGCCATGCTCCGTGTCTTTAATACCACGAAAATGAGCGGAGATGCTGAATGGCTCTGTAAACACCAGCACGATCAAAGAGATCGAAAAAACATCATTCAACACGAATTATAAGCAGGAAAAAATGTGAGAATGAGTCTGTGTGTGTGTGTGTGTGTGTGTGTGTGTGTGTGTGTGTGTGTGTGTGTGTGTGTGTGTGTGCGTGTGTGTGTTAGTAAGAGGAGAGAGAGTGTGAACTTATACAAGTGTGCATGTGGTCCTCTGAAAGGCCATCTGTATATGTTAGAGGTGTTTATGCATTTTGATGTGTATATGCCTGCAACAGACTGGTGATAGTTGATAAGGGTCACTGAGAGTGACAGAGTGGACAGCCGGCGGGAGTGTGTCAGTGCTCAGACAGGTTGAAATCTGGGTTATCTGACAGGGATTTCAGCTCGCACTCAGAGCCCAGCTGCTACTGAGAGAGAAACACCACAGTGGCAAGCTGCAGGAATGCCGCTAAAACTGCGGCAGCCCTGCAGGGTCGATTTGTTCTTGTCTTCATTATAAAGTGGAATAAAAACGTAAACACCAGTCTCAAGTATTATTTTCTGATATAACCCTCAACAAAAAAAGAATAAGCTCCTCAAAATTCATACTTTACTAATTGTTTTTATTTGCTCTGCCCTTTTGGTCATTTGATCTGTTTGATCAGTTTAGTGTAATTGTTTGACTTCAGCCATACTTCTCACAAAAACTTTTTTAGTTGCACTAAATTACATCATGTCTTTACTTCAAAATCTGAATAAAGTGCTTTACCTGTTTTCAATGTGACTGCTGAAAAAGAAAAATCACTTTCAATATTTTTGACGTCATTTTGCTCAATAAATAGTGTAATAAAACGTTGCTTTGCCTGCAGCAAAACAATATTTATTTTTCTTTAAATAATTTCTCCTTGTTTTTACAGAAAATGGTAAAATGGTTCATATTATTTAATTATGAAAGGTTGGAAGCTTCACTTCAACTGGGTTCATGTCTGTGCCTTGGCCAAAATGTGTGGAGTTTGAATGTTCTGCCGGAGCCTATGTGGCTTTTTTTTTTTTTTTTTAACAATTTAACTGGTGAATCAGTAAATTACCCAAGAATGTGAGTCTCTGTTTGAATCGTTACTTTTTATTGGTTGCTCAATGGGCACCTGGCACTGGCTGCATGGTCTGGTGGTAGGCCCCTTATAGCAAGAAGGTCATTGCTTTGAATCTGAATCTAGCATTATTAAATGGAATTTGCATGTTGTGTGTGTGGGTTTTCTCCAGGGGCTCTTGTTGCTTATCATAAATTGTGTAAATGATGCGTTTGTATGGCTGCCTGTTCTATTAAACAAGCCTCCAGGACCTCTTGTTTTCACCTGCTTGATATCTCTACAAGTGGGAATATGTTGACTCAAAGTGACACTCAGAAATTAATTCATGCATCTGTTACTTCCAGAGTAGAGAGACTATTGCAACTGCCTGTTATCAGGGTGCCGGAACAACTGCCTAGAAAGTCTTCAACTGACTCAAAATGCTGCAGCGAGACTACTGTCCAGAGCCAGCAGGAGACATCACATCACCCCAACATTAGCTTGTCTTCACTGGCTTCCTGGTAAATCTAGAATAGAATTTAAAATCCTTCTTTAAAAACCTGTTAACTTCCAGGCGCCATCATATCTTAAAGAATTACTGGTCCCATATCATCCCAGGAGAATCCGTGGTTCTCAGAGTGCTGGCCTGCTGGAGGTTCCTCAGTCCTCTAAAAGTAGAACAGCTACCAGCCTCCTGTTATGTGGAACCAGCTCCCAGCTTCTGTTAGGGAGGCCGATACAGTCTCTGCTTTCAAGGCTATAGACTTAAGACCTTTCTATTTAGTAAAGCTTACAGTGAGGGCTGGTTCTGCAAAGGTTTCTTCCTTTTAAAAGGAAGTTTTTCCTTTCCAAAGTCACTTATGCTTGCTCATGTGGAGCTGTTATGTTTTCCTGTACAAAAGTGCCTAGAATTAACTGTTGCACTTGATATTATACAAATGAAGCTTAAAATTCAGTTGGGTGTTCCCAGCCTCCTCCCTTAGTTGCTTAGTGAGCTGTGATTGGCTCCAGTACCTCATGACCTTGGATTAGATGAAGTAGTGTAGGATGGGTGGAAGAAAGAACGAAATAGAATAAAGAAATACTTAATCCCAGACGGAAATTCTTAGCATATTCTCAAATGGACGCATCAGTAATGTATGAAAAGCTGTTTGTGTCCGCACGTGTGTGTGTGTGTGTGTGTGTGTGTGTGTGTGTGTGTGTGTGTGTGTGTGTGTGTGTGTGGACATTTCATTGACACATCAAAAGACTTGCTATGCAATAAAGACTGATAAAGATATGAGCTGTGGTGTTGCCTTGTGCAAGAAATGCAGGCCCAGACTCTGAGTGTGTACGTGTGTGTGAGTTTAGTGCATATCTGACTTTTTTCTCATGGATGCAACTTTTAGATGTGACAATGATAACTCTGAATAATCACTCTTTCGGCTCCTCTTCCATACATAAATACTTATTATCAGACGTATAATCAGGGGCAGAAAAAGCTCATCTTTACATTCCTCGTCCAGCCTCCCTTCAAATTCGGCAGTTAAGGGTGGAATCCCTCATTTTGTCTTGGTTCAACAAATTAAATGCTATTTCTCTGTCAGTACTCTCCTGTGCGTTCTTTCACTACTTTGTTACGACATCTTTCCATTCGTCCTACAAGAACAGCATTGGGTGTTAGCATTTTTACATGTCATCAAACCACTGAATATTGTTCAATGCAGCCGTGTCTTTTCACCATCTACCCATTTGAAGAGAATAAGATCTATTTTGTCTATTGTCAGTGTGTTCAAATATACTAGGGATTAGCTTTGGTAGTTTAAACTTGGGTGTTTTTATTGTTTGTATGCATGTGTGTATGCATCTATGCATGTATGTATGGATGAATGTACGCATGTCACTATAGCAACAGGTACAACTAGACATGAATTACCTCAAATCTGCACCAGAGATGCAGCATAAACAATCTGGCAAACTACAATGCTGACTGCCCTCTCTATATCCTGAGGAAATAATGAGCAAGCGAGGAGCAGCTGTGCAGGCAGGTGGCTGATCACAAGAGCAGTCAGATGATTTAACAAATGCAGGGAACTTATGAGACTACCCACTGGCAGGTACAGCATGATTGAGCCTTAAAATAAAGTGAAAACTGGTGAAGATATGGAGTTTAATTCTCTGTTGAAAACATAATAAAGTAGCAGTCTAATTCTAAATGATGCATTCAGGAAGAGATTCAGTCTATGTGCTACTTGGTGTCTGTTCTGAATAACAAAATCTGCTATTATGAAAATGGCGATGCTTCATTCAACAGACAAGCTCAGTCTTTTACTAAATTTAAAATTGTATACCATGCACATAAAACTTTCCCATTTACTGGTTGCTGAGAAAACACGCAAGCGCACAACACACACAAGAACCCTGAGACATATGGCAGATGATAATTTAAATTAATAATGCTTTCATGTGTACTCACAGGAACTTGGATGTTATATAATATTTAACAGACGGCTAAAATAGTCATTTTATATTGTTTTAAACAATGTTTCATATCAAATTGGATAAATGAGATCAGGTATCCTGTCGCTTTAAGTTCAGACTGCCATCCATTGCATCACTGCACAACTGTTTTTTGAACATGCATGCATATTGTATTCACAGTAAATGACGTTTTAGCTCCAAACTCTTTATTTTTAATCAGTCCCTACAAGTATCATTGTATGCTATTCTCATTTCATCCACAGAGCTCTCTAAATATACAGTATCTGTTACTACTTTCACACAAACAACAGTAATAAGCCCAAAATGAATGACTTCCATTTGTCAATGTCATAATATTGGAACACAGAAACAAAATTACAGAACCATCAGTTATTCTTCCTACTGGTTATGAAATATGTGATTGCAAGTCACTTACACCCAAACTGCAGAATGGAAAAATACTCAAAATACTATTGCCTGACTGGAAGGACACACTTTGCAGCCCACCTTTGCACTGACCCCAGGGCATCTCCTCAAGCTCAGCTCAGAGCCCTCGAAACTACATGTTTATGGAGAGTGGAAGCTGCTGACAGGGAGCTCCCAGGAGCGCCGTTAGTGCTGTCAGTGAGCGCTCAGCAGGAAATGCCCAGGCTTCAGGCCTATCAATGGGCCCTTTCAACAGGCACACACCCGCAGTGTCTGAGCCAGGTAAACAGAGCGTGATTCGCGCCTCCCATGTCAGCCAGAAAATGCTCTCTCAACACTGCATGTCCACACACTGAGCATGTGACAATCTGCTTGTATGACCATCTTCATATCAGAGGCTGAAGACAATAGAACTCTAAATTTATTTGTGATTTATTTGATTTTAACTGTCTATATCCAGGCTGTGTTCGGATCTGCTGTGTCATCCAAGGAAAACTCACAGACTAGTTAGGAATCACCTGATATGAATTGAATTGAAAGTCCTATACTTGTCCCACAAGGGGAAAATTGCAACCATACATAGAAAAATTTAATATAAATTAAATGTACATTTAAGACACATATGTACAATATAATAGAAAAATGTGTGAAACACAAAAAGATATATATCCAGGGAGTTGCACAATTATTAGTTTGCATTAATATCCAGGAGGGTGTATGGTGTGTGTGTTTTGTCTAGTTGGGGCAGTGCTGGTTGTAGAGTCTGTGGAGACCCTGTCCAGTGAGCGCTCAGCGTTAGCTTAACTAAGGCCCTCCTTTTTCCCACCACCCCCATTGGGTTCAGGGGACACCCCACGACAGAGCTGGCCTTCTTCATCAGCCGATCAAGCTTCCTCTTATCAGCAGCTGAGATGCTGCTGCCCCAGCAGACCACTCCATAGAAAACGGCTGAGGCCACCATAGAGTCATAGAAGGTCTTCAGGAGTGGCCCCTGCACCCCAAAAGACCTCAGCCTCCTGAGCAGATAGAGTCTGCTCTAGCCCTACCTGTAGACCGCCTTGCTGTGGTCTGACCAGTCCAGTTTATTGTTGAGGTGAACACCCAGGAGCTTGTACGAGCCCACTCTCTCAATGTCCATGCCCTGGATGTTCGCCGGTGTTGGGGGTTTGTGACAGCGATTTATGAAAATCATTTTTGCTCACACCTGCATGCAAAATCAACTTGGCGATTACATAATTATAATGAAGATAGTGGTGAATTAAATGAGGTGAGGGATGCAGAGAGAAGCAGAAGGGGAAGGCACAGAGAATGAATAAGAGCATTAATTGAGGACACAGACTGAAGGGGATAGGGGAAGGTGAATAAATGGATACTGAAAATTAGGAGGGATGAAAAACACATTTCATAATCAGGGAGATTAATTCACTGTAATTTCAGTTCGCTATGTTTACATTACTGATGGAGAGAAATTAACATGTTAATAAGCTGTCTTTGAAGTTAGTGTGGATGAAAGAAGAGAGGAAAAAGTTTGTGTTTACAAGACAGAGACAAGAGGCAGGCAGAGGGCAGGCAGAGGTAGAGGGAGGAAGAACATCTCCTCCAGACAGATGTTTTTCATCGTCCTTCATGCTCAGTCCATCTTCTTTCGTAGAGGCGTCTCTCACGGCTTTCATCAGTATTTCTCACATCTTAGAGTTTGGAAACAGCCATTTCTCTGGAGTGTGCATACCTCCCAGTTTTTTCTTTCAGAAGTCACCTTCTTAGAGCACATTGCCTTTGAGTCAGCTGAAATGATTCCGAGCCAAACTCTGCAGAGAGCTGCCTTAATGAAGCGTTTGCATCAGATGAAATATTAAGCCCAAAAACACACAGGTAGACTTTGAGTGTTGCATAATGCAGCAATCCTGTTAAGTTGGTGAGCTTAATGACATAAAGCAGGCCTTTCAGATCATCTGATTATCATACCGAGTCATTCCCCTGAAGGCCATGAGCCTTTCACATAACCTTGTCTGATCACTGATCTCCCACATCAGAAGCGTCAAGATGCTCATATGAATTCTGGCAAATGAAAAGCTGGCATATGGACTGTGTTCTGAATTACAACAAAAAGTTGCTGCCTCTCCTGGAACAAGGCTTTTTCTTCCCTTTCCGCTCTGCCTCTTACTGTCAGTCCACCTCCTGTATCTCCCCCTCACACCCCACCGCCCTCACCCTCTCAGAGCTCCCACCTCCCCTTGCAGCTCTGATAAGAAGACAAAAGATAAACAACCCCTCCGGCATCTGCCATCGATCGCTCTGGGGTAAAAGCTTAATGGCTTGGCTCAAAGTAATAACACTCTTGGAGTTCTCTCAACTGATGGGGATGATAGATTCTCTTCCTGCTGCCCAGAGTCTGTAACCAGACAGAGTTTGTATGTGTGTATGTGAAGACAGGGGGACGCAGAGGTCAGGGAGAAGAAAGAACGACATGTACAGCTCAAAGACACACTTGAATATGATATAATAAGGCAACTTCTGTTCTTGAGGTGGGGAGTGTATTGTTAGCCCTGATCTCCCTGACGGAGGAGCTTTGGGTCGTACCCCTGCACTTGTCACTCATCATAATGAGCTGTCCGAGTTGACATCGTGTCTGGCTTGTGGCTGACGCGGTCCGACACCCCCGTTTCCCAGTGTTCTTATCAGCCTATGTCTTCTTTGTCACGGATGCCAAATATTTCCACCTGATTGCCTCAATCCAGCTTGCACCTGGAGAAAGTCTGTGCTGGAAAATGTCAAAATACTATCAAAAACCCATTTTCAAGGAAACAAAAGAATTGAGGAATAATGTTTAACATCATAACCTGGTCAATTTTTCCAATACAATAAAGATATGAGTGGAATTATTACACAGGAGAAACACAATTTTCAACAAAAATGACGTCTGTGCCTCCAGTTTCACTGTAGGGAGAGCACAATTAGTTCCTTATAGTCAAGTTCCCATCAATATCTCAGGATCTCTTTGTAGCTTAGTAAGTGAAAACATTTCAGACACAACATGCTCAAACACAAGCAAATTCCTGGTCTCGTAAAGCTGCACAGATTGGGTGATGCTCAGAAACACAATTGAACACGCACTTTTAAACACTACACAACTACAACAGGTATTCTAAAACCAGTTATTTTGTACTGAAATAAAGTCACGTGTTTTAGCTTTGCTGCCAAAAAGTGGAAATAATGAAATATGAATATATTGCTGTGAAAAAGTTTAGGCTCTGTTTATAAGCATCATTTTCAAATACGTATGTCATTAATCACATGAACAATTCACACTGTACCCGACTGAGTACATCAAAGTTTGTAGCTGGTAATTTTCTTTTTATCAGAAGAAAACACCTGCTTTATATCTGCATTTGTTTTTGTTTTGTTTTGTTTTGTTTTGTTTTCTATTGTAGGAGAGAAACCATTTGAATGTGATTCAATATTTTACCACCTTGACTATCTGCAAACTATTGTTTGTAATGTTTTAAGGAGTTTAACTCCCCATGAGTTGCTGCTTTTAATTCATCCAGAACATTTTTTGCTGGTGAATAATATGGGATCAAAATGAGGGGAATATATTTCATCCCCGTCGGCAAGAAAAATAATTTAGAATTGAGAATATATAATAAATATGATATACACTGCCTAAAACCATAAAACCTTGCAGAGTCATGACCAAGCAACAGAGATGTGAGGTCCTTATCATGAACATTCATGAACCTCTGATCCAGATGTTTTGGCTTTGTTGTGGGGAATCTGTCACATCAGTCGTCATTCTGTTATTTGATATTTATTTATTTAGTTATGTATTTAATTTTGCCATGTACTGTTTAGATGTGACGAGTGGAGTGTAGTTCATTTACATTAATTGATTACTCCCTTTGCAAATTAGCACCTTCCTGATAACTTTGTTTTCATTTGTGCTGCTCTTACAACTCATCTCACATCAAGTGAAAAATAAACTTCTTCTGGGATTTTCCTAATTCAGTGCCGTCTATGTAGTGAGTGTATGTTTGATTTTTTTTGTAGGGGTTTTTTCACAACATTTTTTTTTCTTCAGCCTGATGAGGATAAGTGGAAGATTAGGGTAAAAAGTGGACAGAAGTAAAGCACACTTGTGTTGACAGGTCCCCTCCTCTTTAATGCCCTTGTCTATAAGAGTGGTTTCCTTCAGCATTGGCTTTGACATTTCCTATAGCTTACCCATTCAGGATTTCCCAAGAGGCACTGACTTCTGCTGCTCTGCTTGGTCAACAACAGATTTTTGCTTCTCTGGAGTATTTAAAACATTTACTGGGGTCACAGCTCTCTCTCAAGTATTTGTCAGACTCCTGCATCCTCACATCGAGGTTTCCTGTGCAGTTATTCACTGCTAACCAGGAAAACATGAAAACCTAAAGCTTCGATGGATTGACATCCACTTTGATTCCCTTAGTTTGGTGATTTAATTACCTCTGCATTCAATTAAGTGTTGCAATAGAATGAAACAATATCATCCTGCTTGAAAAAGTAACAAACTTTGGTCTTAGATAACTTTGGTGTGTTCAAAGAGTTTCCACTTCACACTCTGTGATAATCATCCAATTGAAAGTCATCTATTACTAGAGATGTGCATGCATGGCACTCCTCCATTTATTTGTTATTGGAACAAGGATTACTCTGTCTCAATAATTCATGAGGGTCAAACACTACGGGTATGCTGATGAGGTGACAGTGAACAGACACAAGCCCCCCTCTGCTACTGTGGGAACAGGCGGGACCTCTGACCTCTGATCTCAACGCTGAGCCTCTCTACGGTTGGCTGTCTCTGCTGCTCTGTGTGCCGCCTGATCACAAACACTCACCTTGGGCATGATGGACTGTGATTGATGGTAACCTGTGAGCCCTGAGGTCAGCTGAGTCAGCCCCACACAGAGTCGTCCGGCTGACCTCAGGCTGGTATGTTGGTGAGCATGCGTAGGCACTGATTCATTTCGTGATTCCTCATGGTTAAATAACTGCCTTGTGGCCGTGTTGGGTGAATTCAAAACAAAGGTTAATTGAAAAAAAAACATTTTTTAAATCTGAAATGTATTGGTGAGCAACAATCAGACCACATTTTGACATTTGAATCACATCAGTGATGTGAGAGTCACCCTGTTGGGTAACAGACAGAGGGTGAATGCAGCATGAAAAATCTGAGGGTCAGAAGGTTGTCTCCAAGCTTTCACTTTATTCCAACAAGAAAAGAGCCAGAGCCAGAGCCATTTTTGGGTAGAATGACAATTAATTAAGATCAGAAAAGTAAGTTTTGGTGTGAATCTAATTGTAAGTTGCTAACTTTATAAATAAACATAGTGGACGTTCCCAATTTGAAGGTATCTCATTGGAATCTAATTAACTTGCCGACTGCTTCCAGCAGCCTCTATCAGC